>NW_024523648.1:12017236-12156412 GCF_017590135.1 Pyrgilauda ruficollis | reverse complement strand
AGAGTTTTAAATTTGTGGGAAGCGGGGGGGGGGGGGGGGGGGGGGGGGGGGGGGGGGGGGGAGTTGTGAGTGGGTAGGATTTTTTTTCCCTTCTTTGTTGATCTTATTAGAAGACTATTCCAAGACCTAATATCCTTAAGATAAAATTTGACAGTACACAATTTAATGCTGCTGCCTGTAGGAGTGGGGAACTGGAACTGATGTCTCAAAAGGGTTTTCCCAGCCCTGTGTTGTTAATAATGGGCTGCTATGTGCTAGGCATTAAGTGGTTAGACAAGTCATCCATACCTGTTTGATGTTGAATATGCATGCATGCTGTCTTCAAGTTGTTTTTTCAGAATACAGGTCTTCTGCCAAACCTTTATCTGTCTGTGAGCAGACTATGGCATTAAAATTTAACAAGTTTTCGATAAGACAGCCAAAAAAATATGCAAGTGTAGTGACAGGAATTTATTTCTAAATATAAACAATTAATATTAGTAATTGTTCCAAGATCTTCTCAATTTATTCTTGACTATGTGTCTTCTAACTACGCACAGTGGTTTTATCTCAGAGCTCTTTACAGCAGATTCCTGTAAGTGGACTGAAATAAAAATACTTTTTCATATCTTTAAGTGTTCACAATCAATTAAAATACTCTTTCCTTATGTGTGGCTATAGATTTAGTCAAGAATAAAATATTAACCTTGTAAGCACCAATTGCAGTCCATCAGGTGATACAGTGTATGGTATTTGATACCAGAAGACGTATACTCTGGGGCAAAATGGAAACTCAAGGAAGCTTCCATTTGCCAAATGTCAGAACTCCCTTACATTTGCCAAATGTGTCACTCACTGCTGCAAAAGAAAGGTGGAGGATTCTATGAGTAGTAAATTTAAGGAGATTAATACAGTTATAAGAGAATGAGTTCACAGTTTGCCAAAACCCTTATTTACTCTGTGAGCTGAGTAAGCATTTCCGAGGGCAGTTTGTTGTGGGATGTTAGCTGCTACAGAGAAACCAAGGGTGTTAACTGTTATGTTAGTCACTAATTAAAGAATTTCTTAACCTTCTTAAAGGTCAAAAGGAGAGAGATAAGCCTTCCTGTTCTGTTCTCTTCCTCCACCCACATGAACATCTTCCTTTGTCCATGAAAAGAAGCTGTGATATGTCAGGACTTTTTGAGAATAAGACTTCTTGATGACCACTGAAGATTCCCACATCGTGTCGTTCTTGTTTGGCACACTGTGCCCAAAGAGCTTTACATGCACTGTAAATCCCATAATCACTCAATTGACCTTGATGGAAGGCAGTGCTGCCCAGGATCACTGACCGACGCTGCACACTGTTAAGTAATGTGCTTTAGCTGTGTTGTGTGCTTGCTTTGGAGCCTGGTTTCTGCAACAGATAACATTTACCCCGTGAGCTGAGATGTACGAAGAACAGCAGTGTATGCACCTAGGAGAGGGGAAAATTGTTGCCATATGAGGCTGGAAACAAGGCATAGCTCAGTGTAACAACTAAACATGCTGCCTCCATATTGCTCATCTGTTCAGATCCAGATTTTGTTTCTCTTTCTAGTTCCTACTTCATAGTGGGGAAATTCACTTGTTTTCTCTGCATCTGCTCTCATCTTTGAGAGGGCGAGAGTAGCAGCCATGTGCTCAGCTGAGGCTGATGGACACCTCATAGTAACAGCTGTCCATTAAGGAAAAATCCTGACTCTTAAGAATTAACATGCAGGACTCTGCCTTCTAATTGAGTAAGAAAAACTGTTGCTGATGACCATGGACTTGTATTTGGCTACCTACTGTGCAGGCTCAGTGGAAGAGATACTAACTCTCCTACACAAGGCCTATAGCCTTTTGCTTCCTTTGAGAGGTGAGTGTGTGATTGCCCTCTTTGGTTTGTCTGCTTCTCCCTCTCACTTTCATGAGCAAGTGCTGTGTAAAACTCTGAGGTGTTACTATCAGCATCTCTTCTTTTCTTGTTACTGCATGAAGAAGTCCATGCTTGCTGTATCTGTTCTAACCTCAGTGTGAAATGAGTGTGAGAGAGAATTCTCTGGGGATGAGTGGATGGATGTCCTGTTGCTGAATCTTTAGCAGGCTTACAAAACTCTAGAGTGGCTCAGTTCTGCCAAGATACCACCGCTGTGTAGATGCAGAGAGCAGGTCTGTGAGCTGTCTGCTACCTGAAGAAGCAGAGACTAAAAAAAAATCTTGCTTTTGAACCCAGGCATCTGAATTTAGCCTGTGTAGCCCAGTAGATGACTTCAAGCCTGTACCATAAGTTCTGGTCTTCAGAATTATTTGTGGGAGCTAATGTTGGTCTTCGGCACCTAGCTGAGTACATTTATCTGGCTTAACTTTTTATCTCTGTAGAGATAAGTGTTTGTACAGAGTTCCTGCTGCACAAACTGTGGTGTGTGGTGGGGTGATTTGCATAATTGATACTCAGTGATCTCATTGTGGGGGCGATAGTTCTTCCTCCATAACAACTGTCACAGCTGTGCAGACAAACTCTTGAAAGGTACTTTATCTGCTGTCACTGTGCACAAGGTACACTTCAGGAACCACTGGAGCGTATTTGTTTGCCATCACACATCTGTAGTGAGGGGAGTGGGAAGAGTTTCATCTCAGAAGCCCTTAAGCTGTTTTAGGGGTTACGAAGGGGTACTTTGGTATTTTGCCAGTCCTTGCAATCACTTTTCCTTTATGATTTGTAACTGCTCAAGAGCAATACCTTTGTGCTCAGGTGACATTCCAGGACTTGCCATGACCTACCTTTATCTGGGAGCAAATAGTACCTGTTGCTTGCTGTTTGGAGTACCTGCTTGAGAAGTGGAAGCATTGTAGTACATTGCACATAGATCAGATTATCAAGCTGTCAGAGGTGATCACATCACAGAACCCCACTAAGAAATTTCACAAATGCTATGAAGTGTGTTCCACTGAAGTCCGTGAGTAAAATGAAAGAGGCTGATATGGAACAAGTAAAACAGAAAGGTGGAATATCAAGCAAAAATCTCTCTGACAAAAGGGTTTGTATCTAGAATGCAGAATGAACAATCATTACTGGGCCTTGTGTGACTTGTTGCACTATTTCTCCCTAAGTAAATGGAGTTTATTTTCCTTCTGCACTTTGATGTCTATATGAACGTGGCTGGCCTTGTAGGTCAGGCAGAAGCCCTTGTGGCCTAATAGTACACCTCTGATGTTGGCTAAAAGCTGATGCCTGAGGAAGAGTATTTCAAAGATATGCACCATTGCTTTCCTCTGAGGTATTGGAGGTTGAAAGGTCCTATATAATGAGTTACTAAATGGATTTCTGTGAACTTGTCCAGTCTTGCTTTAAAACCCTGTGAACTCCAGCATTCATAGTATACTTTAACAAAGGCTGTCCTAGATAACCTTCACATTGTTTGGAAAGTTATCTACAAACCTCCTTGCTACAGTGCTACATGAACACACATCCCTTGTCTAGTCTGTTCATGTAGCTGAGGAGTTTATATGCTCTTATGTCCTAGCCTCAGTTAATTTTCTTCCGAACTGAGAACTCCTAGCTAGCTTAGTTGATCCTTACATTTGAGCATCCTTGATCTTCTTCCAGTTCACATCTGATAAAAATACTGCTTTGCATCCTGTAACATCTCTGTCCGGGAAGAGTACAGTTACTGAGACCGTTTCTCCAGTAGTTGTTTCTGGGATGCCTTAAACTCCCAGGTCATAGTCCTGTGAGACAGTAAGTCACAGATGATCCTTGTGTTCACTCAGCCCACTCTGTTCCATTGTAATGTGCTGTTCTTCCACCCCCGAAGAACAACCACCACAAGGTCTATTGAAAGTGTGGAGAGCTGTGTGCTGTCAGGCAATGTTGTTGCTGTCAGACTTCTGACTGTGTAATGGCACTGGGTTTTCCATGCACTTTACCCTCTGGAACATAGATCTCTCCATAAGCATTGGAATAAAAGGCACCAATATTGGTGCTTGGATTCAGGGGAAGCTCTGAGGCTATTGTAGCTTTTATTTAGATTATTTACACCTTCACATCCTGCCCTGGTTGTTGTGAGTTTGTACTGTGGAGTTCACCTTTTGCAGAAATTGTTGTGGGTTTGTTGCTTCCAAGTGAAAAAGCCAAGCAGAGGCATAAAGTGATGTTTGTGTTCCAGATCAAGACTGTAAGATACTAATTTATTATTTTCTTTTCCCTCAAGGGGATTGCAGAAGGATGATATTGCTTTATGTAGTGTAAATACTGGAGATGTTAAATTATTTAGAAGACTCTAAAATTATGATAAAACTTGATAAACTCTATATTATTTGCACTTGGCCCCATGCTTATGTTTCTGATTGAAGGCAGCAGAAGATCTGATCCATGCTGGATTCTGAGCAACTTCTTGAGATAAAACATATTTGAGGATTGTTTGTGGGACTTGCTGTAAACTTCATGTGTAAAGCCTTAGTCTCGCAACTTCATTATGTTTAATTAGATGCAGCAGCTGTCATGATAAAACAGTCTGTGTATGCAGGAGTTTGATCCAGTGGCCTCTAGCTTTCCTCTGTATTTATTCTTTATGTACAAAGGAGCTATTGTTGCTGCACTCTGTGTTCCTAAATCCATTCTAGCATCCATTGAGGGCGAGTGACACATCCAGGCAGTGGTGCTATGTTGAGCCTGTTGTCACTGGCTGTGTGTTCCTCCTTTAAAGAGCAGACTGCTGCTTGTACACAGATATTTTGAAAATGCTAATGGAGTATTATACAGCATCAGAGAGACTTTAAAGTGAACATTAATGTATTTCAATGAAACACCATAAACCTTCCTGCTTCTTCATAATATTGTGTTCAAAGTAAATCATTCTTACATCTCTCACATAGAGTGAGGGCAAGTGTTTTGCATGAAAAACACCTGGGCTCCTTAAGTGTACAGGGCTTTGTTCAAGGGCAGTATCCTGGGGCCTTTCAGACTTACTCTGCATTGCTTTATGTCTTGCCAGAACATAGAGCTATGCCTAGGTATTTTCACAATAAAAAAAAATAAATTGAATTTTAAAGTTTAGATAGGCCTCTGTCTCTCAGTTTTTCTACTTGTTCCTGGCTTGAGACAGAATGATGCTGTTTGCTTGTTAGGAAAGAGTTGGGGGGAATCTTCAGTGACTGGAGAAAGAATTCTTAATTTTTTTTTTTTTTTTTAAATTTTTTTTTTTTTTCTGGGAAGAGTGTTTGCTTGGTTTTACTGTTTGACTGAGCAGTTACTGTTAACTGTACAGAGCTGATCAGGGGTGGAGAATGCTGGAAGTCTGTCTGGGGCCTAGGCATTTGAGAGCCAGGGCTATCAGAGTTGTACTGTCACTTGCACTTGCCACACCTGCATGAAATCTTCATGATCTTTTGGCATGCAAAGTGTTATTGCTTGACCTAAGATAAAGAACTGAATTGCAGCCATGGCTGCTTCTTGCCTTTTCACGCAGATGCCTACTATGCAGTTATTACATGCTGACAGAAGAGATAGTAGGTCTTCATTAAGGGAACTGAGATAGGCATGTAATTTAGTTTGGCATCTTCTGCACATCTAAACATAAAAAAGTTTGAATTTGCATTCTAGGATTATGTTCACGTTTAATTATAAGGACAGTTTCATGCTATATTACAAACAAAAGTGGCATGGCTGCAATACTGAGCTCCATGGATTTGCTGTCTTGTGACCTTTTTGTGTGTGTAGGCAGGGAGGGAGAAGTTCATTCTCAAAATTCCACCCACTTTATTAAAACTGGAATTTCTGGATGACTCCCCACATCTTGGTATTGAAGGTTTTCCTGCTTGCATGAACCCCCCTCCCTCCACTTCATCCAGAAGTCTAGCTTTCAGATTTCTCTCCAAAATTTTTCTTGGCTTTCCCTCAAAGTACTTTATTTCTCTTTCGAAAAACTGCCACAAAAGAAGTTATAAGTGTTTTTCACCATACATGAGAGCAAATACCTGGGCTCCTATTGCCTTGACTAAACTTAAGAAATTTCAGTTAAGTATAACTGATTCAGGTATTGCTTCTTAAAACTGAGTACTAGTACCCCCAAAAATATGATTTTGCAAGCTGTTGCATTAAAGCTGACTAGTAGTTAAGACTAACAATAGTACTGGGCAATTTTAAAGTAACTACTAGATTATAGATTACTATATACAACTCAATTTAACCTCAGTGGTATTTCTCCCTCTCCTGGGAAGGTAAGCAAGGTTTTAAGGAACAAAGACCAGTCTACTCAGCTCTAATTTTACCTGTTGCAAGTGCAGCAATACCTAACTGCTTCATAGACTCTGAGGAATTCCATTGGAACGTGACTTAATGTTCCCATTTATTTGCAATGAGGAAGCAATGTTTAACACAATGAGATCTGAAATGGAACACGTCCTTCAGTTCACAGAGGGGTATTTTGATTTGGCATGGTATGCTGGGAAACTGGGTCGGTCAAATGGGTGCAACCAGCTTGCCTTGTCAGCCAAGGGAATGCCACTGAGGCCGTCTCCTATTCACATGTTGTGAGCCTCTGAGGCTCTTTTCTTCCTTGTCAGCAAACTGCTCCCTGCTGTACAAGAGAAGGCTCATGGCTACTGTGCTGTGCTGCCACTGCCCTCTCTGAGATGCTCTGTGTTAGGCAGGCAGTGCATGAAAGGTTCTGCACTCTGGGAGCAGAGGAGGTGCCTGTGAAAGGCTTTCTTCATTGCTGGGCTGTGCAGTTCTTTCCATTCTCATAGGAATCAGATTCTCCTTCCCCAGAGAGAAATGGTAGGTCTGTCATTTGCCTTCTCATTTCAGGTTCTTGGACATCCTTTAAGTCATAAAAATGTAGCACTGGGAAGGACTTGGACCTCTGTTTTCTGAAGGCAGGCTGGAAGTGGCTGCGTAATATCATAATACCTTACCACTCCAGCAATTATTGTTTCTTGTCATGTTACCCAGCCTGCAATAAGAGGGCTTTTTGCTGGTTTTCCCCATGTGGGTTTAGAAGTTTTTATGGTCTTCTATATAAAACATGTCATGTTTCAGACAACTCCCATTTAGAAAGGGATTACTAACATGTTTAAAAATAAAATCTAGTTTGAAACAAACAGAAAACCCCCACAAACAAATAAAAAGTCCCAAACACACACAGATTAAAAAAACCCCAATTGGCAACTAACCCAGAAATACTTGACCTGTAGATCAGTGTATACTTTCCTTGATTAACTTGCCCCCTTCCAAAATAAGCATTCAGATTTGGGTGACAGCATTCCATCTAGCAAGTCATCAAGGCAGGCAGAACAGAATAGTCACCTGCTGTAATGCTTCCGGTGACAAATACACTCAAGAATGTAATTTTCCCCTCTGTGTAATAGCATCGCACCAGGAAATGTGGTGTTTTTCTGGGGATTATAATAAACCACATCCTTGTCTACAGTGCTGCTGTAGCCGATTGTTTGCAAGTCTGTAATTTGTTCATCTCTGCCTCTTATCCATCCTCACCTATCCAAGTGTAACACTTGTAGCTATTTTTCAGACCTACCAACAGCCTTGAATTCTAGCGCTGTCCTCCCAAAAGGCTTATTTGTTCTTGACTAGGTGCTGTTCATAATCCTGTGAGTGCACTCCATCTTCCAGGGATTGTGAGAAAACTTTGTTTTCTTATTTCTTCAATCCCACCACACTCACATCCCCTTTTCAAGACCTTGGCTTGACAGGAAAAGTTCAGAATATGTAGATGTCGCCCTGGTTTTTTAAGATTTTCTAAGCCTTCTGATGTTTGCATTCTTGTATCAAACTTTCTCACACACTTTCTGTAAACAACTTATTGTTTTGCATTCTTTTATGGAGGAAGAGAAAGTTGATGGACTGTTGGTTTGTCCAGTGTCCTTGGAGAGGTGGCACTTTCACCCTCCAATCCACTGTCACCTTTGGAAATCTATAAATGTTGGAGTCAGAAAATAAACTTCCCTTTTTCCTACCTTGAGAGCAACAACGTGTCTGCATCGTGTTGTCTCGTATCCTATAGTAACATGTATCCCTGCTGTAGTTCCAGCAAGATGAAGGTGCTGAGCCCAGTTGAGAGGGAAGCTGTGTTTTGGCAATCCTGCAGCAGCAGATAGAACTGGTAATTTGCTTGACATTCATGACATTCATACATTCTCCTGCTCTGAAAGAAGCTATGGAGAATGTAGGCGCACACCTTGTCATTTGGTTGTAATTTCACATGGCTCAGATTTGTTGTACGCCTAGTCTGTGTTGTATGGCACCACATCAAATTCCCCTTTTCAAGACCTTGGCTTGACAGGAAAAGTTCAGAATATGTAGATGTCGCCCTGGTTTTTTAAGATTTTCTAAGCCTTCTGATGTTTGCATTCTTGTATCAAACTTTCTCACACACTTTCTGTAAACAACTTATTGTTTTGCATTCTTTTATGGAGGAAGAGAAAGTTGATGGACTGTTGGTTTGTCCAGTGTCCTTGGAGAGGTGGCACTTTCACCCTCCAATCCACTGTCACCTTTGGAAATCTATAAATGTTGGAGTCAGAAAATAAACTTCCCTTTTTCCTACCTTGAGAGCAACAACGTGTCTGCATCGTGTTGTCTCGTATCCTATAGTAACATGTATCCCTGCTGTAGTTCCAGCAAGATGAAGGTGCTGAGCCCAGTTGAGAGGGAAGCTGTGTTTTGGCAATCCTGCAGCAGCAGATAGAACTGGTAATTTGCTTGACATTCATGATATTTGTCTCCTGCTCTGAAAGAAGCTATGGAGAATGTAGGCGCACACCTTGTCATTTGGTTGTAATTTCGCATGGCTCAGATTTGTTGTACGCCTAGTCTGTGTTGTATGGCACCACATCAAATATGCCATTAGATTTTATTTGATCCATCAGGCAGGTTAGTTATTCTGTCAGAGAAGAAACAGAATTGTCTCCAGGTGTTGTGTTCTTGATATGCTGCTGTTCATAAAGTACATTCTTAAGAAGTATACCATAAATTGAACTAATGTTTCTGCAGTTGCTTCTGTGATATTTGTGCTACTTACTTTCTCAGAGTTGTCTTCTCTGCACAATTTTTGAACCATTACCTGTTGACTTAAGTAACTTGTGGAGGACAGAGGAATGCAGATACTGAAGTGTTAGCAGATTAACTCTGAGCTCTGAAGCTGCTAGGATTTTTTTCCCTCCTCAAAGTTGAAAATTTTCCCATAACAGTTTCCAGGAGCTGGGACAACAGTTGCTCCATCAGTTAGGACAATATCTTTCTTTGTTGTTGGACCTGGAACCAGTGAACACTACTGAATGGAATGTGGAAGAATAGAGAGCAATTTCATTGCCCTTCCGATGCTGCTGCATGGAGTTGTTTTTCCTATTACCAGATACTTAATCACTACACGTGTCTATGAACAGCTCTGGTTGCTAAGGTCAAAATGAGATTACTTTGTCCTTGCAGCCCAGGCCAAGAAGCTTGCCTGTTATTTATTCCATTTGTAGTTGCTGCTTGCCTGGTGAAAGAGTAGACCTACAGAAGTGAGAATTAATGCTACTACTTTCTTAATACTATTATTAATGCCACTGCATCCTCCTTAAGACTTCTGTATTCCTTCAGCACAAGCAAGTCCATATCCATACAGTCTGTGTGTGTGCAAAAAGGCATAACAGTTCTGCAATCTGTTTTTCATAGAATGTGCTGTGCTGTGCAGCAGTTCAAAATGTGGCTGATTTGCTTAAGTGTACCATTGACTCCTGGGATTTCCAGACATGCAGGGACTGAAGAAACAAGGCATGTCTATCTAGGTTTCTCCACTGCCAATTGCCACCACTTGGAAAGATACCGTGCTTGGAAACCTGCTGTTTAGGAGACTCTGGTCTTTCTTCCTCCTTGGAAAGAGGAAGAAAACATTCCTGAGCATTGTCTAAGGCATTTAGACCTGCCTAATGATAATGATAAGTGACACAGTTAAGTACCGGTTTGTCCTGTGTTAATGGGTAAAAGTCGGTATTTAGTGCCCTTTATCATATGTATTTACTGAAATTAAATTGCATGGTCTTATTTAAATGACTTGCACAACTTCATGGTTTCACTGAACTATTTTATTATGCAAGTGAACTATTAGATTATGTGCATCAGGGTGCAAAATATCCACAATAGCATAGTGTGTCTGAGAGCTGTGGGTTTTTTTTTTCCTTGTTCTCCCTGCCCTTCTCCCTTTAGTGTGGGATGTTTTTCAGTAGAGCTCCACTATCAGCAGAGGGATGGTCAGCTTCAAAGACACCGCGTTGCCTGCAATCAGATACTGCTTCTGCACCAAGGTCCTCAAGAATCCAATGCAAGAAAAAAAAACTACAGCTGTGTGTTCGGTGTCCAACAGACCTGAAAACTGGGTGTTTGTCAGAGGATAGGTTTGAAGAGGCAATGTCTTCTTGGGCTCCTATCTAGGTCTTGATTCTTCCACAGACAGGGTGCCACTCCGCTGCTTGGCAGTGTGTTGCCTCCTTAAGAGAGTGTTTTCTGAATGTTTTTCAAATGGCACTTTATTTTTTCAAGTTACTCTACTGATATGCATGGACTCTGAAAGGCTGCACCTGCCCCACAGATTGATCTACTGACTTAGCATTAGAAAAGATGTTGTTTTATCGACAACAAAAGAAACAAATGCATGACTTGAGGGCATTGCTAAAGCACAGAAGATTCCATCCTAACTACCATTGTTTTCCATAGTGCTACAATAATTTAAACTGTGCTCTGAAGTTATCTCTAGCTCTGGCCTTCATCTTCTATTCTCTTGTTCGAGTTGGTAAGGTGGCTAATACTTTACAGTCCAGTAAGAAGTCATGGAACTGGTGTTCAGTCTTTCAGTGTAGTAAATTCTTCAGCTTCATGGGGAGTTTTTCCTTTTAATGCAAATGGCATTGCCTTTTCAACAGCATGCTTTTTCCCTTCTGGATCAAATTTGTTAGCAATTTTATGCATCCTAAGACAGGGGAAGAGGAAAATCTTATGTTTTGTAGTGTTTTTGTATGCACAAGCAAACCTTAAAGGCCATATTTGTCATTTAAAGTGTGTTAGCCTCAGACATAAAAGTAGAATTATTGAATAGTTATGGTTGGAAAGGACCTTAAATATAATCCATTTCCAACCCCCAGAATAATAAAGCATTATGACATTGCCCTATCAAGAAAGAAGTTACATCTTACTGTCCAGAATTTTTAGTGTGTTTTGTGCACAAAAGCACATATTTTTAAATACAACCCTTATTTCATGTATAACAGCCATGTGCTGTTCTCTTCTCTCCACACCGTTGTGCTCTTAAAAATGAAAAGCTGTTTTCATTTTGGTTATGGCTTCAATATTGTTCTGGATTACTGCCAGGATTTGGTAGGATCTTATAAAGGACATGCCTTGCCTAGACAGGGTGAGCAGGACTTCACTTGTGAAAGTTGTCCTAATTGTGTCTTCCTCTTCTTGTTGCTCATGGAAATTAGTTTGAGTTCTTGGTTGTTTTCCTCCCCAGCAATACCTGAATTGGTTAGCACATTAGGTGTTGATTTAATCACCTTGGCGCCGTGGGAAGTTCCATCCGGTCTGAACTGAGTGCCAAACTGATCGACTCTCAGTGTAGCAGACATCAAGGTTTCTTCAGGTTGTCTAAACCAGGGTTTCATGTGGGTTAAGCTCTGTTTGCTGCTTTAACACGAGTTTCTCTGTGGCTAAAAGCTTGTATGGAGTGGTTGTAGGACACCCATTTAGAAACACTGTTAAAATCATTATGTTCTTGAAGTCAGGGCTAAGGTTTGGAGATAAGAAGCAGGAGAGCTTAATAGGGCAGGAAGAAGACTCAAATGATACTCCCAGGCAGTCATCAACTCAATGAAGGGACAGAAGGTCTCTTCTTGCTCTGTCTGTCTTGTGGCTGGCAGTTTGTCTGAGGGCGCCAGGGAAATTCCTCTTTGTCCTGACGGTTATGCAGCCCTTAAAGAACACAGAAATTAACCTTTACTGCAGGCCCCAAGTGTCCTTGAAGGCTTTTTGGATAACCAGGTAGTCACGTTCCTGCATGCTTCTGACTTTAAATGATTGAAGTAGAAAAGCAGATGACTACAATTTTTGGTCTTAATACTAAAATAATTCTTGAAATCTGTAGCAGCTAAATGCACTAAATAGCTCACTGTATAGCTGATCCTACAGTCTTTGAGGTTTGTAGTAAAACAAGACGAGGGCATTTAACTTTTTTACTAGCAGTTAACCACTAAGGAGAGATAGAGGAAAATGCATACTGGTATGAGCTGGAATTTTGAACTCAGCCAGCATTCTGCAGGTTTTCTGGTAAGGAATAAGAAGCACCTCCTTTTATGTTCTTTAGCTTGTAAAGTGATACTTATTTTACACTTCTATGGTGTTTCAGCCAGAAGTACAAATAACTTGCTCAGCACAAAACTAAGGTGATGAGCATATGTTTTCTTGAAGTGGGTAGAAAGGGATTAGAATATGATTAGGGATTTATTGTTGAGAGGGATTAAGCAACAGGTGTTTAAGGTCACATCTTTGAAGTGCAGACTTGCTGTTCCAGAGATTTGATGTCTGAACTTCCCCTCCCTTCCTACACTGGAAACATTTCTTGGGAAACCTTTGGTTCTTAAGGCACGGGAAGAAAACCTTAACCATAGCTCCATTATGATCTCAAAAACTACAGTTAGGTTTTCCAAGAACTCCTTTTACCTTCTTGCTTGTTCTTCCATCTTGCATTTAAAGAAATTTTTTTAAAGTCCTAATTTAAAGGACAGTGCTTTAAAAACACAGCTTGAAAGTGGTGTCACTAAGTCATCTTCCCTGGTTCAGTTCTGGGGTCCTGTGGCTTGGAAAGTGCCTTCAGTCATCTTTCTTTGGGAGGATACTCTGTCATGTGGGAGCAGAAGAAAATAAACAACTCTATAAAGATACTTGATGCCTTCATAGAATCATTTAGTTTGGAAAATATCTCTAAGATCAAGTTCAGCCATTAACCTAATATTGCCAGGTCCACCATTAAACTGAAGAAGATTGGTTAAACATTCAGTGTCTCACTTAAAAAGGAGTGCAAAGCTTTGTAATATATTTTACTAAAACTAGCTGAAGCAACTTGTTTTATTCACAGTTCTGTGTTAATTGTAACATTGTTACACACCTGACATTTATCCTAGTGTTTAAACATACATAATTAAGTTGCTAGGAACTGCTGAAGGCCAAAGCTTTGTAGTGAGCAATTCGATTCCTCTCCTACCTCTTTTACCTCTCATTTCTTCAGATGTGTGCCAGGCTCTCTGTAATGTGGAATTTACAAATTGTTGGGAAAATGTCATGAAATCTCATCTGCCTGTACCTTACATGTTTTCTGGCCTTGTAGCATAACTGTACTACACAATCATACATGTTTGGGATTTCTAGATTTGTTTTGGGATTGTTGGGTTTTTTGAGAAGTAGTATAATATTACAAGCTGTATTCAGAACAGTTGGAGATAATCCTTTCCCAATTTTCCATTTTACTGGTCCTTATGCCATTCCCTGCAAGATTAGTTGCTGCTTTTGCATCCTGATTAACTGCTAATAGACTTTTTCTAGTCATTTAACACTCTTGCCTTCTGCATTCAGTGGTAACCTCTTCCCTGCAGTCTAGCGCTATTGCAGTAAATCTACTTATGTTGTTCCTTCACCGACAGCAAGAGCTTATTGAACTCCTGCCCTGTAGAATCATTCAGTACCTGTTCCTGCTGTTTTTGTGTGCTGAATAGATTTTTATGAGGGAAGGAATGAACGTTTATCAGGTTAATGCTGATTGCTTTATAAGAATAATCTGCAGCCTTTTGCCTTTAAAACCTCAGATTAATTCCAGCTCTAATATAAATGGAAGTTAAATTATAAGTCTTAAATTTAATTTAGTCATTAGGGCCTTTCGTAATCCAAGGGATGGCCTGCAGGCAGCTATACTGTGCACCCACAGTAGCTCTTAGTCCAAGAGGGTTTAGGCCTGGAAAGGGTCAGGTCTAAAATACCCTCCTGTTGAACTAGATCTGTCCAGTCTTGTGTTGAGTAAGAAAACCTGTGGAGCAATTTGGTTAAAACAGCAGAATGAGTGCCCCAATTAAGTTTGCTGGTATGATAACATGATTCTAATTGAGGCTTAAGTGTATTTATTATAGAGGTTACGGGAGTGCATCAAAGCGTGGAGACTCTTGTACACAAAGTACTGTGTTAACACCTAGAAGTAACTTTCAATGCATCTTAATGCTTTTTGTTTTTTTCCTTAGATCAACGTTCGAGTTGTTACTATGGATGCAGAGCTGGAGTTTGCCATCCAGCCAAACACTACAGGCAAGCAGCTGTTTGACCAGGTCAGTAAAGGGTTGGTGTGGGCTCTTGTTTAATTTTGGAGTATGCTTTGGACTATAGGGTTTTCTTAAGACTGGATTCCAAACCTATCTTGCTTCTCTCTACCTCCTAATCAAACGGCCCCAGTCTGAACTAAGATATCTAAATTCCATCACAGTAAAAGAAAAAAAGGAAAAAACCCCTTGCAGGTATGTCATGTTCCAGTGAAACCTGTCTTCCTAGCATGCTGGATGATGAACTGTCACAAGGGATCTAAAATATTTAGACAGCATAGGTAGCATGTAAAAATGTACCTCTTGCTTTGAAATACTGCTTAGCTCTTACATAATTCTTAACTTCTAAGGCTGAAATGTTGCTCTTGTGCATAAAACTGTTCAGAATCAGGTCTTCAGGCTGCTGATGAGGGCGTTGGCATGGCTGTATTCATTCAAATGCTGGGTTTGAGGAACCACTTAGCACAGGTGTTTGAGTTTGTCAAAATACTGGAAAACCAGAAGAGTTTGTGATCTCTGTACATCATTTACAGATAACATACCTTGTAAGAAGTGCAGCAGGATGGAGCTGAGATTAGTGCAGTCTGCTTTCAGGGATTCCCAGGGAAGTGGAGGGCATGAGTGGCTCAGACTCTCCTCCTCTAGTGTTTTCTTCCTGTTACTGCTTTAACAATGCACAGGTCTATTTGAAGATGGACCTGCAAAGATCAGATAAAGGCAACTAAAACAAACTGTGTGTTGTGTGTGACACTTTGTTATTATCGACTGAAGTAGCTTGCTGTTATAAAACTGAAGCAAGGCCTAGATTTTAGTAGAAAAAAATTTGCATACTGCTCTTCAACTCAAAAAAAAAATTAAATTACTTCTAGCCATTTCTGCTGCAGACCTGAAAAATAAGAGTTGGTCTATACAGACTTCAGTCACACATTTTAACATGTTCACAAACTGTTGTTTGTACTTCTTCCCTTGTACCCACTAACCTTGATAGCTAAGGGTGGTTGTACTTGAGTAGCTACTGCTACTCAGGTAGGCACTACTGGCTAAACAATATCCATTCCTTCTGAGGTATTGTTGGTACAATTTCTTGTTTCAGTGAGTTAACTACAACTTGCTAGGCCTTATGGCAATTGTGCTTTGAGAAGTACTTAAAAAGAAACCCCCCCAAAAAAACCCCAAAACAAACAACCCACAGATCAGTTAAAAATAAACAAAATTCCAAACCCCCAACAAACAAATGGAAAAAAAAATCTTTTAGTGAGTTCTTGAAAGGAATCAAAGAAGGAAATCAAATACTAATCACTGCAGAAGTTCACAGTACAAAACCGAGTAGTCCAGCTTGTGTTTAGCATTAAATCTAACTTTAATTCCTTTTGATTACTACTGATGTGGGATAAACATCAAGTATTCATTGAACACAGAGGCCAAGGGTTCAATCCCCATATGGTTCATTCATTTTAGAGTTGAGCTTGATGATCGTTGTTGGTCCCTTCCAACTCAGAATATTCTATGATTCTGTGACTGGAAATTTGAATTGCATTTGAAGTGCAATTGAAAGGCATTTGAAATCTGCATTTTTTTGGAACTGGTACCTGCTGCTTGATCTTCCAGAGGAGAGTCACCAAGTTGATTAGGGAGATGATTCACCTCTCCTATGAGGAAAGGCTGAGAATTGTGATTATTCAGCCTAGAGAAGAGAAGGCTTTGGGGTGACCTGACTGTTGCCTTCCAGTACCTGAAAGGAACCCTAAAAAAAGATGGAGAGAGACTATTTACAAGGGCATGTAGTAACAGGGCAAGGGGGTATGGATTCAAACTGAAAGAAGCATCTTTAGATTAGATATAAGGAAGAAATTCTTTACTGCGATGGTGGTGAAGCACTGGAACAGGTTGTCCAGAGAAGCTGTGACTGCCCCAACCCTGGAAGTGTTCAAGACCTGCTTGGATGGAACTCTGAGCAATCTGGTCTAGTGGAAGGTGTCCCTGTGCATGGCAGGGGGGGTGGAACTAGATGATCTTTAAGGTCTCTTCCAACCCAGGCCATTCTATGATTCTGTGATTCCGTTCATGCTGATCACCATGGCATCAGAGTAACTTCTTCCCCCGGCCTTTTCATGTTAATCCAAAACAGAGAAATTGGATTTTATCTCCATCAGGTTGAAAATCCAAATTACTGAAAGCCAGGTTTTTAAAAGCAATGCTTTAGATTAGATTGTAAGTATGTCTTCATGACAAGCATTCAACTACTTTCTCTGCTTTCAGTTGGGAAGATCAGAATCCTGAGAACATGGAAAAGGCAGGATGTTTCAGATTCAAGACACTTCTATTTTATCTTGCTGTCTGGGTACTTTGGGATTTCTGAAGAATGTTTACTGCAGTGCTTAGTGCATGATTGGGACAGACCTACTCCTCATGGAGATTTGCTCCTTACATCCAGTGGCATGGGTTTAAAACCTGTGATTGGAAATTCTTACCCATATTTCATACCTTGTTGGGGGATACTTCTGCATATCAAGGGAAGGCTGAGGTAGAATTGAGCAGCACAAAACTAGAAAAGGTGAAGACCATACATTCTCTCTTCAGTTCTGTTGAGCAAGCCTTTCACTAGGCCCTTATCTCGGGTGGAGTTTACACTCAGATAAAGCCTGTGGAGGCAACAGGTTTTCACAGGTATGGGGAGTGGCCCAGCTGGAACTGCAGAACCACTGTGGGGGTTTTGAAGAAGCAAGCTATTTTTAAAACTACAAGGTAATTTCTTGGCCTGGTTGTCAGCTAGTAGAGCTAGGCTTTGCTAGCATGTCTGTATCCTGCATGTAAGGTGTTCTATAGCTCCTTTTACAGGAGAGGGAAAATAGCTCCTTTTACAGGAGAGGGACATGTGAATATTAAGTTCCTCTCCACTCAAGCTAGCCCTGTGGAGAGGTTATGCTGCAGTGAGGTCTGAGGCATCCCAAGAACCAACCCAGTGGGCTCTGCAGCTGGCTGGATTATGTCCCAGGTAGTCTTGTGCCCTCCTGACCATGCATAAAAGAAATTCAAATGGAGGAGAGTGTAACTGGCATTTTCTGGAAGTGAATGCATAACTGGATGGAATGGGAAGACTCAAGATTTGCGGCTTCATGCATTTGAGGAAGCAGAGGAGGTGTCTTTCATCTTGTATATAATGCCTCATTTCTTATTTCTTCCTTGTTTTGCCATGGAGGAAGTTTACAGAGCATTTCCCAGTACAGGCTAGAACATTCTTTGTTCTTTGTATTGAAACTCAAACCGTCAGATTATGAAGTTTAGCTTAATACTTTCTCTTTCTTTGCTTTTAGGTTTTGGGAAGAATTTGGGGGGTCATGATTTCTGAAAGCGGTTTCTAACTATTTATAGGAAGTGTACTTTTTCTCTTGTAAGAGACATTCAGAGATAATGACCTGATAACTGCTTGATTTATGTAACTTTTTATTTTAACAAAGTTGCAACATTCTTTTGTGCAACAGGAAGTACTACACTCAACATACCCCCGGTTTTCTGTTAGACTTCATAAAAATACATCCAGCTGTCAGAAAACTTGTCTCTTCCATGATGAAACAAGCCACTTTGAGGAAGGAGAGAAAAGGAATTTTAGTCAAGTAAAAGCTGAATTATTTACAGAGCCAAGCTCTTCTTTTAAAAGGACATGGGGTTTGTGTTTTTTGTTTGTTTGGATTTGTGGGTTTTATTGTCTTTTTGGTAAACTCTAGTTAATCTTAGCTAACGTGACATTGTTTCTCTCAAATCTGCTCTCCAGCCAGAGTGTCTCCAGCAATACCATAAATGTGGAGGTGAAACAGATCCTTGGTTGAGGTCTTAGACTTGTTGAAGCACATGTAACTACACATTCCCAAGTCTGCCACACTTCTCTAACTCACTAAGTAGTTTTAAATACTTCTTGCCTTCCACTCAGTTGAGCTCCCTGTAGCGATGCCTACACCACTTTTTGAGGGGCTACTCTGCAAATAACATTACGGAAGTGATCCAGCTATGTACGTAGTAGATCTTTGCAGATTTTGGCTGTGTCTAAAGCACAGCTTTACAGGTAGATGAGCTGGCAGCCAAGCACTTGGCTATAAGAACAAACTGTCAAGAGTAGGTGAAAGTCAGGGACTTGTTCACTCTGTCCTCCACTGAGGAAATGTAACATGTCCAAACAGGGCTGCTTTTCTAGTCAGTGCACCATCCAGTCAATGGATGGTGTTTCTGTGTCTTTCAGCTGGTTAGTATTTACATACAGGAACTTGTCCTAATGGAGAGGATAAATGTATTTTTGTCCTTCATAAACTCAGCCTTTTGGGGAGTTTAAAAAAACAATAACCTTGACTGAGAACACTTGCATCTTGTTACAACTCTCAGAGCCTCACAGCAGCGGTATGAAGCATCTCTCAATTGCTTCCTCTAGAAGGAATAGTCTCTGGTGACTGGCAGACAAGGTCACTTGAGCCATTAGTACTGCTACTAGTTGTAGTTGGTACTAATACCATTAGAGACCCTGCTACCAAGAACTTTGTTGACTTAACTCATCTCCTTCACTAACTACAATTTTAAGATGGGTCAGTAGATAGAAGCAAGCAGAAGCCCCCACCTGCTGCCAGTCTAGCAGTTGGTGGCCTATAACTTGCTGTTTGTCTCACCTGCTTTCCCCAAGATCATCATCTTCTAGAAACTGGGTGGGACAAGTATCTTAGCCTATGCTGTCATCACCATCTACAATGGCAGTTGTGTGTCCTTGTCTGCAAGGTGAAATTAAGAGATGAGTAGGTTTAGGATGTTGCCTACACCCATCACAGGTGATGTGGGACTCCAAAGGATACCTGGACCTCAAGTGAAGTTTTTCCTGCAATAGCTTTTTCTTTTTTACCTTTCTGTTGCAGGTGGTTAAAACCATAGGTTTGCGAGAAGTGTGGTACTTTGGTCTTCAGTATGTGGACAACAAAGGATTCCAAACTTGGCTGAAGCTTGATAAAAAGGTAACAGACTTCGGGCTAATTGCTGGCCAAAGGTTAAAGCTTGTATGTTTCCTGATGTGTTATTGGCTGCAACTTTATACACCTTGTGCCTGCTGTTGATTGTGCCCTAATTTTTATAATTCCAGGATTGTTTTTAGAGATAACATTGTGATCTCCATAGGTGAGGTTTGACATGGCAGAAGCCCTTTCACTCTCTGAGTTGCAGGAAGTGTTTGCCACATGTGCAGCAGCACCTCCATACTGTACTTTGTTGGGAGAAAGCAACTGCACTTTCTGTGGCTGGAGGAGCACCTTGGCTGACGATGGGCTTAGGCCCTACCTCTGCAGGATCAGTTGTGTCCTAATTGGAGAAGAGGCACTTCCAAGCTGCCAAGTGCTGATGCCTCTGATGTGCTCCTGTTTTTGTATTCCCAGTTCTTATGAGGGCATGAACTGCTTTTCTTGGTGGGGCAGTCGGTGACACACCTGTTTAATGTCAGGGGGCTGATCTCTGTCAAACACACACAGTACTGGGTGGGTTTGCCATCTGATACAGCGCAGTAAATCATTCTCCAGTGATCAGTGTTTGCTGTACAAACAGGATTTAACTGGCTTAGTTGGAAAACATAATGCATATCCCCCATGTTCTTTCCTACCAGTAAGCAGCCAGAATTAAGGAATTCCACTGCAGAGTTGCCAGTCACTCACCTCTTATGGCGAATGCCCCAAATTCTTTTTTCTGTCTAAAAGCAATCTATTCTATTTGCAAAAAAACACCTGCTCAGTTGTGGTGTCACCTCTGTCCTCAGGTTTCTGCTCAAGAAATCAGAAAGGAGAATCCCCTCCAGTTCAGATTCCGTGCCAAGTTCTTCCCAGAGGATGTGTCCGAAGAGCTGATTCAGGACATCACGCAGAAGCTGTTCTTCCTGCAGGTGAAGGAAGGGATCCTCAGTGATGAGATCTACTGTCCTCCTGAAACAGCGGTACTTCTTGGTTCCTATGCTGTGCAGGCCAAATTTGGAGATTACAACAAAGAGGTGCACAAGCCTGGATACCTCAATTCAGAGCGTCTGATCCCCCAAAGGTGAAAGAATTGGCTGATGTAGTCTCTTTTTTTATTTTTTAATTTGAATTTGATTTAAATGCGAAGAGTTTTATTTAAAAGCATCTTTGGTTTTGTTTTTTTAAATTGAATTGCATATAATTGGGTTTTTCCCTTATTTTATTTCTATCTGTCATACTTGGGTATGTTTTTGCTTCTTCTTGGGCTGTTAGAGAGGAAATACAGTTTTGCATTCAGCTTTTATTTCTTAAACACTGCTGCCGTGCTGGTATCAGTGGCAATATGAATGTTTCCTCTTTAAGAAGAAAAGGGCAGCATTAAGTCAAGAGTATGTCATTCTTGAAGAAGGTTCGGTTGTGTGTCCTTAATCCTAAAGTACAGTCCTAAAAAACTTGTGTGTGGAAACCGTGTCTTGCAGCTTCATAGTCCATCCCTACACAGGATCAGTGGATGTTATCAGACCAATGGCTTCTGTTTACCCTTCCTGATGACACTGCAGCAATGTCTTTTTTTTTTTTCCTGTGTCAATCAGAGAGAATGCCATGCTGGAATACCTGAAGATTGCCCAAGATCTGGAGATGTATGGAATCAACTACTTTGAAATCAAGAATAAGAAAGGAACTGACCTTTGGTTGGGGGTCGATGCTTTGGGGCTCAACATCTATGAAAAGGACGATAAGTAAGGCTTTTGTTTTTGCCTCTGATCTTCCAAAGAGGGCTAGTACAGGACATTTCTCATTTATAGGAATGCTTGTGTTCCAACTTTGGATCAGCAGGTGAAGCTAGGAAATGGGCTTTCACATCCCCTGTGCTTTCATGTCTTTCCTGACCTGCTAACGCTATCTGCTGTGTAAAGAGAGATGTCAGTTGTACGATGCCATCTTCCTAATCGTGCATGGTGGTGGAGCTGAATCCTGAACTGAGGAGTTTACCAGGCTTTCCCTTGAGTCAGGTCACCAGGTTTGCCATCAGTGGCAACAACACGACAACCTGACTAGGCTAAGGTTATCACTGGCTAGGCTAAGGTTAACACTGCTATCTGCAGTGTTCGGACACCTAAGGAACTCCTGTCCTGAAGTTAATGATGGATGTGTGTGCAGCTGCCCAGTTCTGAAAAAGGCAGATTATGGGTGGACACGAAAGCAAAGCTGGGTGACACCCAGAACCCAGGGAGAGGCTAACCTATATAGTTACTGTGAACAAGGAATGAAATGAGGGCTTACTGAAGTACACACAGTTTTAATCAGCCCTTCTGGTAAAGGCAGAGCCATTATTAATTGGATAGTAGGTGGGAAATGATAGACTACATCTATAAATAAACATAATAAGAAGGTGAGAACAGCTGTGTCTAAGCCTGCTAGTCTCTTCTAATACTCTGCAACTGAAGGATTGAAGGGAGTTAAAACAGATATTTTTTAGAGGGAGCATTGCTGTCTAGACTGCTTTCTTTTCCTCTCCCTAATGTTTCAAATCTTTGTTTCATGTCACTAATCTGTAACAGACTATCATTGAAATACAGAATGGATTTCACCTGTTCTACATCTTTGCCTCCAAAAAGTATTGAATGCAACCCAAATATTAATTGGAACTCCCTGGGTCTTCTGTTGATAAGGCAAAGAGAAAGGCAGTCTTTTCTGCAATGCTAATATGTGCTGTCACCCAGAAAACAAGGAGTGTCACTTGAAAGAAAAGTAGTTTCGCTCATGTAATACTTCAGTCTTGAATGACTGGTCTTGCTATGTAACCATGGTCACACAAACAGGTTTTTCGAGCTGCAGAAATCAGAGTGTAGCCATTGACTGTGAAGACCTATCGAGAGCATTTGCAAAACAAATACAGTGCTGGAATAAACTGCTTATTTCTGCTGCAACTCTTGCCACTATATAATTAAGTCTTTCCAACAGATGTGGGGACTAGGAAAACAGAGATGCCATTCGCATTACTGGTTCGTAGGTGCAAAGACTGGGGACTGAGGGCAAAGATGAAAAAGCAGAGATTTCATTGTTGGAGTTGAACATGAGGAAAATGAGGCTGTGCTGTAGGTGTGTGAGCCTCTATACTGCAGTGCATGTCAATGTCCTGTTTCTGGGTATATTCAAGCTTTTTTTTTCCTGCATTAAAGGGAAGAATCTGCATAGAACTTACTAACGAGTGAATTATTTTAGTTGTCTGACATACTCTATTATCTAGGATTTAAGCACTTGTACTAATGTGAGGGAGGCTGGAGTAATTAGTTCATCTTAGTCTAATCAAATAATTTTCTTTTACAGTTCTTAATGTTACACACACACACACACACGCACACACATATGTTGCATAATCTTGTTGAGTTAGAGGTTAGGGAGTGGATAGTTCTGAAGAGGGTGAATTTTATTCTTGATGTTTGAATTGAAATGAAGCAAGGGGTTTTTTTGTGCTTGGACCCAGCAAAATCTCTTGACGTAGTAGCTTTCCATCTCTTTGACAATGAGTGAAATTCCTCCCAAAATTGCTCTTTTTTTCTTTAATCAATGTGTTCCACAGAATTCTTACAGAGTTTGACTGGTCCACTGTGATGATAAACATTTCTGTAAGTGCTAAACATTAAATACTTGTGTCTTCAAATAATTTGCAAGAATAATTGTGACAGAGACACATACATTGAAGGGGCTAGAGAATAACAAGATTGCTTGTTGTCATTATCTTTTATGTAAGATACAATTATTACAATTATTAAAATTCTTAATCATTAACAGCTATCTCTAGAGAATATACCCTCCCTTGCTAAGAGAAAAATAAAAGAATAATAATGTAATATTAAATATAAAAATGAAATATTTCGTTGGGGTAATTAAAGGACTTTATTATAGTCAAATGCACAAGTCCTTGCGATGTTAGAACTTGCTGAAGAGCTGATCAGCTATGTGAAGGTGAAGTGTTGGAATGGCTCAGAAACATCTGATCTCATGACAAACTGGATGCTTTTTATATGCAAGACTCTGGAGAAATTAAGGCAGAGGAAAATCTCAAGTGTTTAGTGAGTGATATAGAAAAATTTCAAGCAAATCAACAGACCTGAACTCCTCAGCAGCGAGGAAGAGCTGGGAGTCTGAATCTTGCCCTTTGCTTCAGAGGGGAGCTTTTCAATAGTGGGGAGCCACGTGGCACAGCTCATTGCATGACCAGTGAGTAAAGTTCCGCTTGGTGACTCATGGGATGGGCTGAAAGAGCAGTTTGTATGGAAGAAAAGAACAGGGCCCTTTGTTACTAACCTTGCCTGTAATCTAGGGGAGGAGATATCTGAAGGGAGGGCGTCAAGAGGATGGAGCTAGGCTCCTCTCAGTGCTGCTGAGCAATGGGGCAAGGAGCAGGCACTGATGCACAGGAAGTTCCACCTGAATGTGAGGAAGAACTTCTTTACTGTACAGGTGACCATACACTGGAACAGACTGCCCAGAGAAGCTGTAGACTCTGCCTGACTGGAGGTATTCAGGATGCAATCCTGTGCCATGTGCTCTGAGATAACCCTGCTAGAGCAGGGGGGTTGGACCAGATGATCAACTGTGGTCCCTTCTAACATGACCCATTCTGTGAAACAAAAGAAAATAAATCTTCTCCTACCAATGGTGCCTGTCCAGCACTCCAGAGTGAAGGCAGCATGGAGGTGACTGGGCTAGCTGTAACACAGCAGGGTAGGTTTGCCTGTGGGTGCTGTAAGGTGTGGGAAGCAGCTCAGTTGCTTTGACTTATGCCTCCCATGATGTGTGAGAGGCCTGTGCAGGGAAGCACTGCACATAAGATCTGCATGCTGTGGATTTTGGGCCCAGAGTTAAAAGAAACAAGCTTAAAAGCAGCTGAGCGTGTGGCTTGAGTCCATCCCTGTTACATAGCCAAAGGTCAGTAGGGATGGCTGATGAGAATTACAAGAGACTCAGCAAGAGAGGTTACTGAGCTTCTTTTCCTACTCCCTGTGGTGTTCTAGTTCAATTACTATCTTCTCTCTTTTGGGAGAGCTTTGTGAAGCATTGCATTCCACCAAGTCTGTGTGTTGGAAGCAATAAAGGGGAAAAATGTTTATTGCATCACCCTTGAAACAAGTTTTTCTCCTTTCCAGACTAACCCCGAAGATTGGGTTCCCCTGGAGCGAAATCAGAAATATCTCTTTCAATGACAAGAAGTTTGTTATAAAGCCTATTGACAAGAAGGCACCAGTAAGTATGTCTAGAAGGGACTCCTGGATACTGCATAGGAATAACTGATACTGTTTCATCTCAAAATAAAATAGTCTTGGGAGAGGAGAGAGCCACAGATATTCTAGATGCAAAATAAGCATTTGTATTTAGAGTGTATTTAGAGCTGCTGTTTTTTCTGTGCAGCATAAATGAAGGGCTGATAGTGATAGCTAATGTGGAAAAAGATGAAGATTTTACAACTGCAGACTGGGTAACTTCGTGCTCAAATTTGAAATTCTTTGCTAATTCACTAGTCTGTGAGTCCTCTCTGCATATCTTTCAGTGCATGCAGGCTGATAGGTAAATTTTATTTTTGTTTTTTTCATTTAAAAATACCCAAACATTAAAAAAATTACAGAAGTAGTTCAAGTGCTACTGCAAAACCACATACATGTATATGGCTTCCCATCCATCACTGTCCACTTCCACATTACAGACAGAGTAAAATATGGTATTTGTTGACTTTCTGGACCACCAAGGTAAATCTCAGGGATATGACTTTGGTGGAGAGCTGAAATATAGCTGCATGTGAATGTTGCTTTTCAATACTTAAAAGTATGTTTTCAGAGTTATTTTAGTGAGGAATTATAAACTTACTTTGACCTGTTGAGAACATAAGGTGGAATAACTGGTATAGGTGGATGTCATTCTGTCAGTCTTGTGAAATTATTGGAGTAGTTGAGAAAGACCTCCTCTGCTCTTCCCCCACCCCAGTACTTGGCCTTGGTGGGTAAGTACAGCCCAGAGAAATAATAAGCAGCCTGGCTTTGGCAAAGGATGATGGCTTATAGATATCTCCAACAGAAAAAGATCCTCCCAGTAATTTAAAGGATACTAATGCACTGTGTGCTGCAGGGATTTCTTCCTTCCTCTAGATAAGAACCTGGGGGAGAGGAGCTTTTTTCTGTGATGCTGTTAGTGAAAACAACAGAACTCCCCAGAGACAGAAAGCTGGTCTGTCAGGCATGCTTTTCTCAATAGAAGAGCCTCTTGCATGTGTTGCACATAATTACAAAACACAGATCACAGCTTGCCACCCACTCCCCAAAGAGTCAATCTGAATTTGAAGTGGAAGGCTTGCAAAAGGCTGGTACAGAAAGGTGTTAGCATTGAAAACCTCAGTTATGTTTCCTCCTTCCCTGTCAATTGTTATTTTCCCTCTGGCTGACGGTATGTTTAAAGCTGTGCTTAAAATAAGCATTTACCTGGGCATGAATTTTGAGTATTCAGGAAGTTGTCTGGGTATTTTTGTGCACTTTTGTCTCCTTTTAAAAAGGCAGACATTATAACTACAGCGAAATACTCAGTCCACTCAAGCTGTAGGTTGGAAGGTCTCTTTTAATTTGGAGGATTCTATATGTCTGTGTTTAAATTTACAGTAATGTAAAGGGCAGAGTCTTGTGGCACCTTGCCCAGGAGAAGCTTTTTAATTTTTGGGCTTTGTCTGCCCATATACTCCAAGATCTTCGGCACATTATCTTTAAAGTATTGGGGTGCAATTCTCCCAGTTGTGTGAGATCTGGGGTAGGCTGGGGATGGGGAAAGAAAGGAATTCTTTTATATTTGTATTTGAATGTTGTGTCCCTTGATTATGGCCTTAAATGACAAATGTATGCACCATTCATACCCTTCGTATTTACTTCCGTGAAAGTGAGCTTTGCCTCAGCACAGGGACCTGTTCATCACAATGTGCACAAACTGTTTTTACAATTACTTGTCAGAAGTAGGAGGTTGGATGAGCAGCTTAGAGTCACAGTTATCAGGATCAGACCTTTGAACCTTGGAATGGCTCCGGCAGGATTTAGTGGGAGAACACAGCACACTGCCCTGACTGCCTCTTCTGCAGCCAGTGTGCATTAGGGAAATGCATTGGAGAACGTCAGTCTTTGTCAGCATATTCATCTTAATACCACTTAGTGAGCTTTTAATTGCTTAGTGTGACTTCTAGTTTTCCCAGAGATAGCCACAGTTGTGCTTCTGAGCTCAGGCAATTAAAAACATGGTCACTGCTTCCATGCCTGGTTCCATCTCTTGCTAACAGTGAGACAATCCATAGGAGAGTAATTCTGAGGAATGGGCACTGGTTTATGGTGGTAATGTGGCAGCTTGCCTACTATCTATGTAGTACACAGAAAAAGCACAAGGATGTTTATCCACTGTGGAAGTTTAGACTGTGTTGTAGATGTGTGTGGTTGTGGAGTCAGAAAAATTACCAGGGAGGTAGTGAACTTGGGCCCTTTCTTAGCTGGTTTTCTTCTAGAAGAGCTAGTCTAATTTATAGTTTCTGTAAAAGTCTGATTATAGGACAGCTAATAAGAAATTTGGGAATGTCCTTTTTACTGAACCAGAAATTTTAGGATATCGTGTGTTTTGTTACTGCCTGCAACCTTATATTCCAAATAACCCATGTGGTTGGTAGTTAAAAAAATATTTTTTATTTGACACTCTTCTGACAGCCAAGGTCAACTTAACTAGGAAATGCCACGGAATGGACAAGAATTATATTGAAAGGCATTTTCCTTTGAAAAAACACATGGGGCCTCGAATGTTGGTTCAGATAGATTGAGAAATTCTACAAAGTTACATTTGTACTTTGTGCCTTTGTGCTTTGTCTTTCAGTCACAAAACTGCAAACTGAAAAACTACTGAATACTAGAGGTCTTGTGTGCTGCCCAGATGTTTACCTACCAACCCAGCACCTTCTACAACATCTAACAATCTCCATTTAAATGAGACCTCATCTATCTGGGATTTTCTCTAAAAGATGCTTTATCTAGAAGAGTAACTTGCACATTCTATATAGACTTTAAATGCAGAATATAAATTACAATAGTTTTGGCTTCAGATGATATTTGCAGTCCCCGCTGCTGTGTTTAAATGGCCTTGCATGTATGTCCGGATTAGAATTAAATTAGTGACAAGATGTTCTGTCTGCAGTTAGCTGGGAGGAGAATGAGCATTTGGAAAAAACTGACTGTGGTGTTTCTCTCCTAGGACTTTGTGTTTTATGCCCCTCGCCTGAGAATTAACAAGAGGATCCTGCAGCTCTGCATGGGCAACCATGAGCTGTACATGCGGCGCAGGAAGCCCGACACAATTGAGGTGCAGCAGATGAAAGCCCAGGCCCGGGAGGAGAAGCACCAGAAACAACTGGAAAGGTGGGCTTGGATACAGGCAGCTGGTGTGGCGTGGCATGGCAGAAATAAATGGCACCCAAGTGCCAGGGTTCAGCAAGCAGGGGCAGGGGTCAGTAACGTGGGCGAGGCTCTGAGCCATCCCAGGCTCAGGAGGAGCACGTGTGGCCCTGGAGCTCTGGAGTATGGGCAGGGACTCGGGGTGTGCTGCAGTGGGACTGTTTTACCCTTCCTGCTTGGCCCTGTGCCCACACAGTCAGCTGTCCTGGCTGCAGCCTCAGGAGCTGCAAAAAATGTGCAAGTAAAGGCGCAGCAGGCTCTGGTGTGGTGGTGTGCACCTAGAGAAGGGTTTTCCTGACTCTGGAGTGTTGGCATCTGATTTATGTGCTGGGCCATGGGATGGCTGGGAGTAAGGAGAAGCCTTCACAGGGAGCACATAGGTGTACACTGTAAAGACAGAAGGAACTGGGAGATCTCTTACAGGCAAGGAAAAAGGAATAGCAATTCTACCACTGGCTGCAGGTTGCTTACGATTCAAGAAATCATGCTGCTTTTCTCCTCAACTTGTGGATTGTTTATCTCTGTTCTCTCAGGGCTGTTGTTTTCACAGCTCCTTAAGTTTCCATATGGCAGAAGTAACAAAGTTACACCTCTTCTGCCTTGCAGTACAAGTCCTCTTTTTCCTCTCTGTCTAGCAGCTATTTGGTATTCTAAATTTCTGTGGCAACCAACAAAAATACAAATGCTTTTATGAAATGAGGTATCTAAAACAGAGCAAAAATTCTAAAGAGATGAAGGAACAGCCTATTTCTGTCTTCTGGCTCCTGTTTCGTGGCAGCCACTTCCCCTTTGAGCTGCCTGGAGAGATTCCCAGCCAGCTTTCTTGTCTGGCAGTAGCTTGGGTCTGAAAGAGAGCTTTCAGCATGAAATATGTTTCTAACAGGAAACAACTAGAAGATGAAAAGAAGAGGAGAGAGACAATTGAGAGGGAGAAAGAGCAAATGCTGAGGGAGAAGGAGGAGCTGCTGGTGAGGCTACAAGAGTATGAAGTGAAGACTCAGAAAGCAGAGAAAGGTAAAGTATTTGTCCTGGCTGACCAGACCATGTATTGTGCTCCATAGAGGAGTTGCCCATGCCTTTCCTAAATCTGGTGACACTGGGATTGCTTGGCAAGACTTACTAATGTCTGTCTGCCTATACAGCTAAATGTACAAATGTGCATCAAAAGGATGAAAGTAGCATAAAATCTGCAGATTTTATTTGGAAACTGAAGGGCAGGAACTCTGTTTTCCGCTGTTGCCAGGAGGAATTAAGTAGCACAGCCTCTTCCAGCAGTGAGCAAGAGTTTAGCCCTCAAGTACTTTTTACTAACTCCTAACAGAAAAAGTGCTTTGGGAACAAATCTTTCCAGTGAAATGGAAGCTTCTGTTTCAATGCACAGAAGAACACATTGGAGGCAACAAAATCTGGTCCATGCAGCAAACTGTCAGTTACTGGCAGCAGAGTCATGTCAGTGTTGCAGACTTCAATGCAAACATCTCGCAGAAGATTTAATTACAATGTGCATCTGACTACTTCTGAATCCAGTTACTTGGTGTATTGTGCAAATAATTACTGTGAGGAGCACAGCGAAGGGAGTATTGCAAGCTGGAATAAGGTCCTCTCATGACTTCTGCAGTTACCTAAGAGACTGAAGTTCTTCAGCTTTGACCAGACTTGTGGACTAACCACATTGATCTGTCTCCTTGCAGAGCTGTCAGATCAGATCCAAAGAGCCATTCAGCTGGAAGAGGAGAGGAAACGGGCCCAGGAGGAGGCAGAACGCCTGGAAGCTGAACGTTTGGCAGCTCTGCAGGCCAAGGAAGAGCTGGAGAGACAAACTATGGACCAGATAAAGAGCCAGGAACAGCTGGTAAGACTCAGTTATTTTGAGAATAAGATACACAGGCATATTACTGTGCCCTTGAATAAGGCAAAGCCATCATGCCCAGGGAAAAACATAGTGCAGTGAGGTAATGGGCTGTCATTGTGGCCCTGGTTTCTATCCTAAGCAATCTAATTTTTAGTTCTTTGTTTTCCTATTCAGTCTCTATTAGAGTTAACAGTATTTTTTGTTGTGTTTGGTTTTTTGGTTGGGTTGGTGTTTTTTCTAAGAATCCTTGTAATTCCCATTTTCTTATTCAACAGGCTACAGAGCTTGCAGAGTATACAGCCAAGATAGCACTTCTTGAAGAGGCAAGGAAGCGTAAAGAGAGTGAGGTTGAAGAGTGGCAAATCAGAGTGAGTATCTGCTTTACCAGTTGCTCTAAAATTCTGTGCTTAAGCAGAGCATACTGTGGTTCTTAGCCTGGTGTGACTTCTTAAACATGTGGAAGCAAACATCTGTACAGCAGTGAAAAAGACCAAACTTGTCAAGAATGTGCAATATGTCTGCAAAAACAAAAACACCTTTCTTCCAACAACCCTTCAGTCAAAAGTCAGAATGAAAACCTGTATAAAACCTGAAAATGTGATCATTGTCTTGGAGCCTTAGGGAGAGACGGATACATGAATAAATGATTCATGTAATCCATGATAAAATGTCTGAAAACATTACATCAGTCAAGAGAATATGCTGCAAGCGCAGCCACACTGCAGGTATCTGCTTTGAGGGACATGTGCTGTTGTCAGTGGCTCCCTGATATCTGGATCAGGAGAGTTTAATAAACTGCTGCACTAAAACCACACAAGGCTCAGAGTGCTGGTGCTCCCAGTGCACTCTAAGACACATGGGAGGGCAGAACCACTGCAGCAGCAGGAAAAGTGACTGCCTGGTGTGTAATTGCACTAAAAATGCCAAATTAGATTCCCAAATTCTTACTCTGTGGAACCGGTGTGTCTCCAGCCTACAGCTCTTCAAATGGAGAACAGAATGATGATAACTGTAGCTTTCCATAGAATTTTTTCCTGGGTTGTTTTATTGGAAGAATGTTTTTTGTTCAGACCCCCTGCACAGTGGCTGATGATGACAGCATCCCTAGCAAAAAAAAAAAGTTCTAATAATGGAGTACCATTAGCTGCAGACATTTAATTCTCTCTTGCTTTTCACAGTAGATAGAAAAAACTAGGAAGATAAGCATTTAAGTGTTCATTAAGCTGATTTAAAGTAAGAAATGCATTTAAAATATTTTCCACTCTTTTCCCAAAGGCCAGGGAAGCACAGGAGGATCTGGTAAAGACCAAGGAGGAGTTACACCTGGTAATGACTGCTCCACCTCCACCGCCACCCCCTGTCTATGAGCCAGTGAATTACCACGTCCATGACAACTTGCAAGATGAGGGCTCAGAGTACTCAGCCTACAGCGCCGAGTTCTCCAGCGAGGGCATCAGGAACGACCGCAACGAGGAGAAGCGCATTACCGAGGCAGAGAAGAATGCACGAGTGCAGAGCCAGCTGAGGGTAAGGCACTGCTTGGAGCAGGCAGAGGAACTGAAACGATCAGTCCTGGACAACAGGTCCTTTAACCACTTGGTTAAACACACAAAACATGACAGTTTCTCTTTGTTTACAGTTCCTATAGAAGTCTGAAATAAAGGCTAGGTGTATAAAAATTACTCTCATTGCTCAAGCTTTGAGATTGCTTAAATCATCCATAATGGTTTCGGAAAGGCCAGATCATATCCATGTCACATCTCTGTCCAAAGCATAAACAACTATCAGCTCTCCCCAGAGAACACAACTGACAGGAGCTGAGAGCTTCTCACAGTAGCCTGTATTTATTGTTCTTTGTATTGCAGGCGCTGACAGATGAGCTGGCCCAGGCTCGCCATGAGGACAAGAGGACCCAAAACGATATCATCCACTCGGAGAACATGCGCCAGGGACGGGACAAGTACAAGACACTGAGGCAGATCCGGCAAGGCAACACCAAGCAGAGAATCGATGAGTTTGAGGCAATGTAAAGATACTTGTAAGAAAAGAGGACTGTGGGAAAGGCAGATCTTAATGCTGTGTTCTTGTTTTGGGGTTTTTGTTGTATTGGTTTTTTGGTTTGTTTTTTTTTTCTCTGAGGAGGGGTCACTGTATGACACTTAACCAATGTTCTCTAAACCCAGAGGTGTTTGAATCTCCCTTTTATTCTGAACCTGCTGTGAAATTTGGTATAGTTTAAAACTTATTGTACCACAGATCCTGGTAACTTGCTCATGCCTTTACTTAGTGCCAAAAGGCCTTATGTCACATCTCTCTTTAAGCAAGACAAATTTTAACAGGCCGTGCTTCTATTTAAAGATGCGTGTCCTGTGCAGGTGCTGGATTCAGCCTGGTCTAAAAGATAAGCATCTGTGGGTGAATTTTGTGCCATATGTCTTTGCATTATTAACTACAGTGTAAAGTGTAACAGCTGCGAAGACCGGTTGTGGAACTCAGGATTTTCAAGCACCTGTGTGTTGTACATCCACACAGAGGTGCTTGTAGATCCTGTTTTTCCCTTGGTCTTGATGCCCATGTTCCCCCTTCCCTTCCCCCACCCCCACACAAAAGAACTGACAACACCTCAGAACTTCTTTGTGTAGAAATTAGATATTTTCTAGTTGCTGCTCTCACCTGGAGAAATGGTGCAGTGATGGCTCAGAAGTGGCATAGGGACACTGATACCCTCTTCATGTAACAAGTAGCAAATACTCCTGGAATCTACGACACCACTGTGTTTGCATTCCAGCTTCATTACTGATCAGTTGTAGTGTAGTATTTATAAATATATATATAAAACATGCAATATGTGAATTGCAGTACTAGTTAAAGGGAAATAGTTTTGCTCTGTATATTTTGTTACTTTTCAGATTTAATAAGACTTGCATCTGTAAAAATGCCTGAACAAGACTGTAGTCTGATACAGTGCAGCTGATTATTTACTATAAAGCATTATTTGTAAAGATCATTTTTTTTACTTAATGAAAACTGTTATATGTACACATGATCCAATATATACAATTTTACTGCACCTATTTTTCTAACAAATTTTCTAATTTTTTTAAATGTTTGATTTAAAGTTTCAGACTCCAAAGATGAAGGGACTGCTTGTTTATATCACAGTTGTATTCTCTCTAGTGGAGAGCATTTCTGTGACCATCCTTCCCCCACTCTACCCTTTTTTCCTTGAAAATCTGTTAGAAAGTGAGATACAGTATGTTGTCACCTCTTCATTTACAATTTCTATGCTGCGTTATACTTGAGTTGAATCTTGTGTGGGGTTTTTTTATTTGCAGCAGCAACCATCTAAATAAAAGATCTGCAAAGTAACAAAGGCGATGGAGTGAAGTGTTTCTTGTGTGAGGTGTATTTTGAATAAGTTGTGCTTCTGCTCTTTTAGTTCCTGAGCTTAGCTTACAAGTCCCTGTGTTTTTAAATCTCAAATCCTTCAAAGCCACACTGACCAAGAAAGGAAGGGGGAATACTCCAAGTAAGGACTAAAACTAAAACACAGCAACAGTAGTTACAGTTGTACCCAAGAAGTTTCTGCTGACTGTAAAGCTACAGCCAAGGCAAGGCAAACTGACACAGGAGTTTGGCCCTAAGCTTGTCCACATGAAGCAATGATAAACTTAGCTAAACTTTTGTCATGCGCTGTTCGCCCTACGGATGAAGTTGTTAATTCTGTCTTACAGTGGCAGCTGATAAGAAGGGACTTGTTACACCCACCCTTATTCCATTGGCTGTAGTCCCACCCTGCTACTGACAGGGAATTTATACATTTAACTTTCTAAGCACCAGGCTATAGCACACATTTGAGAGACCTGGCTACAGGCCAAAGCTTTTTAGGATCACGTGAAATAAAGTGGCAGTGTAGTTAATGCTGAAGCAGAGGCGTTAGCATCACCCATTTGCAGCAAGCAAAGATAAGCTGGTTTTGTATTCTGCGGCTGAAACATCAATGCAAGAGGGAAACAATGTAACTTTATTGTTGTAACAGTTATTTTCTCAGAAGTAGTCCCAGTTGTCACTTAAATTAAAGAGTAACAGTTCTGCTAGGCCTGGAAATTGAAAGCTGCACATCGTCTGGCTCCTGTTGCTTTGACAGCATAATGCATCTCAAACTGAGGCCGTCACTCCTGAAGAAACATTATTATCCTTACACTCCAGCTAGAGATAGAGGCTAAAGCCTTAACTTCTGAAGAAATAAAACATTCAGAATGTCACACACGTTCAAACACAATTCTATTCCCAAAAAACTGGAATAGGTGCTATTGCAGCGTACCTTTCCCAGACCTGATGCATATGTACCACTTCAGTTTAAAACATCGGACATGGGACAGGAAAGGTTGTTGTGCGATAATCTCTCATGATTTAAAGTTTTCCTTATTTGAATGCAGTACAAGTGTGAAGTCCATCCACGTGTTTGGGTTGCGGAGCACTTCCTGCCATTGGAGCACTCCCTGAGAAGCAAGGTCCATAGAGCCAAAGAATTCCTCTGCAAGAAAGTAAAAGGAAAGATTAGAGTTACTTTTCACTTGGCCTTACCCAACTTCTGGCCAACCCTTTCACCCACTTCTACAGTAATTTTAGCTGTTCTGTAGCTCCCGAGGCGCTAATTGCAATAAATGCGATTTATACTTTTGAACTATTATTTACATCCTGTTAAAGTGGGAGCACTTTCTGAAGAGTGCAACCTGCAGCAAAGAAAAAGTTTTTGGCTGCATGACTGAAAGCAGAAGAGCAAGTGTGCATGCTCATAACGGCAGAATGGCACTAAGCCTCCTGCTTCAGTTCATTCCATGTTTAGGACTTGGATCACTTACAAGCAGATAGTCCCTGCTCTAGCAGAAAGGCAAGTGCTGGCTAGGATAAGCAAAACAACTTCATGAGGAAGCCTGCATGACATTGAGCTATCACTAGTGATAATACTCTGTAAACTGCACACTGATACCAAAACAACATCTGACCGACCCTCTCCTCTCAAATACAGAAACCCAGGGCACGTAACTCACTGGGAGAGGGAACAAGGGTGGGAGACTCTTGAGCAGCCTTCAAGGGACAATGCTTCCCTGCCCAACTACCAGTGAAACAGGGCCTATTGATTGAGCAGAGGGTTTCTCAGACATTGCTCAGCCCTGAGAAAGAAAGCTCACTCTTAGGTTAGAGCAGAGCCCAAAACTTCAAACATCCAACAGCCCCTTTGGAGCAACTTTCACCTCCTGTATTTCATTGATTGGATTGATTTGTGGATATAAAGTCATAAGCACAGACATAAGCAAGGTTGGAATCTATGAGAGGATTAATTCTCCTGCTTCCTTTTGATAGGAAGTTATTTAAAATAAGCCGATTCATAGAAAACAACTAAAGGAATAAGTCTTTAAAAATATGTAGAGCTCTGTGTGAGTTAGAGCACACAATTTCTGTGCTTGTCTCAGCATGGCTCTGACCCATAAAAATCACCATGGCAGCAAATGCTTTCCTGAAAATTTCCAATGACAACCTTGATCTTCTGCACAGACCTGAACAGAAGCCCCTGTATCAATTCTTGCATGATCAGAGCACAAGACTGGAAGTTGCTTGGGACAGAGGCTGGAACAGCATATGTAGGCACATGAAAGTAAATAATAAATTGCACAGGATAATTTATTATTGCTTGGGATGTAAACTAAATGCACTTTTCTCCAAATTACGTTCAACTTTCAGTGACAGAGAACTCACTTGCACCAAGCTTGGCACCTCCTAGGAACTGATCACTTGAGCTGAAAGTTGACTTGTGCCACACAGTCAGGTGTAGACATGATCGCTGTAGCTGAGCTGGGGTCACACCATCAAAGACAAACAAGTGTTTCCACTGTGGACAGGCTTCTTTCTTCACAACAGGAGACTTTTGCTTTACCTCTGCTTGGTCTGGAAGGATAAGACAACTTCCCCCCCGCCCCCAAAAGAAAAGAGTTCAGCAAGGTTACTGATTTCGCAACAAGAAAACAGACCATTTTGATAACCAAACAGAGGTTAGAGGGTTTAACTAGAGCCCATTGGTTTGCCTTAAATAGCAAAAAAGTTCAGCCTTAGTGAAAGGTAGAACATGGTGCTCTTGTGTTGATTTTGGGACCTGCACCTTTTCCTGCCAGCCTTTAGTGCAGTTTCCAGCCTGCCTTTAGCAATAGGCTAAAGGAAACAATAGGCTCTTGTAGTCTGCTTTGACTTTGCTGTCACTGACTGCTGAAGGAGTCTTTGCTCCACGTGCTGCTACCCAGTAGTGCCTCAAACCTAACTTTCAGGAGATGAAATGCCCACCCATTTCACCAAAAGTGAGGGGCACAACAGGTGAAATGGCTTTATGAGATGTAAGTTTACCCCAGTATCATCCTTCCAGTGGCACCTGATGCCTGACAGCAAGGAAGTAAAACAATCCCACGTACAAGCTACTCAGCACACTGAAGAAAAATTAAGTTCTTTCCCATCAAGAATGAAGAGGATAAAAGTTTTCAATGTATCCAGAGCAACACTTAATTCTGCAAAGGCACAGCTGAAACTGTAACAACAGCCTCTTTATTTGCACCTTTTTTCCCATCACTACCCTGCAAACTGCTGCTGTTCTGCAGACACCCAAGTGTCACCATTTCCAGGAAGTCTGGTTAAGAGTGTGGGCAATGCCACTTTCCCATGCCAGTCTCCTGCTGGAAACACGTTAACATGTATACTTGCATGGAACACATGTGACAGTCTCTATTTGAGGCGCTAGGTCTCAGACATACCCTTTAACAAAGGAGTTCAGCATTCCAGCAGATCTCAGCACGGGCAAGTTCTTGGCCCCTAATATCATAACTTGAAGCTGGCAGGTGAGAACTCCTTGGTCTTTGTTTCCTGAAAAAGGAGCACTTACCACATGAAATGCCCAGTTAGCTCAGCTCATAGCTTAAGATGCTGCTAAAAGTAAGCAGGGGAATGCTTAAGTGGCACTACTGAGATAAGGAGTCATAAGGCTGGACTAGGAACATTTCAAAGATTTGAATGTTTGTACAGTGAATGATTCACACACAAAGCAAACCAAGCAGTGAGTAGCAGGCTGCTTTGTGATCCCTGTTCCAAAGACAAAGCTTTCTGTTGTGTTTGTGAAAAGCAAATACAGGGCAGTACACACAGAAGCATTTCTCTGGAACAGTCAGAAGCAGTGGAAAGAGCCAAAGCCATGGTGTGGTACTGCTTCACTCACAGCTCTAGGCACAGAGCAGAGACCCAAAACACAGGCCTGCATAGGGAGGAAAACCAGAAGATACAGAGTTGGTAACTTTGGGGTCATTTGGAAAAGAAAAGGGAACAAAAATAACAAATCAGTTAATTAGAGCTTCCCCTTGGTCTCTACCTGCTGCTGTGGTCCTGACACAGAGCACTACTGGAGCTCTGAATGTCTGCACATCTCACTAAGGTCTAGGAGGTAAGGAAAAGAAGGTTTTTCCTATCCCTCCCTCCCAAAGTGTTTACTTCACTCCAGCAGCAGGTTCTTGCTCTGACATACTACAGCAATATTTAGTGTACCTTACAAGTTTTCATTACTAGAAACTGAATCCTGACTACACATTTTGAACCTAACACCTTTCAAGTTAAACAATCTCCCTAAGATGAGACCACTGGAAGAAGCCAAGGGTGCTGGTCTGGTATCTTTGCAGATACTTACCTTCCAAATTTTCCCCAAATTGGCAGTCTCTGCCTTGGACAGCAGAACTGCTGTTTCACCTCCAGAATAACCTCTACTGGTAACACATCATGACAGACACAAGTTTGGAAAACAGCTGGATGCAACATACTGCTGCCATTGTAATGTGCAACTTTTGTTTGCATTAAAAACAACAAATATACAAAGCTTGAAAATGTTTTGATTTTAAACAATCTAAGATATAAAACACCACAAAGCACCATTTGCTGTAGCTGTTAAAAAACCCATATAGGAACACTACATGGCCATTTTGCCAGTCCTTCATTGATCTCAATTCTTTTCTAGCCAAGGAATTCACAGAATCATAGAATCGTTTATATTGGAAAAGACCTCCAAGATCATTAGAGCAACTGTTAAGCACTTGTGGATGCCAAAATATTTTATACCTTCAAACTGGATGTTTTGATACTGGGCTGGTACCGACAGCCTTGCAGACATGAGGAGTTCAGTGCTGTACTGGATAAGATCATCTTCAGGCTTCTCAAGCTGAAGAAAGGGACATACAGAAGTCTGCATTACTGCAATCATCCTCACAGCTTATTCTCACATCCAATTTGTGTTTCCAACACATCTTGCTAATGGGCTGGATTGACAGCACCTTCCCCTCAATGATCTCACAGGGGTGATCTTTCTCACAGCTTTCACCACATCTTGCTCTTAAGGTATGATTAAGCACAAAAACTTAGAATCACCTTGGGTTTCAGTGGGTACCAGTCAAACTGCATTGAGTCCTCTTCAAAATTCCATGCTGCCAGGGGAATCACCACCTGCCCCAAAAACACCCTGTATTTGAGAGCTCCTGCATGCCACACAGAGATCTGAAGTTGCCGACTTCTCAGCTGGGAGTGTTCAATCTTGTACTAGAAAGACAAACAGCATTTACAGAGCAGTGCACAGGATGAATGCAGGCCCATGCTCATGATCTGCTCCCAGGAAGCCCAGCCAGGGCACGATTGAAGGCCCCTGGATGCAGACAGAACCATGTTGTCTGACTGTGCTTTGCAATCTGAAAAAACCCAACTACTTATATATTATACATGCTGAATAATGCTCATTCAAATAGGAAACAACATTCCAGGAATACCTTGACCTGCCTTGCTAAAACTTTTGAATATAAATTCAGAACTTTAAATAACTCTTCAGCATTTTTGCTGGGGTTTTGTGTTCTTTTTTTTTCTTTTCCTTTTATGGGGGCGGGGGGTGGGTCTTGGGGGTTGTGGGTTATTTGTTTGCTTGGTTGGTTTGGTTTTTTGGGTGTGTGTGTTTAGTTTATATACATATACATGTTTATATATATATATATATCTATGTTTACACTCCCAGCAGAATGTGGCTGCTCTGGAAGCCAGTTCAAGAAGAAGACACCTAATGATGGCTCTTAAATTCTCATTCTGGTCAGTGGACATCTACTTAAGCAGTCAGCAGGGGCAAGGAAGTAATTCAGCTGATGACTAATGAAAGCCTTGATCCACTCTCCAAACATAGTTAGAGCCCTTTGAGGCATTGCTGGGTATCTAATACAGCCCCTGAGACTGGCAAACCCAGCCCACAGGTGACCTGCATGAAAAGCTGGGGGCAATGGCACAGGCAAGGAAATCAGTACCCATATCTAGGCTGCTGAATCACAAGCTGGGTGTGGGCTCTGTGGCTCATCACCCTGAGTCACCCTGGGCTCCAGTGAGTCCCAAGAGCACTCACACAGCTCTCACACATGAAGCTACTTCCAAATTCAGGTGCCTTAACCTGCAGCTGAATCCCACCCAGTTGGATGTCAGTGTCATGATGGAGCTCACCTACACTAGTGCTATGCACTTTTGACCATTTTTGATACTCTGGAAAAACTAATAATTAAACTATTTTTAAATATTTCCAAGTAAACACCTTTAGAGTTTATGCAGCCAACTCAGCATGGCTCTCACTCTGCTTAATCACTTCTGCACCACTGTCATTAAAAAACTACTATAAAATTAGGACCAGTGATTTCAACTTCTGGCCATTTTTTCTGCCAATTTAAACCCTTAGACAGGCTTTGGGCTGTATAAGAATCACATACAGTACAAAAATCCTTTTATGTTATTATCAAACTTTAACTATTGTCTTGACAAACACTTTGCTTCTTTCACTCAGTATTGATTCTTGATGTTCACACACACCAAGAGCTGGGGGTAACACTGAAAATTTTGTGTAGTTCAAGAAACAACACAAGTTTGCCTCTCCATTAACTTTGTGTCCTATCTCTTCCAAGATAATATATTACTGAAGCACTCATCATCTCATGTCCTGCTGCAGCCTGCCAAAGCACACACACAAAACAGTGGCTTGTAGTGATCTGAGTACAGAAGTGGAGCTGGGAAAGCTGGGAACAAGCAAACTAAGGCAGGCTCTCCTGGCTGACAGTACTCAGCTTCATATTTAATGAAGTGACGGGGAAGTAAGAATAATGACTCCAGTTTGTTACACACAACTCTAACAAGGATGCAAGAAGCAATACTGAAAGCCATTAAGGAATTGAGAGCATAACTCTTCTCTGCTGGGATTATTACAAAGTACAAAGAAAGAGCCTGGCATCGGTTGCAGAGGGAAAAGGAAGGAGACGCTGTTTAGAAATGGTGGATTTCAGTTGGCACACAGTTAACTGTAGAGAGACACTTCCAGTGGCACTGACCAAAGGAGTACCACTTGAAAAGGATATTTGTGTAAAATTCCAACTGTTCTCCAATACACCCAGTTACTGAATGTACAAGAAAAAGCATATATGGAAGACATTTTTCTTTTGCCACACGGTAAATCAGACCAATACTGGTATTCACTAAAAGTACTTTCATGGACAAAGGCAGACTTCTCTAATGGTTGGCAATTTACTGTTGCAGCTCCAAAAGCAACTCTCTTTTATTTAGACTGAAAAACCATAATTTTAAAACTTATTATTTTCAGTGACTCCTAAATTTGCCCTATTAGGTCAGTTCAGAACTTGCAGGATTGTACCATGGAAATGCAAAGTTAGCAGCATGGGAGTGCAAACCATACCTTCAAAGTCTCATCAAACTCTGGATCCACTGTGCTCTTTTTGATAGCTGTCTTCCTCTTACTCCAAGGAGATTTATCAGGAAGCAAATAAACCTTCACATACCTTGGAGATAAAGATACATGGAAAGTGATCAGAAAGAGCAGGGAAGATCAAATGAAAAAACCAATTAGATGAGAGGAGATTTTTCTTAATTCTTAAACAACTTTATTGACTTTGTAAGTTCCTAAGTAATAAAATGGAAAATCATTATTTATATATTTTCTCAATATCCTTGTGGGTATTCAGCTATCCTTGTGTACCATTCAGCTCATGTGTTTCAATTCCATTGTTTGGGAAGGGATTAAGATCTGAACAGCAATCCTGTTTTCATACTCTTGGCCTCTGATAAAACAGTCCCTAAAGAAGTCACCTTGTCAGTTGTACTGACAGCTTTATGATGAAAACAAAGAGCATATTATGTGCTCAAGAAAACAAAAACATAAACTCAATCAACTTTAGAATCACTACTACTTATCCCCCAACATTCAAGAAGGAAATCTCATCTTCACAACATCAGGTAAATAATACAGAATAACTCAGAGGTCTTACAAATGCTAATTATTCTAACAGCCACTAGAACAAAAATGGGAGATTGTTTCAAGGGCTCAAGATTGCCCTAACATTGATTCAAGAAAAATCAGGCAAAAAATATTTCTGGAAGCTGAGTTGGACCAACATCAAGCACCAATGATTCATATGCAAAGTTTCTCAAGTGTAGGTCAAGTGAACACCCATACTAAAGTATTTCCCTTAATATCAGTTCAGTGGGCTGTACTTCTGTTATGGCTTCAAAACTAAAGAATTTCAGCAATAGAGAGTGCTTCTAGCCTGTCAGGGAAAGGAGCAGCTGTTTACATAATACAAAGCATTTTTAAACTGTACTTAAACATATTTCAGATATTATTATTTAAATGAATTTTAAAAAAGCCTCTTGATTAACTTACTGGGAAAATAAAATCAGCTGTATCTCATATCACCAATGCAGAACTTACACATATTCCCTATTTTTTCCAAATTGATCCATAGGTAAACCTAGTTTTTAAAATATGCAGGTACTAGACGATTTAGCCTCTTGTTCTATGAGCCCAGATAATTTTAATTAAAACATAGCCAGCCAGACTTCAAACCAGCAAATAAGCTAAATAATTAATCAGGTTTTAAATATAAGTTAAAAGCCTGCTTTTCAGCAAGCATGTCAAATAAGTGTGCTGTACTTTTTCATCTGGCTTGGAAACCAACAGAAGTATATAAATATATGCCCATAGAGAACATAATGTTTACTACACAGCACTTCCCACATTGCCTTTCAGGCTTCCTGCAACTGTTTGCCTGGCTTAATTACCAGGGGACTTAGAGAACCTTGACCCACTTCTGAAGTGCTCCCAAACAGCCCTTCTCCACAGGCTGCTCTTCCAGCAAAGCACTGCTCATCACCAAGCCTGTCTTGATTAATATTCTCTGCAAGATCTGCACAAAATCCATTTCCTTTTAGGTGAAAGTGACTGCAAGTCCTCAATTGCAATGTGGGCACTCAAATACTCAAACATTGAGACTGAGACAGCAGGGGTAAGAACAGGTAGTCAGGGACTCCACCTGGTGATTTTATGTCAGTGGTTACTGCACAGTCAGAGAGGACTCTTTAGTGATAAACAGAGAAATCACCAAGGCTTAATTATCCAACCAAAGTTTTCTAAGGCATGTTTTAAACGCAGAAATATCCATTTCCTCTTACAATGGTGCAAAATTATTAAACAGCTTTAGATTTTAAAATATGTTGTAGAAGCTGAAATGTTTACTTTTATCACAGAAGATGGAAGCATCCAAGTAGTATAGCAAGCACCCAGTGACCCTCAATGGGTCAGCAGATGAATTAGAAACATGTTTCAGCCACAACTTAATAATTAAAAACTGATCAGCTGTTCCTGAGGCCTAAAGGTATTCACCAGCAGCACACATACCAAACTGCCTGCTCACAGGCAGGGAAAGAATTCCTAGCAGAAAATGGTCATAATGGAATAAGAACTGGTATGAAACCTATTTGTCTTGCAGTGTGTATCTGTGCAAAGGGTTGGAGTGTATGTTGGATGTTCTGAAGGTGCCAGTACGGCATTTCACTCAGAACATGTATAAGTATTGTAAAAACCAGAACATTTTCCTTCTGTTTCTTCTTCTCTACATAAATACTTACGGGTTACACTTTTTCTTCTTCTCCTCTCCATAAGCCAGGTTCTTGCATCCCTTGATGCAGATTTCCAAGATGCAAGCTCTGAAGTTGTACTTTAAGGCAAACTCTATTTCTCCTGTGATGTTAGCCTTGCCAAAATTGCCAGACTCCGTGCAAGTGCTGCTAAGGCTATACAAGCTCCCCTAAGAAAAGACAAATGTCTGGTAAAAGCAGCTTCAGATCAAACAGGACAAAATATTTCTTTCCCTCAGTAGTCAGTATTTTTACAGCTATCACTGTAAAGCTACTGCAAACCATGAAATTTAGGATAATCTGTACAAAATATTCCCTTTCTTCCATAACATGCCTGAAAATCACAACTGCAATTGGTTTTCTACTGCTTTGCCCTCTTCTCTTCTCTCCAGTAAACTTTCTAGGCTGAGAAAATGCTTTCAGTAAATTCTGGATCTAGAAACTGTTTTCATATAAAACTGCTATGTTGCTTCCCACGAGAAAAATGGGTGAAGTGTCTGAAAGGGAATAAAAATACCCTCTGAAATCTAAAAACATTTTTAAAAACCCCATTGAATTAGACTGCTTTTAATACATAGTTCATAGTAGGGTATACTACCAAACATTTGGTTCTACCATGTATTAGAAGAAATACCAAAGTGGCCTCTATATCCAGTAAATGCTTCACAAGGTGTCCCAATTCCATATAATAATTATGTACTCTGTATTGCAGACCACTCAGAAGAGATTAAAACATGAATGCTTTCAGCTGTTGCATGTAGGTGCACAAAGATGTTCAGCCACTTTGTTCTCCCTTCATTTACTTCCACCTTTGGGGCAAAGGTTTGGATGCTTTATATACGGTCCATCCACATATATAAAGAGCACTTGTGTCTAGCACTGACAGAAGGCAGGACACTGCAGAGCAGGAAGAGACCAATCCTTTGGGCGGCCCAGCCCAGACACATAACTCTAGGGTGCTATCTTGCCTTCACTGTAACAAATTATCAACTCAGAACAGTTTGATCTCCATTCATTTATAATGATATTCTTTAAGGTGAGCCCTAGAAACTTTTTACACAGCATTTGTCACAAAGGCACCACTGTTGTGATCAGTCTCTCAGCAACACTGCCCTAGATTGCTAAGATATCTGTGTTAGATCACTCCTCCTCCCGAAAATAAACACCAACCCACACAAGACTGGTTGACCAAGGAGTTCTGCATTGCACAACCCAGCAGCTACGAGTGCAAAGCAGTGTTTGCAAGATCATATCTCTCTTCTGTGGAGATGCTTCTCTTCCTTTGTACAGCATGCCAAATACTCATTTCACACCACAGGATTTATTAAAGAGGCTATCTACTCTCTCTTTTCAGCTCTAAGCAACACACACACGCGTCAAAAGAAGGGTTAGAGTGCTTGCTGAGGAAGTCAAAGAAGGGTAAGGATTGTTTTGACCTGATGCTTGTTGCAAATAATGTTGCTCCCTGCATAAGAAATGTATCAGTGTAATCAGTCTAACTTGCAGCTTTGTTCAGCTCTGCACTTTCATTCACTAACATATTTTTGTTCACCAGACCAGAAAATGTTTATTTTCCACCAAAATCCATTATGGCAATGGAATACAAACAGAGTTTTGTCCTAAGATCATATGTCCCAACACACAATTCTGTGAAAGTCCCTCATATGTATTCCACAGAACATCCTATTTATTTAGGAAGGCTGGACAGGTGTTATGATTAATGATGTTTGGACTGAATATCACTACATATGTCTCCCACCTGATCAGGCACCCCATACATTCTATGTGGAAATCACCACTTTAGGTTCAGTGAGCAGGGATTTAGCAATGACTTAAAGTATTGTACTTCTGCTGGCATGGCTGGAAGCAATGCCATCTGATTTTCTGGAAGATACACTTTTTATGGAGTGGTCTTTAACATCCAACAATTACCCACAAAGTGAAGTTCAGTGGAATTTGACCTCCACCTTTATGAGATAGTAGAAAATATTTCAGTTTTAAGACTGAGCTTTCTGTAGCCCAGCTCAAATAGTTGTCATTGGAATCACAAATGTAACACAAAACTGTTTTCCATTTATCAGCTTAACACCTCAGACTCCCCAGTGCAATGAACTACAAGAGAGCACCTAGGTCCCCGTGTGTGTTTCTGCTTCTCTGTCAAGTGTGCAGCCTGGTTTAATTTTGATTCCCTAAGTCATTCCAGCTCCCTTCTTTATAAGATCAGTCGTGAATTCTTTGGATACTTGACCTTGCTTAGCCTCATCACTAATAGATAGAAATTAGCTTCCACAGTTAATCACAGAGGCTTTAAAACACTGTGCTGAATTCATTTATAATCAGCTTCCTTCTCTCTCATTTGCAGTATTCAAAATGCCATCCAACAGAGGATGATTCAATGTCAACCCCTAAGCCTATGAACTGCTCCCCTGGCTTCCATCACTGTCAGTTTCCTCTTCATTCACTGGCATTCTGACATTTGAATTTTCACTGACATTTCCAATACCACAGTTCTTGCACACTGACAAAACCCTTCTGCTAAATGAAGCTTGAAGAGAAAAAGCTAGATACCAGGTGCAAAAGTACCACATTCACAATCCCAATCCTAATAATCAAATGGGAGAATGTTTGCAAAATTCAGAAGTTTTTTTTATCAATTATTCATTATCAGTGGATGATATAGCCATCAATTATCCATTATTAATTTGCCTTATGCTTCAAAAGGTTCACAGTGTTACTATGAGGACTGTGCCAAAGGCATCAGTCTTTCATCAGATACAAACTCAAGTGCAATTCTTCCTTCATTTTGCAACATAATCCAAAATGCACCAGCATTCTGCAGAAGCTCTTATATCTGTTCCCTTTAAACACCTCTTCTGTTGTGTTTCGCCTTTAACTTACATGTTTTCTGCCATCACAGAAAACGGTATCACTTGTGGGACTGGTTGTTATGTCTTCTTCCTCCTTGCAACTACTTTTGCTCTGAGTTTCACTGTCATATTGGGCCCCAGTGATGAGCTGTTGCAGACTGGGTGTACTTTTCATCTGTAAGAAATTCAGAAAGCAATTTGGGTTTTTTTTCAAATTAAGAAAAATATCCTGATTCAAGAATATTATCAGAAGAAAACTCAGTAAATATCTACAACTGACTCTGATTAAGGTCATGCAGGTGGCACACCTTCAAAAATGTAGCAACTTAATTTAAATGTTGATTTATAACTCTCTCAACCCAGTTAGTGGTACACTCATTATATTAATTTTTTTTAAATCAACATACCACCAGCTAATCTAAGGGTCACAACCACAGCAATTACTAACAGCAGTCTACTAATAACACACCAAAAGTAGCAATATACTAATAAAAGTCCTTATTAGGCCTTAACAAAATGGTAATTTTGGAAGAAAATATACTCTTGCCTCCAAGAAATTAAAAACTGTATTTTGCAATATGCATGACACATGCCCATATTTACCTATGCAAGAATGAACATAAGTTGAAAGAGATTTGAAAATAGAAACAGACTGACAAGTTCCCTTCCCTTTGTTTATAGAAAAAGTTTAAATTCCCAAGATGTTCTTGACTTTGCTTTGACTAAGTCCATTCACCTTTCCAATTTTCCCATGAAAACCCTGACAATTTCTGAGACAGTTTTAAATATATATATATATATAAATAAATCAAAACTCCTTGAGTTTTCTCTTCAGCCACCTCTGTTACGAAGAACAACAGCTAATAGAATGAAGTGCCAAAATACAAATACATAGGGCTCGAAATAGGCTCAAAATATTGGTGTTTGTGGCACACTATTTCCTGGGGATAATACAATCTATGAAACGTATATTGACACCTCAATGGATAGGAAAAAATCAAGGTAAGAAATTTTACATGGCTAGTATCTAAGAAAATAACTTATCCTAAAAAGTTGTGTAACAGAGTACCTGAAAGACTAAAAAGAATACTGTGACTGAATCAGTAGCAAGGATTAGGGCTAATTTGCACAAAGGAAACAAGAAATGTGAAAGAATCCCTCCTGCACAGCAGCAGACAGCACTAGACAATGAGGACAAGAGGTGAGATAACACAGTGAGATTACTTCTGAAAAAAACAGCTTGTGCAAAATCTTAACCAGTCTGTTATTACAACACACAGGAATTGTGATGTCTATTAAGTGCCCTGCCTTAAGAATAGATGCAAGAATTAAGTTACCTTGTGAGAGGGAAACAGACAAAATGTATTCAGAATACAGTCTCAAAAAAACCCCAAGTAAAACAAAAATAGTATTTCCTAGCAGAGAAAGTGTCTTCTGCTTTATAAAACCTGAAGCACGACCAATTTTCACTTGCTAACCAAAACAAACTGAAACACACTGAATTTTAGCTTCTACTTGGATCAGAATGACTTTGCTATTGTGCAGTGCAGAACATAAGAGACTGACAAGGCAGCACAGCTACCAGTGCTACAATATGCAGCAGGTGACACAAGCCCAGCCCAGCTCTAATGTCTGCTGCTGTTGCCACAGGAGAGGTATCCCACGGCTACCAATGCACCACAAACTGCTCCCAAACGTGGCACATGCCTGCTTGTTCCCCCAGTGAGGCAGGGATAACTGCACTTCCCTTAGTAAAGTTAGGAATTCTAAAGATGAGAGGCCCTCAAAATCCAGATTTTACACTGGCTGGTACTTCTTGCCATTGGATTGGATTTGGTTTTTCCCACTAATATTGAGTTTAAGTATAATCTCTTCCAACTTTAATCCAAAGGAATCACGCTCTGCACACATCTCAAATTTAGAAAACAAATTTAAGAAACAGATAGTGTCCTTGAGACTTAAATAGTACCCCAGACTGCAACACTGCACATTCAAACTTGTGGTTACAGTTACTACTTCACAGTCATTCCTTAGAGAAAAGTACAGTTTCTAGGAGGAAAAGCCACTCTTCTGATTCATGCTCTGAAAACAAAAGTTCTTTCTGGGGTGAAAATCATAGCAAGTAAGATTTCAACATGATATTTTCTTATAAATATAATTAGTTGTTTGGCAAACGTAATTTAAAACAAGTTCTGTCCCATAACTTAAGGCATAGTTCTAGTAAGGATGTAAACAGCTACCCTTTTTCAAGGAAAACAAAGTTGAAGGACATTCAAAATAAAAAAAAAATTCAACATTACTTCTTGCAAAACTAAAATTTTAGCTTAAATATAGTCCAATTGGTTCAAATGACTCAGAGAAATAGTGCTCTGGCACAGAAATATTGAAATCTAGTTTTCAAAACTTGCAATGCAAAGCGTGGACATAAGTTCTAAATTTTTAAACAGGCAATTAAACCCACACAAATAATTTGGATTCTCCTACTAATTCATTTCTTAAGCCAAAGAATCCATATCCCTCTTTTAAACATGGCAGATGGTTTGTAATCAACATGCAATGAAGCATAATCTAAATTCACATTGCCTCCAACTGTGATGTTTTTCAGTGCATTAGAAGGGCAGTGCTTTGCCTGTGGAATAAAGCTAATACCAAAGCATGGCCTGCCACAATGAAAGCAGCACTCACGTAACCAAGAACTGTTGCCAATTCTATTGATAATTTAATTGCATACACAAATACCAGAACTAATTTCACAGAGTCCTCAGATGTTGTTGGGCCAACTCAAACTGCCCAGTCCATGCAATTGGACATCCTGTCTCTTCCATTTATCAGCACCTAACACTTCTGAGGAAAATGAAAAAGTGCACAAGGGAGCTGTGAGCAATGTGTGCCACAAGGTCTGGCCCAAAGCAAGGGCTTTTCCCAGCATCTAATCCAGGCACTTAGCAAACCACACTGACCCCATTCAGACTAACAAGGCAATTCAGTAAGTAACCACAATGTGGAAAACTGAGTACGGACAAAGTTCAGTCACTTAAGAGCTGAAAGTGTACAAAACAAAATCTTCAGTGTAACTCTAAAACAGAAATGTGAGATCATCTTCAGCCCTGCAAAATTTATAGGAAAACATTTGACCGGATTTTTCTCAAACTTCTCAAGAAAACACTGAAAGCTAGAGACTGTAACCAAAGCAAAAGGAAAAGGAAGGTTGCATAGCAACTAACAGCAGTGCATTCTCCCTGACAAGTTAAAAAATGCTCAGAAAACATCAGGATGGGTCTGGGATGGCCATAGCTTGTCCTGTTCAGCCGCAAAAGGAGCTGGAAGAAGACAAAGTAGAGCATCTCCTTGCAGTCTAACAATCACATAGAGCAGGTATCAATTCAACCTCAAGGGAATCTGTGAGCAACTGTGAACAAAATGTCCCATCCTCGTCATCCTTCCCCCTCCCTTGTTAAAAATCTCAGTCTAACATTTCAACTCTGGGCTGACATCAGTTGTGCAGAATCTGTGAAAAACCTTGTGAAGAATCAGAGTTCTGACCACAGTCAGTGAACATCAGCTATGTCCTGTTCATAAAATAAAAGAAAAATTCCACTGTGCACATGATTGCTCTCACAAATGCATTTCACTCTGAAACAGCTCTTACAATTTAGAGACTGTGTATAATAATATGGATACCCTGCTTGTAATGTTGATTGCAGTGTCAGACTGGCTCCTTCTTTGCTCTCTTCTTTCCACATTCTTCCCATAATCTCTGGTTAGGACACATCTGTCAGCCATATCATTCTGGGACTTTGATATTTCTGAAGATAAAATAAAGAGAAAAGTCACTATAACTAACTTTGCAAGCAATCCTATAGATTTATAGGCTAATTCTGTAGCTTTCAAACTGTCATCCTGCACCTTCAGCATTGATCTCCTAAGAGTAAGAAGCAGCTGGGAAGACAAGTGGTTGTCATATTGTATATAATTATATTTTGTCTGCATAAAATCTTTCATGCTGTTTCAACTGGAAATTATACTCCTTGCTGCCTATCATTATAGCTGCTGCAAGGAATTGTAAGCCATCAAATACAGTTCCTATGTATAGTTTGATTTGTAAAGCGGTTTGGTTCAGGATAAAAGCAAAATCATTACAACAACATAAAGCAACCTGACAATGAAAAGTAGAAAGAAGATCATATTGGAAAATTTTTAGAAATGTATCCCAAAACATGGATGAAAGGAGAGATATTACATACTCTGGTCCCAAACCACACATAATTTTAAGAACTTGACACACATAATCTTAAGAACCTGAATAGCCCTTATGACTTCAATAACATTACTCATATGGATAAGCTTATGTCCATACTTAAGCATCTTGTTGCATTAGCACTTCAGTAACATTTAGTTTATTGGCAAATAAATCTAGAGGATGATTGAACATCTGATGCCCCACTTTTCACTTCTTATTCCTCAGTGTGCACTCAGAATTTTGCTTAAAGGGAAGGGCAGCACTCATCCATGATTTCTGCAGTTGAATATGAGCAGGCTTAACTGCAGATACTTTGTTGTCAATCCCAGATAGACTCTCATGAAGAATTAAAAATTTATAAGCAGCACATGAACTAGCTATCATATGTTTAATTCATACAGAAGAAATAAACACTTCTCTCACAACATGAACCTCTGTGGAGGAACCTCAGACAGCAGACAATACAACATTATGGTATTCAAAACCAATGGCACTCAAGTGTGATTTTTAAAGACACTCTGGGTTAGTTTTGTTCTTATCAGCAATAAGTCCTCAGATGTTTACTGTACTCTGTGTACACCATTAAGGCACCATGTGACCCATTCAAAGGCAGGCTCAATTAAGCCATCTCTGTAAATGAAACCAGGTTTTTAACATACACAATGAAATCAGAGATCATAAAAGAGACTGGAATTGAGAGTTCTAATGGAATAGATACAATCTGAGTGCCTTGACCAGCAATAGAGGCAGAAACACCAGCCTTGCCCCACACTCTCTTACAAGGAACAGGTTACAGAACAGGTTATTGTGTGAGAAAACACAAATGTTCAGTTTCATATCTATTCCTCTTTTGGCTTCTCTACCCAAATATCATTAAGACTGACACTCTCTCTAGCGCCAAGGGCAATTTTTCACTGCAAATAAAACTACAACCAGCAATTCATTTTACATTCACCAAAAGGCCACCATTGGATTATAATCTCCTCTTGCTGCCAAGCCACACTGGAACGGGAGGTAGCAGCATAAAGGAGCAGACTGTACAATGGCAGCTTTGTGCTGCACGCGCCGATCCCTCGTTCCCGCTGCTCTCAGACACGCACACACGCTGGCTCCAGTGAGAGAGTCAGAGGCAGAACGAGCTTCTCCAGGTTTATTTACTGCAGTACACAAGAGCTGGGTGTATTAAATACCTCTGCAAACCAGGACACTTCTATCTAGATAAGATACAGGGTACTAACTTTAGACACTCGTGATCAAAAACATTTATCAGCACAGTACCAGATTTCATTGAGAAGCCATATTGTCTGGAAAAGCTGCTTTCTTAAGTCAAGAAACCCGAGTCTGTAAGACTTCCTATACTTTTTAATTACTGACTTAAATGATTGCAACAGCCTGTTATTTTCTCCCAAATTAAACTGCTCCACAGTAACTGAGGATGAGAGACCTGAGTGGGGTTTCACCTGTAGCTGAACTGAACTGAGAACTTGCTTCCATCTCCCTCTGGAATGTCTGCTCTGCTCTTCTCCATCCCTGATAAGGCTCCTGATCACATGGACCAGCACTCTTTGTTGTACACATTCCAACATATTTTACCTTGATCCCATTTAACTCACTAAAACAGCAGAAAAGTACCTATGTGTTTTGTCTAGGTTAATGTTCTGCCCTTTAAAATAGCTAAATCAGTTTCCAGAGGGTTCCAGATGCTAATTATAGCAGCATAAAGCTCAAAACAGAGAGAAAAGATAGATGTGAGTGGAGTAAGACCTTCCTTTTGGTAGCAGGAAAACAATAAATTAGTTTGCTGCAGTCCTGACAGTTTTTACCAGTAACTCTGGGATATGGCCAGGTTTCAAACTAACAGAAAGTTGAATAAATTACACTTTGCATCCAGTTCTGTGCTGCCACTATTACTGTTTCCAAGGTCTTACACCACTGTATGCTTCTCTTTAGGAGTAAATCACCATGTCTCTGCATAGCTTTAATGTGTGTTCTCACAGACACAACATTAAATTTGCATAGTTCAAGGAGAATAGGTCTTTAAGATGGGTGGAAGAAGCTAAAGGAAAGACCAAACAAGAACTAAAACAAGAGTTAGGGGGAAAGGCAGAAAGGCACTGAAGCCAGATTTGTTCATGTCTAATCTCACATGGGGGTTGTGTAAGTTGAAGTTAGTAAGAAAATACTAGTGTTTGTTCAAAGCCATGCAAATTTGCAAGCCCCTGTAATCTTCTTAAGGCTCAGAAGTTGTTTTCCTCTGGTCACTGATGCCTTTAATTTGTTTTTCACAAAGGCTGACTGTCCTCAGTGTAGTTAGCCTTAGAGGTACACACACAGTCTGCATCCCTAGGAACAGCAGGCAGTGTAAGAGAATGGAAGGAACCAAGAGCGTCAGAAGGGAACAGGAGTTGTTAGGACTGGAAAGCACTTAGAAATGTGCACTGAAAAATTCCACACAACTAGACTGAGAAAGAGGAAGGAAGTCCTCATGAATACTGCCAGTGAATGAAAATATTAAACTCCTGTTAAATGACAAACTCTTTAATAGGGTCAGCTGGGGTTTGGCCAGAAAACATGAAGATCAGAAATTGGTTATTGGTTATCTAACATGAATTAAATGCATCTAACCTGGGGTTTGGCCAGAAAACATGAAGATCAGAAATTGGTTATTACTCTAACATGAATTAAATATACTGCATCTGAACACCTGGTAAAGGAAAAGTCTTTTCACATCTTTACAAGAAAGGTGTTTGATATAATCCATTTGTTTAACAACTGGCTGAATACTTAAGGAAAATTAGATTTCCTGTATTATTTTTCAGGTTGGCACAATTAATAGTTTCAGCCATTACTTGATAGCCTTTTTTTATAACAACCTCTTGGCCAACACTGTGGCCAAAAAATCAAAACATTTGACTACATTATCCTGGAATGACAAGATAGTGAAAGCTACTTACTTTTCATATGTGCTGTGAGAGACAAAAACAAGTTTTCCACAGATTTATTAAACCTTTTAGACTCTCCAAGCTCCTGCAAATGTGAGATGCAGAGTAAGAAAACACAAAATATTTGTAATTTTAAAGTTCCCATGACTACATATCTACAGACCACATAACAATCAGATGGTAAAGCTGCAGCCCTTTGCTCACTTCTGTAGACAAATACATCTGAGGACATACATTGACACAGTTGGAAACTACCCCACTAAATGGACAAAGATGGAAAGTAATTTTTTCAGTTCCATGGTCTTTCACATATAAGCGGAACTCCTAGCAGAAAGATCACAACGTAAGTTCATAAAAACAGCTAATTACATTGCAGATTTGTGGTAAAGTATTCAATACTTTTATCTATTACTGAACAAAGAGTTTTCAACAAACTCTAGGTAAGTACTTAAGCATGTTTACAGAACTGCAATGAGCTTCAAAACCAGGGCCTGAGGATCCAGTCCAAAATTAAACAAAACAGTAATTTAGTGCAATTTCTGTGAATTTCAAGCCATGTTCTACTATTCTACCCACTAGAAACTGTAATGCAAAGGCAGCCATCAAATTCACTGTTTCTCACACAGTAATAAAACTGACACATGATTACTGAATGTCACAGGAACATAGGATCCTTCAGGTTTGAGCGGAACTCAGATCTCAGTCCAGTCTTCCTGTGATGAGGCACCAAAACCAGATGCAACATTTTAAACTCAAGTAGAGTGGTTAACCACTTCCCTCAAAACCTGAAAACTAATTGAAAACAGCCCTCATAGGCTCTAAACTTTCTCTCTTAGTACCCATGCAGCATAAAAATAATGACAAAGTAGCAAAAGGTTGTATTTATATTGCAGAGGGATGTTACAGCAGTTATTTACCACATTTCTGTGGCTGACCTTTTCATTGAATGACACCCTAGGGGGTGCACTTATATGTATATTTTAGATACATACATTTCCCATCACATTGGTTCCTGCTGGTGATTCTGTGAAAGGAGGTGGAGTTGGAGGTACGACAGAAATTTTACTAGAAATTTAAGAGATAAACAGCGCAACAATTAATATATGATACCAACAGATGAATAAATAAACCATGTCCATGCACAGTATCTTCATTACCCATGTTTCCTGCACTCTATGAATGTCTGGGTCAACATCCTGTGTCTGTAAGAGTTGTAACACAGGTTTATTGCCTGTTCTTAGAAATTAGGACTACCTTTCTACCATCTCAATCTTGGGGTGCTCCAGGTAAAATTATTAAATTAGAACTATCAAGAAGATCTAATTTAGGATAGGCTCCCTAGGCTTCTATATGGCTGGCAGTATCACAGCCTGTGTCCTGAATTCTAAAACAAAATTGCTGTAAAATGCACCCCATTTCTTGCTCAGAGATGTTTTCAAAAAGCAGTCATCTTTATTTACAATACTAAAAGGATCCTTCCTTGCCTGGGTTCAGAGCTGTTAAAGACCCTTTAAACATTCCTGCCATTCCATCTGTGGTAAACGGTCCTGGTCTGTGAAAAAAAAACCAAAACGGACTGATTCTGTTATCACAACACAATCACAGATCCTAAGGTAGCTGGTGAATTTCCTTCTTGATTATTTTTTAATTTTTACCATATCCAGGAAAGATCTTATTAGGATCTTATCCAGCTGAATATAAGTTTCTTTCTTATGCAGCTGTGCCTTGCCAGACAATTATAATAAATTGAGACCATCTCTTCATATCTTATCTCACACAGGGCTTTTGGGGGTTTGGATTTTGGTAGTAGTTGTTGTTTGGTGTTGTAGTTTTTTGGTTTGGTTTATTTTAAGGCAGAGGTCTCCTTTAATAACCTAATAGGCAGACAGTTACTTCATAATATATCACTGGTAATAAGTTAAGTATGGTCATGCATTGGCCTCTAGTCAAAGTATTTATTCACTGTAAACTAAACTTTTAAAATTTTTTAAAGTTTGGTAAGTGAAAGTGTCTAATTTCTTTCTACTACTTATTGTAAAACTATCATATCAGCAATATCTCCCATTGAACAAATAATGATGCTGTTATGACACCTAGTAAATAACTTTCATTTACAAACATTTAAAAGTATTTTGCAAATTTAACAGATAATTGTATAAATAAGTAGGCAAAAAATATAAGCAAATAAAACAAAGATAATGCATGTCCCTTCATTTCAAGTAAGGCACTATTACTCCAAACATGGTACTTACTCTCTGTTGTGAGACCTATTCTGTAGATTGCTGACAGCTAAAAGTAAAAATTTTTCTATGCTTTTATCATTTGAACTCCAAAAGTATTGATTCTTTTTCATAATAAAGGAATACAAACTACTGGTTGGTTTATAACAAAATATATCACCCACACAAATTCACAGTGTCCCAGGACTGTTTGTCCTTTTATGAGTCTTACCTTAGATTTTGGTAAGATTCCAAGAGCTTTGCACCAACTGTTTCATGTCTGCCTATGAAGGAGGGAAAAAACAGAGACCATTTAGTAGCAACATCAGTTACTTATGCCTATGTAACACTTTTTAAAATCAGTGCCTTTCATGAAGTGGCCTGTGTTTACAGAAGCTCATGCACGTGCAAGTCAGGAATGAAGTCAATTCCCAACTAAGGTATCAGCACATGTGCCAAGCAACACACAAGTCTCTCCTGCATCTCAAATCGTTCCATGATTTCACCCTCCCCTGTTGCAGGTGACACACTCAGATAAACTCTTCACAAATGCTAAGGACAATCACACAGAGATGCCAACATGCCCATTCCTAGGTTGCTAAGTGCTGTCAGCCTGCCAGGGTCCAGGAGGCAGGCAGTGCATGGGCCTACTGTGCTAAAGCACACTTCAGCCACAAAACTCAAACACTAAGGGAAGCTTGAAAATATCTACAAGAGCAGGCACATGGTTAGCCCTTGCACCTCATGAAATTTTTTTTCACTCTTCCTACTAGAGACCTGAACAATGATGAAAATGCTTGACTAGCTCACAAACATGAGTGAGACCCTTTGCTAAGAGCATCCCTGCAGGGAAATGGCAACCATGGCACATTCCTGAGCTGAGCAGCCACATGATGTGAAGACACCAAGGAGAAAGAGCTCCATCAGGCACGAACAATGAAGACTCATAAAACTGTTGTTTGTTCCTGGGGGATCACAAATATAACAAATGGTAAACTGAAGTCATCTGGAGTGACTTTAACCACTAGTAATTCCTGATACAGTAAGCAGCATGCGATCCATGTTTTCCTGAAGGTGTCATTAATTATAACATTACTTATATAAAAGTAATAGACCTTAGTAGTGGTAGAAACAATAATCAGCTCATGGATGTTAGAATTTCCAATCAGAACTTCTGAATTCTCTCTTATTGATAAAGAACATTTGCTATCTTAGATTTTAAATTGATTGGTCATGAAAAGTAATCTACCACTTTAATGAAAACATTAATCTCATTCCTTGGGTAGAAGGTACAAAAAAATTAATAAAAATTGTTGTGATTTTTATAACTGCACAACATGAGAAAACTTCACTGTAATTTTTTTTTTTTTTAACTGCACAACATGAGAAAACGTCACTGTAATTTTTTTTTTTTTTTTCAGTTACGCTTACTTTCTAGTGCTTACTTCAGTTTTGTTATATTTTCAAACCAAAAGAGGGCACTGTCCATCCAGGATTGAAGATTGAAACAGAGCAGCCGTTATACAAAATTTGTCGCTTTTAAAACTCCTTTAAACAGTTGGTCTAATCCAAGGAACTAAACAAAACATATTTCTCCCTGCAGGTTTATCTTCTGTATATCGTTAGCTCTTTGTGACTTCAACAGTATTACCATTAGACTAACTGAGCAAAACACTTCAAGTACCCACAAAGCCTTCATAATTCAAAGTGAGAACTGATTTATTTTGCTGGAAAAAGGAACAGTCAGTAACTTGCATTATGAGATTTGATATCCAAGAACAACATTTTCCAATAATAATATATTAATAGATTGATAAAACTACCAGCTTCATACTAGTTGAAAAGAATGAGGGGACATTATTATCAATGGTTATTGGATGAAACTGTTTTAAAAAGATCAGTCAACTAACACTTTAAAATCAGAAACTGTGTTAGCTAGAATGGACCTTAGTGAAATCTTTCAGATTTTAAATTAATTGTTTTAACAGGAAAACAAAACTTTAACAGGAAACTAAACTTTAGTTTAGTTTCTTAATATGCTGCCTGCTGCCTTTCACAAACACCTACTACCCAAAATTTGCCTGATTATGCTCTTCCTTTTATAAAATTCTTTCTACTCAAGCTTCCCAATAGAGATTTAAGGCCTAGTTCTTTCCTTTTTACCAACTACTCTTAAACACAGATGCAGATACTGGAAGTGAAACTGTATAATTTAACTACAGTCAGGCACAAAATTAAGCAGATGCCTATCTGAAGTGGCACTTCAAGGGAAAGAGGAAACAAATCTCCACCTTGCTAGTTATTGTAGGTGAAAACAAACACTAACTACTCCTTTGCTGGCAGAACACATACCCCATAGAGCAATCCATCCACATCCTCTGTAGTTTCTTTTAGAACTTTGTATTTTTAATGACTCTGAAAAGACCCAGCACAAGGCAATGGCACAGTCAGCTGGCTGAAGGTAATGAAACAGTGTTTAGCTCTCTGTTGATTTATAGCTATAGATGGGAGTTTTTATTTCATTCTATCTTTTCTTTAAACTTTAGAACTTCCTCAGTGAAAGCAACTGAAGTTTAAACTTGGACAAATTATGAACGCAAGATTATTTTCTTCCATATCTTCTGTACATATAACACTTCTCTATTAATTTCACATCACTGTATTTCTTAGCAGTCTTACATGCTCATTAATTCAAATGTACATGGCCAGCAATATTCTTCTTATTTTTATTACTCCAACAAAATAAGTTGTACTTGTAAATGCATTCTGCTAATTTGTGTTCACGTTTTATTACTGCACAGACAGGTGGACTGCATGGTAAAAGGGAAGAAACACTGGATACAGTGTCAGACTACATTTGGTGTTTCACTTAGATGACAACTGCACATTACATAGCAGTTTATGACCTGTTCCAGTGATTACCTTCACCTGGATATTTCTTTGCTCGTTCCTCAAAGAACCATTCACCAGCCTTCACTTTCACATCTCTGGAAAACAACCAAAAGAGATTCAAATCAAAATTTATGCAAGTGCATTTCTTCAAATATTCAGTTACCACATAACAATCCAACATCCTTTATTAATCCTACCATAAAACTAAGATTTCATGACTATTCAATCTATTGACTGGTTTTGCTGTGGGTCTGAAAAAAACATGGAGGCGAGGAATCCTTTGGGGACATTTGTTTTGGTTTTGTTGGGGAGGGAGGGTTTGTTTGATAGCTTGTTTTCCTTTTTGTAGTGCAGGACTGCCATGGAAAGTGATACATGCTGCTCTGGCCATTGCTCTGAAGGCAGGAGAGTCCTGGGTGCACTCCAGTCTGCACAACCAACTTGCAAAGCAGCCCAGGCCCTTGTGCTGACTGGGGAGCTGGCTGCTTACAGCTGCAGCCTCATCCGAGAAGTGAGTAATGTCCATGGTAGAGGACATGATTCCAAGCAGAACTCAGGATGGCTGCCAGGGAGCACTGAGCTCCACAGCTCTGGCAGCACAGGGGTTTCATGGCCCATGTCTGCATTTTCTGGAGACTACCATCAGTTACATCGATGTCTTACAAAGGCACCAGGATCACAGGAACAGAAAATAGTGATTAGCAAGTACAAGATTATATCAGATTAAATAGCTCTGTCACGATCAGATTTTCAGCAAATCTTACTCTTCCTGAAGTCTGCAACTTAAACTCACCCATTATTAAACAGACAAAAAAAAATCTCATCTAAATGTCTTGCTAATTTTTAGGGCATATATAATATCTCCCTTCCTTATCAATTTTGTGATGCCTACTATAAGATGAAGTCTCACTGAAAAATTTTCCTCAGTGTAGCACTGCTAAACTTTCTCTACTGTGTTGTTGATTTTCCTTTTATAAAATTAATCTCTTTATTATCACTCCCTCTGCCAAAATTGCTTGACAGTGGCAATAGCATACAAACAGTAAATTCATGTAGGGCTTACCTTCTTAAGAAAGCAAAATCTCTAAATACAAGAGCTAAAGTGATATCCACAAATGGGCAAGGCAACAAAACCTCTGGGTCTGCCATTTCACACCTCACCTTACTCTGCATCAAAACAAACTATAGGTAGGATGCTTTTGGTTCTGCCACTTGATTTTAAACTCTTTTAGGCATTTTAACTATATCTTTGTAAGTAGCGATGCAGACAATTAAAAAAAAAATCAGCACCCATATAGACTGTACAATTTATTTTCATACCTAGCCATAGACCCTCGTGCATAACTGAACACAAATGAGTCTGAAAATTAGGTTGAAATAACTGAGACAGGATACTCACACATTTTGGATGGAGATCTGTTAACTAATAAATGTCTGAAATCTCTGTCTTCAAGGGCTTCGCATCAGTAGTGCTTTGATCTCCATTCAATCCCAGGCCTCCCTTTATACTATTCCCACCACCCCCTGGTTATCTTCCAGAGTTTAATCTCCACTTATGCACAGATCCATGTGATAATTGAATCTACTCACAGAAGTCCTGGACACACAGAAGTCCTTGGAGGTGTGCCAGGCCAGGCTGGATGGGGCTCTGAGCAACCTGGTCTAGTGAAAAGTGTCCCTGCCCATGGCAGGGTGGGTGAAACCCAGATATCTTTAAGGTTCTTTCCAACCCAAACCATTCTATGATAATTAGACCATGCACATAATGAAAATAGATCTGAAAATACCTTTTTCTTTTTGATAAAGAGTGTATTGAGTTTTGATACGACCAAAGCTAATAAAGAACCTTCATCAGGTAAAGTAGACTGAACTCCTCCAAAACAAATGCCTTTCTAGACTCCTAGAACACAGGATTCCTTTGGAAAAAAACCCAACATGCTATACCAACTCCATTCACATAAGAGATGCCTCTTCCAGGTGAAAGATACAAATTTTATCAGTTCACAAGCTTTTCAAAATTCCTGTTTTTGTAAGAAATACAATATTTGCCTATCCTGCATGCTCTTTCACTGGGGTGTTTAAGCACATTCCTTACAAACATGACCCCAGTGTCTAGGGGAGAACCTCCATAGTGCTACTGCTGCTGTTTGGTTCAGGAAAAAAAGTACTTTAGTGATAAACAAGACCCAAAATTCCAGTTACTTGGAACTTAGAAATCAGCTCTTTACCTTTCTTAGCCATCCTATTTTCCCCTCACCAGAAAAAAACAAAAGGGGCTGAGTACCATTTTTACCACATTGCTGTACTCCCTACCCCTTCTCGAGATTTGAAGCTTTGATGTAAAGCTCACTGAAGGCAATGGAAGAAGTCTGACTGAATTTAATTGACCTTACATCATGACTAAAGACCAAATGTTCTCACTCTTAACTACAAAGAGAAATTCAATGACAGCTGGCATATCCATCTGTATTAGCAAGATTACAAAAAAGGTAATTTCCTGAAGGAAAAGTATAAAGGTCTTTTAATTAATCTAAATAATGTTTCCTTGGTTTTACCATTAAATACCTGGGCAAGCTAATTAAATAATTAAGGGTATGCAGCACTACACAAAGTAGCTTAACAGCCAAGGACTCTCTGTAGGGGATTTCCACAGTGGCCACCAAATAACTGGAAACTAATTTAAAACAAGAGGAAGTGGGGAGGGTTACCTAGACAAGGATACTCAAAAGTTAACTTTTGAATTTTCAGTTTAGTGCATATAGTTTGAAACACAGCAAAACACACACACCGAAGTCCAGTATCAAGTATAAATATTGCTGAACTACCTATTTTGCATATTAGTTGCTAAATAAACTGAAGATTCATAGAATATCTTGTTAGCAATAGTTTACAACTCTCTTCCAAAATATAAAAGTTACTTCAAACTAGTACAAATTTGTTTCACTTGAGACCAAAACTTTGCCTTATATCTCCCTGTATTTTAATCTCATTTTGGCACCTGCAGAGGGAATGGAGTGGTGGATTCATCTTCTGTTGGCATAAAGTAAATTTTCATCCAAACCCTAATCCTTTCTACAGGGATATTTATCATCCAGCAGAGCTTTTGAATAATTTCCCATCATTCTATCATTCTTCACCTACGTATTGTTTTTCATCAAATGTGGAAATATATCTAAACCATTTTTCTTAGAAAGATTGCAATGAATAGAATGGACTATGAATGAGTATTTTGACATTAAAAAAGTACCAGTACAGTAAAAGAAAGATTGTTTCCCGCATCCTGAAATACAAAAATATGATGTAGTAAAATAAATAATCAACTAATTCAAAGTAAATAAATTTATACATCTGACCATACTTGAAAAAATCCTAGTAATGTTATTCATTGGTTTTGCTGTTTAAAATGTTATGAAGCATGACTTCAAATTATTTGTCAATCACATTTCTCACTCCAGTGGTCAGAGTCAGAAAACAACAATGAGGAAATTGTCAAGAAATTGGCTATACTACATCAAAGCACAGCACCTTCAGCAGGTTGTGAGGAAGCACTGGTTCAATATTAGTAGGGGAAGGAGCTCTCTTTGTAGCTCAGAAACTCATGACTGTTTCTATGCTTTGCTATTATCATCTTTGTCACACTCACAGTACCTCTGGCCTACCCTGAGGATCCATTTTGCTAAACACAGGAAGGGAAATATCAGCGATGCAAAGAATAACACAAAGTTTCCATCCATTTCATCACTACCAGGACCTCAGCCAACATTTTCACTACACCAGTGGCTTTACATCAAGGCAAAATTCCTTACCCATGAGCATAACAAATGGTGCATTTCCAGAGGCAGGGGTTCAGGCAGACACGGCATTCCGAGCACACCCGGTGACTGCATCCATTGCACACGGCGCCTCTGTTCAGCAACAGCCCCAGCGACTTCTGACAGCGAGCACAAGATCTCTCCTGGTACTCACGCCTTGCGTTTTTTGCGCCCTTCCACCGAAGCTGCTGCAGCTGCAGTTTCATTTTCCTAATTCCATAGGTAAAAGGAAAAAAAGAAAAAAATTACAGAGGACAAAATCCTCATGTAAAGCACAAGTTAATAATATCCTGGTTGTGCAATATGATTTCTAGTAGAAGATATGCCCTCCAGTGTGACCTCTGTTGAGCACTGTTTAAAAAGGTGCACACACAGCATTTCTGCAGTGTGACTGTGTGTGTGATCAGAACTATGCATACTAACAGAGAAATAGTTTAATATAAATGGGGTATTGTTCATTTCAGGCCCACTTCCTACACTGAAATCATTGTATGCAAGTGATTATGCATTTACCTCCAGAAACTGAGACTACATGGTGCTTCCTTCCATTTATTTTTTAAACCACATTTATCCAAGAATGAAATAGTCTACTGAGAAAAAAATAATCATAACAAATGCATCATCCGAAAGCTAAAAAACCAAACCAAAACAGCACACAGCCCAAAATATCAAAACCCCTCCTTGTCATTAACTTTGCTTCCATTGTATGTACCAATAATCAAGATCTATGCTTTTAATTGATAGTAACATCATCAGCAGTTGAAAAGGATTTTCTAACCAAACCAGACTTTATATGTAGCCTTCACATAATTACTGTTTTATGTTTAATATGTCCTGTAATACTTACAAAAATACTTGATGTAAACAGTTTAAATTTCCACATTTAAGGGACTAAAAATTTATATCTTATCTACATCAATACCTAGTTTTACAGGGGGATGCAATATCACAAAGCATGATACAAGGGTACTGGGAAATCCTGGTCCTAGCCTGATATAAGGCAAATAAACTACTGAAGAATTATCCTTTATCCTCACCTGCTGAGATACTGGCAGAGTGTGACATTAGTAAATAAAATCCTTTCCTAATCAATGACACCTATTGACACAAGTAACAACCTCCAAGGCAGAGTGGTGTGCTTGCTGCCTATTGTGTGTGAGGAGGAGCAGTGATGGATTCAGCACAATGAGCAGGTATCCAATGATTCTTAACTCCAGTCTTGACACAATGTAAGCTAAACAAGCCAGCCAAAGATCTGAACATGTTCCATGTTACCAAGACTACACATAAGCATACATAGGAACATGATGAGAATGCCATCAAGCCTTCACAGAAAAAATGCAGCCAGCAACTGAACTTTCTATGGAAGCTGGAAGTAAAATTCACCAAGTACATTATTCAGTGAACAGGATTTGCTGATCTTTAGTGTAGAGTCAATAGAATAGCAAAAACAAGAGGCTCTGGATAATCTTGGATTTCCCAGAGAATACAAAGGCATTAGGTAACAAGAAGTTAAAAGGGGAGTACATTTAGGACAACAAAGTGGAAGAAGAGTAATTCAGAAGGGAAAAAACCAAACCAAACAACAGAAAACATGAATAGAGGAACAGCAGATACCTTATTCTTTCCTCCTCTGTTTTTCTCACCATCTGGTCACGGTACAGGACTTCCAGAACAGCCTCTCGTTCTAATTCCTTAAGGAAGTTCAGATTAAATTCACAGGCCATTTTTGCCAAATTTCACGATTTCACTTGTTTTGTAGACTCCTGTTCTATGGGTTCCACTACATCCAGAGTGCTGGTCTGGGTGTTTCCTAAATGCCTGTTCTCCTACTTGATGTGTTTCACTGTGTCATACCCTTGAAAAGAAAAATAACCTTGTCTGTCTTCATACAGATAATCATTTAAGTGCCTCTGCCACACAGGAAATATGAACAGTTATCAAGGTCACAGCAGTCTTGACTTTTTCACATGTCCTTTAACTTCCTTTTCTCCACTGAAAGCGATTCCAAAAGAGATGAGAGCTTGCAGCAATGTTCCAGGTAGGGCTTGAACTGGCACCAGATGGAGGGACAATTTGTCAAGAGATGATGTAAAGCAGTGGCAGAAATGGTTCGGGTTTCTTTATTTGGTCTTGTAGATTTGGGATTTCTGGGCCTAAGGGGGGAAAAAAAAAGCCCCACCAAACATTTCAACTAATGTGAAGGACACATTTTGTTATACTCAAAACTTTCATGCAGTAATTCAGACATAGGAGAGGTTTTAAGACAGCCCTGTTCTTCAGAGAGGCTCAACATACTGTCTGTAGAACTCAGGCACATTCCTTTATTTTTTTTTACAGTCAACATAGAAGAACCAATAAAAAAAGCTTAAGTTAGTTTTGAATACAGACCTACAGGTCCCATGACTGTCATACTGCTTGAGACAAAATTTTTGAGAAAAAACATCCCTTTATAATCTCATTTTGTTGAAAAGTCATCACAAGACTAAGAGGAAAAAAAGAAAAGACCTCTAAGTCACTTCCATCAATTACCTGGGCCTGTTAAGTCTACATAAACAGTTTGATACCAAATAATGCCATTATCTTTGCTAATACACAGAGACACTAAAAAGTTCAGATATAGACTATTTGCAGCTCAGTGCACTAATGATTTTGGTCCCAAACTGATAAAGTACAAATATATGCAAGTATAAAGTTGAAACAGAATCACAGCTGTAGTTTGTATATATTCTGTGACCTTCACTTTTGCAAAACTCCACTAAAATATAAAGTGATTTTAATATACTTGGCAGCAAAGTCATGAAAGAATATGATTATTCAACCTAAACCAACTCACACACCACATTAATCTTCAATATTACATTTAGTGCCTATTACTAGAAATCTAAACCAAATCCACTTATAGTACACCAATATTAAAGCTGTGTATATGAAAACTGGCTTAAGTGTTCCAGATATAACCTGAAGTAGATACACACAGTCAGACTCTAGGCAGGTGTAGACATCGGGACAGAGGGCAAAACTTTCCTAAAGCAGTTATTGATGGACCTCAGCTGAGAATCTGACCAACCACCTGCATTGCTGGATCATTATTTTCAAACACTAAGTTTTAAATTTAAAACAAACAGCCAAGCCACAAAAAGAACCCACTAAAACTTCAGATAGTGACAATGCATTTTTGTCAGTGAAGGGAATTACTTTACATGCAGCTTGCCCCAATTAAGTTACTTAATTTTCCACCAGAAAAAGCAGAGGGTGATAATATGTATACATAAACATTCCATTTGTCTATGGGTTTTTTTCATTAAACCCTTCAAGAGACACTAAAAGGACAAAGCATTTCACAGAAGCTTGTGTTCAAGAAAAAAAAAAAAGATTGGTTTCCTGTGGAAACAAAAGAGACAGAGATAAAACATGATTATGCCTATTTCCTTACAAACTGCAATTTCACAGGAAATTACTCATTTGAAACATATAAAGCCTGAGCAATTTTTTTTTTTACACAATATATGTAATTTTCAAAGGCCCCTGCATCCTTCACTTGCTTTCATCTTTTACCTTATGAATACCTCTTGGGACTGATGAACATGTTTAAAACCATCAACTCAGTTTAAGTCAAAATAATCCAAAGGCTCCTCCTAAAGAGGAGCCAGTACAAACTCTGGTGTCTCTGCCCTACACAGGACACCAAAACATCCATTACAGTGTAAGCTACATTTGTCATAAACTCGTAAAATTGCAGGAGTATCTAGAACACCACCAGAAAATCCCACTAAAACATCAGTAAAAGCTAGCAAGTGCATGACAGTCAATACTAAGTGGATCCAATAAAACTCTGCTCTGGTGATCTTATAGAAAATACATGAATGTCTTACAGAGCTATTAAGAACGTGCCACAGTAAAACAGTTACAAAGAGCAACACCTGCAGTTAAGCAAGGCCAGAAAGAGTTGCTATCTGATGTCTCCTTCAAATTCTTTTTTAAAAAATCTAGCTGAATGATGAGGTAGCTTTAAGAATAAATAAAATACTATAGAAGTATTACAACCCTCAAAATGAGAGATAATCCTTGGCCCGACAACAAACTTGAACTTGTAATTATTTCACAGAGGTGTTCAAAATGGACTGAAAAGTTCTCTACCATTGTGAAACAAGAACTTTTCTCTTACACCAAAGCTGTCTGCAATAGAGTAGATTTTTGGCAGTAATAAAGAAGTGCTTTCAGCAATGACACTGTTTGACAGGAAGAAAACCTCATAAACCTTCAGAGATGCCCTCCTTTCATGTTCATGCATTGAATCCAGCGAGCTGCTTTATACAGTCTGCTAACCTCAAAGCTGAGCATCTTCTGCGTAAAACCAAAAGTAGCAGCAACCTCTTTAGCAACCACAATGTTCACAAAAAGAGTCTGTTCAAGCATTTCTTAAACTATATATTTATCATTATTTATTATTACATTTTGTATTTAAATTAATGCAGGGTCAGGCACTCTGCAGACAGATCAGTAACTTCTTGAAAATATCATAAGAAATCCCAAAGCCACTGTAAGGGAGAAGGGATGATGAATGTGGCTACACTTTTCAAGAGAGATTCATGCATGCACAGAGTATAACCTCAAAAAAACATGTTTTTTTTCTATCAGGATAAACTAGTATGTAGTTCTCTTACTGAAGATCAAGGGAAAAGCCTACCTTACACTAGATTAAGTTTGCAAAAACAGCTTCTTTTCTAAGCTTTTAAACTTAAAAATGACTAGCTTAGCAAGCTTTTCCTCAAAGCAATTTTACAAGTAATGTATTATTGATCTCCTTTCAGATCCTTAAGCATCAGCAAAACGATGGCAATTAAATAATTATAAATTAACAGATCTTCTAAAGTCACAGTTTTCATTTACTTGACATAATTGGATTACTTTATCCATTAACCCAGAAGATGGCTGTGACACATCAGTAGTGAGGGACAGATTAAGAAGCTTTAGAGTAAAACCAGTCTCAAAAGCTACTGCAATTTGTGGCTATTTTCTGTTCTGCTGAGACCAATCACATAAATAATTCTTAGCTAAGAAAATTACAGGTGTTATTTTGTACTACCAGACTACAACAGTTTAGCTTTCACATTCCTACACATGTATGTGAAAATTATTAAGTTTTTTGATAATGCTTTACCAAAATTAAGTCTGTGATATTAATAACATCCCACCCCAGAATTCAGAGTACATATAAAACCAAATAACTAAACTCAACACAAACAATTAAGTTGCAGGTCTGTTTTTTTCCATTAAACTGTTTCCAACTTGAAAAAAAACCTACCAGTAAATAAAAAAGCATAAGCATCCCCCTGTGTGATCATACAGAATAGAGTAAAATGATGCCCTTACCTCTTCAGCAGCCATCAAAGAGACTCACCAGGAAGTAAACTGCTTATAAAGCTGAAAAGCAGTCTTACTATTTAATTATCTCTCCTTAAAGAAAAATGGGGGCTGTCCTCCACCCCCTTTCCTTCCTTTGGGCACCAAAACCACTGATGGATGTTTAGAGGAGCACCCCAAAACAGCTGAAAGCAAATGCACTCAACAAAGAGCTCCAGTGTTACAACAGCTTTTGCCAGGTCTCTGGTTTTGTTACCAGCAACAAGCAAAGATATTTGTTTTTCTAACATTAAAAACAGACTGAACACAAGAGACTACAAGAGCTGACTGATACATCAAAATACGCTCAGTGTTCAAGCCACACATAGGAAGAGAAGTGGCTTTGACTTATACATATTTCTTTTTCTGACACCATAAACATGAAAACACTTCTAACCTCAACGTCTCCAGGACATGCACAGAAAGTTTGGTTTCTACCAAACAGCTCTTTCCTGAAAACAAAACAGTTTTCTACTTAGGTCTATAAGATAAAGCAATTAGCAAAGATAAAAATCCAAGAGAATTCAGTTTTTATGCATCTGCAAGAAAAAGAAGAAAGTCACCTCACAACTGCAAATCTGATCTCAGGTAACAACTGAAAGTTAAAACATTATTCAGATTGGATACTCTCTGTCAAGTCTATCACAGAATTAAGTGTGGGTAATGAAGTTCAAAATTATATCCCAATTATTTCTAAGTCTGGAGAAAAAAAAAAAAAAACAGGTTACTCTTACAGCTCGAGCTCCTTTCTTGTTCCGTACCACACAAAAGCCCTTCTTAACTGTTTCAGGTGTTTTAAGAGCCATGATTTCCAAGCACAGCAATTCTACACACATGGCAAAGTTGAAGAGCCTGCATTTTTATAACCTCATCAAGCTAAATAGGTTCAAACATTTCCACCTGTGTATGTCAAGTTTAATCAACTTCTTCAACTGCATCGTGGAAGAGAAAGCAGCTGTTAGTGGGGCATAAAGCTATGCACCATATTTGGATAATTTGGGTCTTGATTTTAGGCAAAACTTGAACTGAATGCGATGCCAAAAGTAAGCTGAGGATTCTAACTACCCACAGTAACAGATTAATTGCACCTCAAATCCAGGCTGAGGAACATTAACCCTACTACCAGCTCCCACCTAATATTTCATCAAAGCCTTAATTGCCACATATTTAATTCATTGTATTTTTCCTTCTCATCCCTGAACCTGGAAAACTGCTGCAGTATTTTATACATGCTAAGAATATAACCAAATATACAGCCATTTATGCTTTTGTGCAATCAAGCACCACTTGTTCACTCTTCCCATAGTCCTCACCTTTTTGTCTCTGTTTTTGGGAAGCAGCAAGCACAAGACTTGGAATGGGGCTGAGGATGTGCTCAGCACCCAGCCACAGTCCCTCTGTATCCCTCCAAAGCGAGTGGAGCTGGTGCTGCCCACAGAGCCCCAAAGTGAGGTGGCTGCTCAGGGTCTCCTTTTTCAGGAGAAACAGGAGGCAGAGCCTGACACAGGACTGGAGACAGGACCAAAACTGCTCAGTCAGTACACTCAGGCCCTGGAGCTGTAACTCCCTCAACCTTCTTGAAATATAATGCCCAAAACTGGACATGGCATTCCTTGTGCAGTCTTACTGCAGAGAGGGTAATAGGAATACTGCTTCCAGGCTCTATGTACCTTTTTAATTTTTTCCTTTTTTTTTTTTTTTTTTTATTTTTTTTTATTTTTTAAACAGCGAAGTAGGAGAAATTGAGATAAATTGTATCTAAATACCTCCCTACTCCACGTGTCTATGGAACAGCTACTGAGTGAGCTGGTCCTGCACTTGTAGAGCTGGTTATTCCTGCCTCCACACAGCCCTTTGCACTTGTCCCGTGTAAGTTATTTCTTCCTCCATCCAGACTCTTTCTGCAGTCCATCCAGGCCCCTCTGAGCCCGAGCAGCACCTCCCACAGCCTGGAGCAGCTCTCAGGGGCTGGTAGCATCAGAGATTTGGACAACCTGTAAACACTGCACACACACAACATCCGGGAGTGTGACAAGGGTGCCCTTTAATTTCATTCTCCTGGTTCTTGCTATGTCTGCTAAAAATCATGGAATCTGCTTAGAACTCTAAGAATTCAGATATTCTTCTGTGGTGGGCTGACCCTGTCTGGATGTCAGATGCCCACCAAAGCCACCCTGTCACTCCCCTCCGGCTGGGCGAGGGGGGAATACAACGGAAAGACAGGGGGAGTTTTTCTACTTTAAAAATTTTTCAGTTTATGACCTAGGCCTTCTTTTTAAGCTGCTTCCAGAAACAAGAAGGAGATCCTCCTTCCCTCCTTGGGGAGCAGATGAGGACCTCCAAGGGAAGGACTTCCCAGGGAAGCACCTCTTGGATGACTGTACACGAATGCCAAGTTATCGGTACGAAAAGCACAGCCGTGACAAGCGGCTCCCATGCCTCTCTCAGCCACAGGCTTTGGGACGTGTGACAGCAGCACAGCCGCCCCGCCGCGCGCCATCTCCCGCCTGCCTCCCGGCCGCTGTCGCTGTGGCAACAGCGCCATCTTGGAGGGCGCCGGGCCGAGCCCGGCCGCGGCGGGCGTTGGCGCGCAGGCGCAGTGCGAGCGGCGGCCGGCGAGGGGCGCAGCGGCGCGGGGGCGGTGCCGGGGTCGGTGTGAGGGTCTCCGCCGGGAAGATGGACGAGTTCCAGACGGCAGAGGAGGTAACGGGATGGGGAACAGGCGGAGTACAGCTTCCCGCCTGGCGTCTCCTTTCAGGGCCAGCGGAGGGTCTCAGGCAGTGCCCGTCCGCCCCGGATCCCACCCCTCGGCGTCCCCCGCCGCCATCCCTGTCGCCCTCCCCCAGGGTGGAGCCGCGTGTCCCGGCCCCGGCGGCAGACGGGCCCAGCCTTTGTTCTGCCGCCCCCGGCAGCCGGCTCCTGGCCGGGTGTTCACTGGGCTCCTCGGCTCTGGCCTCTGCCGCTGCAGGTCCCTCGGGGAAAAGGCGTGCGGGCTGCGGTGGCCTCGGGCTGGCCCCGCAGGAGGAGCCGAGTGCCGTGGTGGGAGGGTGGCCGCTGCTGTTTGGGCCAGGGCAGAACTCGAGCGGGCTGTTTGTGTGCGGAAAGAGGAGTCCAAGCCTCTCGTCTGCCTCGTACAGGCGCACCGGTGGGGCTTCACACCCCACCCACAGGATACGGAGTGGGATAAATCAAAGGTCTCAATTATCGTGCCAAATGACCCCCTGATGTCCCCCCGCTAAGGAGGGGGAAGCAGCCAGAGCTGCTTTTGCAGAGCGACCTGTCACTGAGCTGTGACACTGTTATCATCTCAGTGTCCCTGAGATGTGACACAGCAGCGAAGCAACGAGAGGGGCGAAGGTGTGTCAGGCTTGTCCCTCACCGCAGGGCCTGGCCTGTGTTGCAGTCACAGACTGTTTGGCTTCTTTAAAAATCTATAATTAACATACTTGGACATAATTCTTACAGCTGTTTTCAAAAGCCTGTTCAGAATTACTGAAGGCTCTAGTACTGCTCTGCAGTTTGCATGTGTTGCCTGGGAGCAGCCCTTTTAAACAAGGGGTTGGAAACATTATCTGCATGCTTTGTGCCAGAGAGGTACAGCAGGGGAACTGCAAAGTAACCGATTCCTTCCTCCTTTATTTTTTAATACAAAAAAGTTCTTATGTCAGCTTACTAAAAGATGTCATAAGGAAATGTTTTCTTATTAAAATTTTCTTATTAAAAGATGACATAATGATGAAACGGGTAGTGTTGTGCTATTTCATGGTCCAGTTATAGCAATATATCCCAAATCTCGATATCAGAAATTTGTTCTTTTTTGTCATTCCAAGAAAGGAAGACGGTGGAAAAGTAACATCAGCCCTAGAAGTGAATTCTCAGATCTCTCTATTGTTTCAGTGCAAATTAGATATCAAAATATCTTTGAGCACTTGGGTTGAATTTAAGTCATTTTACTTTGGTGTGAACCATGTTTGTACTCACCCAAAGGCATTTCTGAGCAAGTTTTGTGAAGAAGAAAACTGTATGTGGTTTATCATCTTGCTTGACAGCAGTCTTCATGTCTGCCAGCATAGCATGTCTGCCATGCGTACTCTTAAGCTCTGTGGTAAGTGTTAAGGGAGAGAGTGTTTTTTGATAATTGTAGCTCTTACTTGGTTAAATACACTGGTGCACCTTAAAATGGAAGCACCTGTAAAATGCAGGACCATGAAAATAAATGAGGCGTGTTGAATTAAATGCAAGTCAAGAAGCTGAAAATAAAAAGCAATTTGCCACAGCACATAAAAGCTTTTTAAAATGTTGAATTATACTTCTAGATAGGTACAGAAAAGGAACTGCCAGCTTGTCTCCCAGGATGCGCTGTTCCTTCTGTCATGGAGAATGATCAACCTCTCTCATCTTTCTGAATGTCACAAGTCATTGAGGCTGGCTAGACTGGTGTAACTGCGTCCTGCCTCCCCACGTGAATGACACTGTTGTTTATTTCTATCAGCTGGGGAGGCTGACTGACCTCCCAGGGACAATCCAGTCAACAGCTGACACCTGGTTAGGTTCATCTTGACATCCTTGCTCTCAGTTTGCCTTTATGTGCTTTCTTTTGTCCTGGTTTGCGAGGTGAGGCTGTGAGACACCAGCAGTGGCAGGGTGGGGTGAGGGTCGCTGCTGCAGCGCGGGTCCGCCGTCAGTGCTCCCTGGCCCTGGGAGTGGCTGCCCCAGCAGAGGGGGCAGCTTGTTCTAACCCCCTGACATGGGAGGCAGAGGAGCAGAGGGAATAAAACAAGAAAACATAAACTACTAACCATACATGTAAATGGGTGGTAGTTTTAAGATCAGCAAAACGCTGGGGCCTTTGCTGTCTGATTCCACGTGCTTAATCTCTGCTCCCTGAAGGTCCAGTGAGCTACATTTCCCCTTTGGTTTCCAAGGGTCAGCTTTCTTTGCCTAGGCTGAGACTGTCAAGACAGTTTTTCCTTCAGCTCTCAAGTGATATCTTGTCCACATGGATGCCCTGGAGATGTCAGTTCCATTTGACTGCCAGCTGAGGTTATGTCCGTGAGCCCACTGTGATGTGCAGACATTAGTGCTTGTTGGGAAAGGGGAATACATGTGAACACAAGTGCCATACATGTTATTTTAAAAAGCTTCCAAGTAAAAATTTGAAAGCTTTCTTGACTCAAAAGGCCAGCCAATATTAGTTCATCTCTTACTTTTCATTACTTTTCTAAGAAGGCTCACTTGACTGGGCTGAAGGAGCTAGAGTACGTATATATGCAAATAAAGGCAGACTTGGTGTCTTTTGACTTGCCAGAAATCTGACAGGGATAAATTAAATTTCTAGTGCATGGTGTTAACAGAGCTTGAATATCATAAGCAGAAGAATGTATCCACTCATTATTTAAAATTCTTCTTTTTCTTCTGTAGGCTTCCTTTCTTGTTGATGAAGTCAGCAGCATCATTAAAGAGGTAATTGAAACATTTTCACTTTGCTGGTGTGGAAATTTCATATGTTGTGTGCTGTGTACTAAAAGGCATTCAGTAAAATGTGATAACTGATATGTAATAGATTCCTTGATAGGCTGCTATCAAAGTACAGGTAACTGTGGATTTAACCAGTGGACTTCAGCAGAAATGATACCAAGCTTTAGCTGTGATATATATTGCAAAACCAAGTAACATCATACACTCCTCTCTGGTTGCAGTGCATCCCTTTTAGAATTTCTAGGGGGATGTTTTATGTTAAACACCATAAAAATAGATTTTATGTTTAGTAAAATACAGGTGTTTTTTGTAGACTGTCTGCATATACGTGTTACTGTGTTCTTTCAAGATGCTTTTCTCCAAAGTGAATTCTTGTTTGTTTGGAATGATTGAACATTCTTGTTGCTAAGAAACATGAATTTTCTGTCTAGAAAATTTCTAGCAGGATTTGGAATTCCTCTTGTAGACTAGTGCAGTCTTTTTGTTGTTGCAAAACAACTGTTTTGGCCAAACTTTGTAAATTGAATACACATGCTATCATACATGCTCCTGTCTCTTCTGAATCCAATTTTGTGGTTATTTTTAAAATAATTTCTGTGATGAAAAAATGTGCCAATGAAAAACATGTAGGTTTAGTGTACTTTTATTTATATCTTAAAAGAGAAACTATCCTCATAAGTGAAATGGATTATTTGGCTGGAGGCTTATGTTCTGTTAGTAACCCGCAACTACCTGGGTCTCCTGTTTTAGTCTGGGGGTTTGTCTCCCAAAAATGATTCTGCTCTAAAACTGGAATTTAATTTCCATAGAAGAATATGCGTGAATGAGCTATTGCACTACTGTGCCTTTTAAATTCTCTTCAGGACTGTTTAAATACAGGGCCCTTTTCATAACTATGGCTGTAGGACTTTACAAATAATCTTAAATATCACAAAATGAACAGAGGGTGGGATCTGTGATAATTTCTTCTATGCCTGGCTCAGATGCTGACCTGCATGTTTTTAATAATTGAAAACACTTCCACCAGCCAGTGTGGACCAGCAGTATTTAGGATTTTTCAGTGGGTATGGGTCCATGTTGGAAAGGGTTAATGTGTGCCTTGCAGCTGACAGCAGTGCAGCTGCTTCACCTCTTTGTCCCCCGCAGGCCATAGAGGGTGCTATCGGTGGCAATGCCTACCAGCACAGCAAAGTGAACCAGTGGACAACAAGCGTGGTGGAACAAACCCTGAGCCAGCTCACAAAGCTGGGGAAGCCCTTCAAGTACATCGGTGAGCTCAGCTTCCCTTTTTCTCTGAAAGCTGGGACAGGCAAGTGCACCAGTAGGCACGGGGTGGGGGAAGATCTTAGGAAGAACCCTATCTGTGAACTGCTCACAAGTCTGCATGTTTGCTTATGTTTGTATATGTGTGTGCTAAGTTGAGCAAAAATGGACCTAGCTGTTAGTTAATGTTAGTGAGAAATTAATCACAGCTTCTCTACTACTTCTCTACACAGTGACCTGTGTGATTATGCAAAAGAATGGTGCTGGACTACATACAGCAAGCTCTTGCTTCTGGGACAACTCCAGTGATGGTAAGGAAAACAACCCTTGGATTTTCCAGCTAGCAGCTTAATCCCAGTCTCTTTAAGACTAGGCAGCATACTTCCCCCCCAGGTCTGTAGTTTTGGAGTAATAGCATACTGTTAGGTATTTTTTCCATTTGGCTGTGATGCTATCTGGGCTGTACATTAAATGCTTGGCTGTTGTGAAAGCCTCATTATTAAGATTCTTAAAGGAAACAAGTATAAAAATGCATATAGAGGCATGCAGGTAATCACTTCAACTTCCTTCTGTTTCTGAAACCCTTATTTTTGTATTTGCAGGAACCTGCACTGTGAGATGGGAGAATAAGACCATGTACTGTATTGTCAGTGCCTTTGGACTCGCATTATAATTGCCTTGTTCATTCTTCTCTTTTCTATTCCAGCACTTGATTCCATCTCCACTCAAACTGTGAACACCTGAACAACTTGTTTTTAATGCATTTTTTTAGTAACTTTTCTTCAAAGGTAGAAATTTGAAAACATGTTGTTTTATGTTTGTACCTAGTACCATACCAGTGTTTTCTATACTTTTTTATCACTTCAAAACTTGTCTTTAAGGTGCTAATACTGAAATCTGCTGCAGTATAAACACTTTCTCTAGATTCTTTTCTTAGACCAATATAAATGAGACACTGATTTCACACTTTGTACTTTTGGTTAGCATTAAATTATTGAAATTCATAACCATTGGTGTGATTCATTTAAACGTAAATCTTTTGTTATTGGGGGGAAAAGTTTCTGTTTTTTCAATTCTCTTCAAGATAGTCGAGGTACATACCACAGTGCAAAGCACTTTCATAATTTTGCCAAAGTCACTACAAAGTTGCAAGAAAATTAGATTATGTTTATCAATAAGTAACTTGTCATTTTTGGGACCTGTTTAGTCTTTTTGTATGGTATTTAGAGCATGGAACAATAACTACATTCATTGAACAAACATGGGTAAGAAATTTTTCACATTCTGGAAGTGCTCAGCAAGCTATACCTGGGTAATCATTCACTTCTACAGTCAGTTGCATGTATTACGTAGGTCTTGAATTAATTGCTGCAGTCCATGTTAATTTTGCTGATAGTGAGGGTGATGAGTTCTGGTAGCTGATGAAACGTGATCCTTTCTGAAAGGGGAAAAAACTGCCTTGAGGCAATGGGACTAAATAACATGTGAGTAAGTCTCCTGCCTCCAGAGTAAAGGTGCAGAAGAGTAACAGGTAAATAAATAAGTGTTCAGAATAGGCTTGGGTAATGTTTTTTCAGCTAATTAAAGAAATGGGAGCACACTATGAACTTCAAAAAAACTCTGCAAACAGCTGTGCTGCTTCTGCAAGCAGTAGCTCACTGCTAATGAAACTGAAAAGAGTTACAGACCCATGTGGGAGAGCATCCCTGGGCTGGAGTCAGTGTGAACAATCTGTGATTTGCTTCTTTGTAGGAAGGACTGTCTAATGTGTTCAGAATCTGGCTCTCAGCTAGAGCTGTTTAAAAGAGAGATGACTGCTAACACAACAGTATGATTCCACAATCTGGAGAGATGTAATACTACAAATTCAAATGGCAGGAGAGGATTTGTTTGCCATAGTGTTATGTGCTCTGTGCTAACTCAGTGGAGTCAGACTGGAAAGCCCTGTGCTAGGCAAGGTTTTGACCCTCTTCCTGCCTACCCACATCTGCTGTCAGAGGAGCAAAACAGGTGTATGTATCAGCAGATTTGGGCTTGGTGCATTTAAGACTTCTAATAGAGCTGTAAGGCTTCTGTATTTCTGCTGACATGCCATTCTGCTGACAGCTCTGTAAATGCATCTCCTTCATGACAAGCCACTTCATTCTTTTCACATATGTCCTAGTGAGTGCTACAGGCTATAGAGTGTGCATATACCTTGGCCTGAGGAGCATCCTTTACATCCCTTGCTGTAAGAGAGCTTTAGTACGGGTTCAGTCTTCAGTCAGAAATCATACAACACCTGCAAAAAGAAAATATTAAAAGCAGATTGAATAGCATGCCTAAAACAGTCATCTGGGTCAGAGAGAAACTTGTCATGGAAAGAATAAATTTTTGCCCTCTTGAGTTGCTAAGGAAATTTTTCATCTGGATCCTTTTTCTCCTTTCCATCATGCCAGAATGATGCTGGCAGTGTAGGACCTACTGAACTATTTATTTACACTTAAAAGAAACAGCTTTGTGCAGTTGGAATCAGTATTTGCTTCTTGGTCAAGCCATCCAGACATTCTTTGTCCTTTGTTCATGTTGATTATAGCAAATCCCTTGATCTTTTGGTGTTTGTTGGTTCATGCAAATGCTGAGCTGCAAAAAAAAACCCAACAAATGTTTGAGATGCTTGTCAGTGTAAAGGCTGCATGGAGGAGAGACTCCATTAAAACAGGAGTTGCGTTACAGGAAGGTGGATACAGTTTTATAGATAGTTTTAAATGTGAGCAGTAACCAGTACTTCCAATGTAAGTTCTAGGACTACAGAAAGGGGTTTAGAGGTTGTGGATTTTTGGTGTTGGTTTCCCACTCCCATGACTGCTCTTCTTTAAAATTGCATAGCAATTACTGTGTCGGTGTTCCACAGTAACCAATTTAAAAAATTTTCATGACCTTCAAACACCTTAGTTTTAAGAATTTTTTCCAGCCAAAGTAAACATTTGGGTGATGAGCTGGCAGAGTCCTGGCTCTAGGTAATTAATGCGCCTTAAAAAAAATAAACCCAAACTGTGGATGGAGCATTCAAGGTAATTATACAGCCAGTCTCTGCTGTCTCTTGCTTATTGCAGTGGCTCTTTATATGATTACAGCTACAGAAATGGGGGGCATGGCAGCGCCAGTCTGCAGGGGAGGAGGAGGGAGGAGGAAGCCTTTTACTGTCACTGCCACAGAGGAGTCTGACCTGTGTGGAAATGGCTCCAGGATTAACTGCTGCTGCTAAGAGCGCCACCCTGTCTGATACTACAGCCAGGAGTAAGCAGCATATCCATTTGTGCAGGGAAGGTTGTGGCCATTTTATTCAGCACAGATTTCAGTCTCCCCTTGAGCTGATATAAGAAATGGCATCACCCCAAACAGCAAGTGATGTGCTGATCGTTTTTGCAGTCTACCAGCTATGAGCGGACTTTTGGAAGATACAGTTGTAAGCTGGTGAATGACATCAGCATCTTCACTATCTCTAAACCTATTTTTTATTACTGGTATTAACATTCACCAGGAGAATTCTCACTGCCAGCGTGGCCACAGCAGACTTTGCAAAGCCACTGTGAAGCCATTTGAAAATGGTAGGTCCCTTATGTAACCTGGCTGGCCCTTCAAGTCCAGGCAAGGTAATAAAAAAACCCCCAATAAACAATACGAAACACCTGCAATGACACAGCTTCTTGGATCCCATCCTTATGCAATTAACCAAGCTTAAATATGCATAAAAAATGCATGTAAACTGAAAATATGTGTAAGTCATGAAAACAGTTTATGAGAAGGAAACTAAAATTCAGTAGAAGGAAAATAAACCTAGGATACGATATAAAGATAGAAAACTTTATTATGAACATATTTAACAATGATTATGCACATAAAGTCTTCAAAGAAACTTTCTTGAAGTAAAATATTCAGTTTTCCTTCATATTCCACATTAGCATGAAATTTTACAACATAAATGGATAATTTGCTGATATTAGCATAACTTACACAGAATATTTAACATGTCCTCATGCACACTTTCTCAAAGCAGCATTTAATTACAGCTTCTCATTAAACAGAGCATTTATCTTACACATTTTTATACCATTTTGGTACACAATTTTTCCATATTTTCATTTTACATATTTACAAACTCCTAAAAAAATGTTACAGTAATGCAAAAGTTATTACTGGCATAAGCAAAAGGAAATGGGTGGGGAAATTAGGTGACTATGGATGAAATGTTGTCATTTGGCTCAGAGAAAGACTACAGATCGAAGTCTTTCCTAGCTGGAACTGTTCTCCCCAGTTCTGGTACCACAGATCCAATGCACAAGCTGTTTCTCACCAGTGTTAAGCCTTAGGCTGCCTCTTTGCCAGTCCCAGGAAAGTTTCCACCAATTTCAACACTGGCTGTGTTTGTAAAGCAAATATTACAGAAAGCAGTTGGTATGAGTGGCTTGCACCCAATTATTGATTTCTTAGAAGACCCTTGTAATCACTGTGTACATGGAAGTCTTGCAGTAATTAATGGGATCTCCTTTAGGGCCAGGATCACTGTATGCTGTGGGGCCTTCCTCTGTACATTTCTTGTTTTGTACCTTGCAGTAGTGATGCAAATAACTATTTAGCAGTAGTAAAAGGAAAGCCAGACTAGCTTCTTAGAAAGATTTCTTCTGTTTGACCCTTGGATTTCAACACTACTCAGAAGTGAATTTGTGCCACCTACTCCCAAGCTGTTTACAACCCATATTGGAATATTCTTCAAATACTGTCTCTGCTCTCCAATCATGGAAATAAGAGGAGTCTTGCTGGCAAAACTAGTTCCTCATCTGCTTCACTGCTTTTGCCATCTTATTGTATATTGAATTTGATGCAACAGTGATTCAACCAAGCTACCATAACGCTGTAGCACTTCCAAAACAGAAAGCTATTTTGCATGGCAAAAAAATTGCTTAAATATAATCTCTAAAAATAACCACAGAAATTATTTTCTCACTATGTTCATAGTGAGATACTTACTTTAAGTACACATTTCCCATTCTTAGCTTTTCTATTTCCACTTCGAATGTAGTGATGTAGTGAAGTTTATTCAAACAGAACAGCAAGAGAAATGGGTTGAAAACAGCTTAGAAAAAATAATCTCCAAGTTAGATTAAAAATATGTTTTTTAGTTAATGAAATCCCAAGGCATGACACTATTTGAGAGTGAACTGTAAACACCAGTTCAGACTGTGTTAAGAAACATTGGTCAAATTTTCGTAACAATTTAGGAGAGAATTAAACAATATCAGAGGAAAAATATCTGAGTATGTAAGAATCGTGTAAATATCAGTTTTTGAAAACCTACTTCCTGTACCTACTGTTACTCCAACAGAACTTGAAAGGATTTGGCTCGTGTAAACAATGCCAAATTCGTTGCCAAGTCTGATTCTGCACATTCAAATAGGGAGAGTTATCCCAGAAACAGTAAAAACGAGAATGGACTCTGGATACAGAGCATCGCCCATTCCCTTCCAAAATAGTCTAAAAAGAAGTGCTGAAGGTACATTTTACTACAGTTTTCTGGAAAGAAAACCACCACTAACTTGAATTACTTCTTTAGTGTTTTCCTGTATGTTCTTCTAAAGTAATACCAAGTAAGAAGTTAAAGGGAAAAACCTGCTCTTCCTCCCCAGTAATTTCCTTGCTTTAGCCATACAACAGTGCTTTGGCTTCTAACAAAGAAATGATCCCTGGCACAAAAAGGTTTTCATTTCAGATACTCTCCAAAAATTTCACAGCTCCACATAATTTTAGAAAGTTTTCCTTCTCTCTCTCACACGCACACAATGTCTCACAACACATCTTTAGCAGAGCACTGATTTAAACTGAACTATTCTACGACAGCAAGGGCGCAACCACATGAAGCCGGAGTTCCTTTGGTCCTCTCTAAGTGAGTTGCTGCCTTGTGCAGCCTCCCCTTCATGACTGAACAGCCACCAGAGGGTCACTGCAATGGGCACGGTCTAGAGCAGTTGTTGCATTAAAGCATAACAAATCTCCTTTTTCCCCAATATGACTCAGCAAGTCCAGCAGGACTTCATTGCACTCTTCTGCTTAAACTACTTTAATGATGAGCACAATCCCCTAGTGCAACCCAGCACCATAGTGTAGTAGATTAACAGTGCTTTTGGGAATCTTCTAAAGCAGCAGGGCAGAGAAATTTTACAAGAGTAAATCTCTGTTGTAAGTACATGAAAAATGGAGATACTTTTAGAAATGTCAAGTATCTGAAAACAAAAGTAGTTACAAACAAACATCTTAAATAAAGAACCGAACAATGGTGTAGGAGAAAACCAACTTCTAAATAGAGAAGCAGCAGCATTGTACAAGGAATACTTAATTCCCATATAACTTTGTTCCAGCACAGACTGGAATACAAATAATCACAACATGTGCTAGTAAAAGTTCCCATCATACACTGGTGACTGGTATGACAAAGAAGCTGAACTGTGCACAGAACATGCTCACAAGCTGACTCTCAGACACGTTCAGTACATGAGCAACCACAACTGTTCTTAGCATGAAGAGTAACTATCTATGAATACAGCTTAAGGGAAAATTGATGTAGGGGAAAAAACTCTAAAAATGAAATGTTTGGAAATTTGAAACTGTAATTCCTTAAGACTTCCATACTCTATTCTCTGTAAGTGACAATCTCCTCCAGCATACAAGAAGACCAGTAAAAAGCCAGTGCTGGCTTCCTTCTGAGATCTGTTGTGGCTGAAACATTTCCATTTGAAATGGCTGTTTAAAAAAACCAATGCAGACACTTCTGCTGTAGCAGTAAAGCATGTCATGAAACACATAATTATACAAATAATTTTGCACCACTGAGAATATTTTGGCTCACTACAACTTGCCTATTTGCCCGTATCTTGCACTTCTAAATCCGGTAAACTTACTGAAATGTATTTTAAAAATGGCCTTAAGTCTGTATCACTTATTTGAAGGAAGAATAGAAAGCCTGTGTCTTCTTGCACTGATTAAAAAAACAAAACACTTCATTCCCTGCCTGCAGCTCAAAAGGCTAAGGTAGAAAACTGAAAGGGAAATGAGGCACTTCATACCACAGTGGACAGAATACAAAACAGCTAATGCAAAATGCAAGAGATGAATGGCAGTATGCTGTACATCATCCTAAAGAGAAAAAAGAAAAGAAAACAAAACAAACAAAACAAAAAAAGCCAAAATGGAGCAGCAAGGAAGCAATTTGAAACGCAGTATACAATCTGTGAGACTTTTAAACGGAAATAGACAAAGATTTTAGTCCACAGACATCCTACTATTAGGCATTTTATAAGACATGTAAAAATTTGGATTCTTCAGTTTTCACCACAACCATTTCCATCATTTGTTTTCTCAGTTTTATCCTTGTAAACAGAAACAGAAGCAGGATGTCCTTCCTGGGAATTGTGTTCAGGTGACAGCAGACTGTAGGAACCCAAAGAAGTTGTCCAACAAGGAAAACTTCAGAATTGGCTGAACTCCAGATGCACAAGTCTGTCTGCATTGAAACCAGTCAATCAATCACTGTCTGACTCTTCTTTATATTTGGCTCTAATAGCTTGGCCGTTCTGAAGAGGCATCTCTTCGTAGTCACTCCTGTGAAACAGACACGTGTTGTAATTTCTGAACATACAACAGTTCAGATAGGAAGTTGAAAATAAAGAGGAGGACTCTAAACTACATTGAGGCATCAAATTGTTACTTGGGTAAGAAGCTGGTATCTGTTTTTCTTCCTTGTGGGAGCTATGAACAACACGATTTTTGCTCCAGAGGATAAAAGTTTCTCCAGTGAAAGCCATTTTTCACATAGAATAGCAAGAAGCAAGCTGGCACTACCACTACTCATCTAACTAACCAAAGGCAAGCTATCCCAGCATGAACTTGTTCAGGTTACTGCAGTGTTGGTCCCATCCTCACTGTTCCAGCCACTTCAGCGTCTTTGGTGAGAGGTGAAAACATCACGGGTGTATTTCATGTCCAGCACAGACACCTGACTGCGATGGGTCTCAAGTGCTACTGTAATTCTCATATTACATAAAATCATCCAAGTCAAGGAAGTTTTGCTAGACTTGATTATTCTTCATTCAGTAAGTGCTGGAGACTTAAGAAGTGACCCTGTCCTTCCCTGAATAATTTACATATGAGATGGCTCTTTGCTAATTCCATCTGACTCCTGCAGTCCTTCCCAGTGTAAAAAGGAAGCCCTTTCCCTTCATAGCTCTTACTGCCTTCACTCCATGAGCTACCAGCACCATAATACTTTCTTACCTGTTTGTATCAGTGCCATGGCAATCCCTTTTAGAAACCAAAAAAAAAAAAGAAAAAAACATGCATTCTCATTGTATTTCTGTTTCAGAAAAGGCTATACTTCTATTCTTTAGGCAGAAAACTTTCACTAACAAACCCTTCACTTAATTAATATGTAAAAGAATATTGCAAAAATAACACACCAGAAGTACCTCTCCAAAGGTATTTTTTAATCTTACCCATAAATCACATCATCATCTGAATCATTCAGCATAGAAAAAGCAGGATTGTCTTTCAACTGTGATTCTGGAAAACACAAATAAGGGTTAATTTAGTGTGTTAAATAAATGTGACTGTAGTGCTAACTCAACATTGTAGCAACAGACACAACAACTTCCAAGGCAGTCATAACCATAGTTCAACAAAACTATATGTAAACAGGAATTCTCTCCTTTAAATTCACTACCTTTCAGCCACATAATTATAGTGTTCTTAAGAGTTAAGGAGACAACACATTTTTATTTATCTAAAAACGAGATTCATTAATCTCATTTTTAGATAAATATTCTACATGTTGTCTAAGTTCATTTCCTCCCCTGTGCAATTTCCCGTGTCATATTTCAACCTGCACATAAATTGATTATTCTTAATCAAAATTTCTTATGTATTTAAAAAGCACAGACTTCTTGATTATTTCTAAACTAAAAATATAGTAGACCAAAGTTGGAATCCCTTGACTGCAAGTCAGTGATTATCTAGTTATTCTCTATCCTTGAAAGAGATGAAGAAACAATTTGTACCTTTATTGTGAGATGAAAAGAAACACATACTTTCCAATTGCTATTTATGACAATTCCCTCTAGCTTGTTTTAAGGGCTTAATTTCTTGCATAATCTGTGCTGCTTAGCTGCAGTTCATAGTTATATGCAAGTAAAATTCAATCCAGCAATTTGCCATAGCAACTTTTTCCTGGCAGCATTTTACCTTCTGCTGTCTACAAACAAATACTTCTGCAACCCAACAGAAGGCTTCCAACTTTATCTGCAGATCCAGCCAGTTCTTTTTCCGTTCTGAATGGAAAAATAGCATTTTTCTGGAAGTTTTCTTCATCTCAATTCTAAATTAGGGAAAGGACGAGCTCCACTCTTTAGTGCCTTCCCCCTGCATGCTCTCAGCATACATGATACAATTGGACAGGTTGCTAGATAACCTCATCTAGGCCTCCTTTCCCATGAAAGGCTGTGCCACATCATCTTTCCAGGTCTCCTTCAAACTGGGCTCTTCTATGGTTCTGTACCTTGAACAGAATGCTTAAAGCAGACAATGTACTCAGTAAAAATATTTATTTTAATGATCTTTATCTTTTAGTGAGGGAAATATTTTATAATCATTATGTAAGTCAGACTGTATTCTTTATATCACAATGCAAAACCAGAATTGCCACTGACTCAATCCTTTGTCCCTCCTTACACGGGCCCTGTGCAGCCCCCCGCCATAGCAAGTTCTCCAAAATTTCTCCCATATTAGAGATCAGTTTCATTCCTACTTTTCCAACAGCACTTGGATTTCAGAGTCCAGTTTGCCAGCATGGCGATGTATTAACTTGCATTAGAACAAAGTACAAATGAAGTGATGCTGTTCCTTCAGGGCTGTCTGTGAGTCACTTCAAAGGTTGGTGCATTACATGCAAACATCATACTGACTGTAAACTTGACCTAGGTGCACAAGAATTCAGGCCCAGCTAATCAGCTGATTACATTTTATGTGTTCCTTCATATTTCCAATGCTAATTTGCTCAGGAGCAGTGAGTGCAGCTCTGGCTTCTGTTAACTCAAAGCAAACCAGAACAGTAATGAGACAACCAGGCATTGCACAGCATCTGCTAATAGGGCAGCTTGTCATCCATGTTTGCCAGACAATGGCTCACACTTACCATACAGTGCGTTCTTCGAGGGGGAATACACAAACGCTAATGTGTAGAGATAAAAGTTCAATAACCCATAAAATGATAAGAATTCTGCTGGTAGTAAGTGTTAAGGACATTGCTCAATATAGTTCCATACATATTAACTTTGGAAACAAGACCCAACCCACACACAGGCTGTTTCAATGGAAAGAATGTTTACCTTACTCAAGTTTGTGAGCACGAGTGGCTAAATAAAACTGCATGTTTTAAATTCAATGACAACTACTGTACTCAAGCCATTTCAAGGTAAAGCTCCCACTGAAAACAGAGCTTTAACACAAGTAACATTGTGTTAAGGTAACATTTGCTGAGGTACAGTCTGCTTTTGAGCAGTGGAGTGTATGGTCAATCAAATGGTTCTGCCTTGAATGCTGAAAGAAAGCAGAGTAAGTTGGGTGTTCAGGTGGGTTTAGTTTGGTTTATTTTTTTAAAAGTTCTTCCTTGGCAGAGTGATGGAGGAGGAAGGAGAAAGGACATGTGGACAGAACTCCGAAGATGGTTTCTTGCCTTTGTTTTAGGTGAATACTAAAGGTTTTACATACTGTTTTCTCCTACCTCCCAAATCATACCTAAGCTAATCAGCAACCAGAGCAGCTGCAGTCACCCAGAGCAACAACTAATAGTTCAGGGCAGGAATACAGGTCACAATCCTGCTGGCAAAAGACATCAGAAATAGTCTCTCAAGCCAATTAAATTCTCTGTTGTGAGCTGTATCACATGTAGACTTGGACCAATATACAAACGTATTTTCAGTGACATCCAAACTATTAATTTCTCATATTTTAATACGCCCCATGACAACCGGTAAGTATAGAGCAAACAACTGAGCAAACAACTGAGGCAGCAAATACAGCCAAATCTGCCATAATATCTCATTAAAATTAGTTAGATATGCATAAGGTATGCATATCTAAGACTTCATTTCTCTTGGAGAGTATCACAAGCAGTTGTGATGTCTGTGATGTGGACACACTAAACTCAGACAACTTTTATGAAGAGCCATTGCAAAATGCTGACAGGAAATCCTAAACAAAACAGACTCAACTACAAGAGTCCACCTAGAAGTCAAAGGTCTCACTCTTAGATACATCATTTTAAAGCACCTTCTGCATGAAAACAGATTAACATTCCTACTTGAGCAGTATCACAGCACAAGGATATAGTTCTGATAATGAGTTGACAGCTCAGCAACAAAGTTGTCCTGTAGAACTTGTGCTCCAAAGCGTAGGTAGAGTATAACAATGCTGTGGGGAAAAAAATAAAGCATATAGGTGTACTGTGTCCTTAGGCTGCAAAATTGGAATAGTAGGTTGATAGAAGAATATATGAGAGGGTAATTATGTTAACATGCAGACCATTTATTTTAAGATACATTTGCTTAGCTAGTTCTAAATTAAGAATGATTCTTTTGTGATTCAAAGTTAGCACTCAGCTGAGAAAAGCAGAAATCCTCAGATTTCATCCACTACAGACAATCCAATAGTCAACAGCTTTTTGAAATAACAGCTTGGTGTAGGGAAAACAGATATTAACAGTAATGTAAGAAATTAACAGTAAACTTCTGCGTTGACTAAGTGAAGCCTACAAAGCTCCAGAAGAGCTCTGCCAAGTGAACTTCGAAATCTTGTGCATTGCCAGGTAATCGAAATAATATACAGTTAGGTCAAAAAGCCTCAAGAAGGGTTATAAAATTAAGAAATGCTTGCCATCACAATAATATTAAAAGGCAGTCTTCAGTTTCATTGACTAACTTATTACAACAAAATGTATTCAAAGCCCTGAAAAAAAGGTTAGAAAAGTTAGAGTACTGACAAATGTACTTCGAAAAGCCTTACCTAATGACAAGCACTACAAAGGTTAATGCAGTCAAGAATTTTAACCTGAGATCTGAAAAAGATGGAGAAAAGTTGTTATCAGTGAATTTACACCTACATCTAGGAGAAGCAAGCCTGTTTGGGAAGAATCAAAAGAAGTATTCCTTACCAACATAAGGCATGTTTCGAAGTTCTGAGCATGCTCTCACTATCAGGAACAGAAGGTAGAGAATGTATGTGGTTGCCACCACAAGGAAGAAGATTTTCATTCCCTATAAGGAAAGTGTTAGGTTTTATTATTTAATAAGATTTCATCTATTCCTTCTTCTGTCAACAGAAATAATTAGTTTTGAAAAGCACAACACAGAATGGTCAATTTATACAGGGAAAGTAGGCTCATGAAACAAGGATGGTGATACATTCAGGAGGTTTTTGGGGAACGTATAGAAAGGATGCTTAATAGGAACCAGGATTTTGTTAACCAAATTCAGAGTTGGCTGAATCTCAATAATTCTCTAAAAACACAGCTCCCAAGAACAATACAAGAACCCATGTACATCAAATCTTCTTTTACAAGAAAATCTGAAATTTGCTAGAGTAGGGGACCTTGGCAGGAGTTAAGAAGTACAAAACTGAACAACAGACTAAAAATTTTTTCTTTCAATCCCAACAAACTTGTGGTGTTTAGACTCCAGATTTGCAATACAATTTACTTTTCTCAATGGGACAGCTATCAATACAGTCTATCTAAAGCAAAAACGAAAGTATTCTAGTCAGAGTAAGACTGTCTGAGCAGCATTTTCTGTTTTCTAAACTGTGTTATACATTTTTATAAAAGAACAGGCCTGTATATCTTTATTTTGCCTACCTGTACCTGACAATTGGACAGCAAGAAGTAATTTTTGACTTACCTGGAAATTACCTGTGTCAACCCTGTACTGATACGTAGGGTCATGTACTTCATTCACACTAGAAAAGATTAAAAATTAAAAAGTGGTATTAAAAATGCATAATTACAGACAAGGTTAAAAAGACATGCTCATCAAGAAACCCACTCACAAAGAAAAGGCTTAAGGTTACTATGTAGAGCTTATAACAAAAGGGTTTGGCTGTGTAAGTTGGTGCAATGCCATTAATTCCAATGGAGTCATGACAATTTACCATATATAGCAAACTAAATTTGTAGAAATACGGAGGATTTAAATTGGGATCATGTCTAATCTCCCCACTTGTTTTTTAGAAAATGCGTATCATGTAAATTCCTACAAGCCTTCAGGATTCCTACAAGCCTTCACAATTCACTGTCTACATTTTATCCTTAGAAAATTGTGGCATGAAGCCTTCCCTCATAGCAATTTTACTAATAGCACGAGCATTCCTGCACCTGCACTGCTTTCAGTAATGTACAATGGCAAGGAGAAGTTTAGAAGGCATCTTCCTTCTGAGAGATAAAATAAGGGACAAACACTTGAGACTAAAACAGTATAAAACTACAAATGTACTAAAATGGATGAAGTTTTCTGCGTGAGGGAAGAGTGACACCTTTATGTTAACACAACAAAATGGAAAAAAGGGAGAACCACTAAACCAAGCAAAATAATGGAGTTCTGAGTAAGGACAGCATAGCTTGACTAAGCCATGTGAGTACCAGTTGTGCAGGTTTAATAGTCAAGAAAGTCTGGTCAAACTATGTCATAATTAGCCACAGAGAAACTGATGCCTCAGCTACTAAATGCTAATTGAGCCATAGCACTAGAATGATTCCTGTAGGGAGCCATAACACACTGACGAAGTAGAATGATTTCTAGATCACACTCAGATTTATGAAATTATTTACTACTAGGTTGTCCATGGAGAACTGTTTTCAAATCAGTCACAATCTGCAGAACAGAAAGATGCAGAATTTGAACTCCATTCCTGTATCACAATCCGAGCATTAAGAAATAGATACCACTAGGTACACACAGTCTTCTCCTTGGTGAACGCTCTCAGCTCATACTTGTGCAATACATTTAAAATTACTTACGTTTGCCATATTCCCAGAGTAACAGAGGCCAGCCACAGCAGTCCAACAATAAAGAATTTGGGCAGATAGAAAGTTAAGCACTTCCTTTCCCCCTGTTAAGAGAACAATAATGTGGTGAAAGTGTAAACCCACACTTGAGATATTCGTTCTTGACAGATAAAATAACTATCATCTTTGTTTTACTCAACATGAACTGGATTAAGAGACTCATCTTTTGCATTTTTACCCTGCACAAGTGACTAGAGAAGATATAATATTGTATCATCATTTGTGTTAATAAGATGAAGTAGAGTTGGAGCATCCTATTTATAAGGTCCCACATATTTCACTGATAATGCAAATACAGGCATAGGCTCCAGAATTCCTATTTCTCTTATGTAGTATTTTAAAGTAGTTGAAAAAAACCAATCAACTACCACATACAACATAAAAACCCTTCAAGCAAGAATGAAGCATAATGGCATCATAATTCTGACGACTGTCCCATCTATTGCATTTAGGCTTGGTTGACTCAAAATAATCTACTTCACCATAAATCATTCTAACTGCAAAGCTTCATGTGACACGTTGTACTTTATGAATAAAATAAATGTTTGTTTTGTAAGAATTTGATTTCGTTTTTGTCACCTTTTGAGAGAACTGAACAAAACAAGTCCTGTCTCCTCAGTAAGCAGAAGATACTGTACTCTCTTACCTGTACTCTTATACCATGGTAAACACAAAGCCAAAACAACAACAATGCACACAGAAACAGCGACTGGAATAGATCATCCAGCATTCCAGGAAACCAGCTGTTCACCAGAAAAGAAAGGGGGAAAAATGGATCTGTAACAAAACAAGAAAAAAGTTAAACACAGAGAAAAAAAATCCTTTCAGTATGAAAAGTAAAGCAGAATCTAACTTCAGCAGAGCAAAAAAAAGCCTATATTTTTTCAAATTACCCCAGTAAATGAAATTGGAGCTTCTTTTATTTTAAATAAATTAACAAAGAAAACGGTGCCTCCAGCAGCAATCCACTCTGTTGTAGCAATAATCTTGAATGGTTGCCAACATTTCTAGAATTCAGGTTTTATTAAACTTTCTACTAAACCACTGTTAATGGTGACAACCTAAAAAATTACCGTATAATGACTAAGATGAAAATATTCTTCTGGTACTGCTAGAAAGTGCTAGAATTTGCTGTGTTTTACTGGACTAAAAGTAGCCTCCATTTTTAACTGAAGTGTGAATATCTGAAAAATGAAGACAGCAGACAAACAGAAATTGAAAGGTTAAGTATGCAGGCACCTATTCCAATCAGAGCTTTAAATAAATAGTTGACATCCATGTGACTGAGAAGAACAAAATCCACCCACTCATTATGCCCTTGAATTTGCTACACTTGGAAAGGGCTGGTTTTTTTTTAAATTTAGTTTTCTGAAGCTTTATAAACAACTGCTTATAAGTTCAAGGAGAAATTCCATTTTGCCTTCTCTTTTTGTCTTTTCTTTTCCTGCTTCTGTTTTAAAAAGGTGCCTTTCCAAAAATTCAAGGATACAAGTACCATTGTAAAGTAGCAAGAGAGGAAGTAGGATGGACATCCATTTCTGTTCAATACCCCAGTCTCTCATGGAGAATTTCCGCAGGGAATGTGCAAAGAGACACTATAAAACAACAACAACAACAATTTGTAATGAAGGAATACAGCCTCCAATGGTTTAACCAGAGCTAAGAGAGAGCACAGCACACTGCAAAGGCTACTTCACAAGGCCTTTGCCACTGAGAACACTGTAAAACGGGCACCAGGTCTCCTAGTTTCTATTTCAAGTTTGCTCGCTGACCCCAATGCAAATTACTTAATTCCTCAAGCAAACTGGGAAGTAAACCAGCCAGTACCTGAAAATCAACAACATGTGAAAAAAAAGATGTTGCCTCATTGTGTACTGGTAACACACTATCAATGACTTCCACTTGAACTCACTTTTTTAAAAAGCAGATTGCATTTTATATTCACCATTATCTGAGCAACATCATCTACAAGAAAAATGCTAGGCAAGCGTGCATTATTTTGGCATCCCTACTTTGAAAATTCAGGATTTTAGATTTTATGTTAGCTTTTTTTCCAAACACTTCTATTCCAGGAGCCAAGACAGGTTAGAGAGGAGACATCATCTAAATCATAGCATAATTTAGGTTGTAAGGGACCTCTGGAGGTCATCTGGCCCATGCTCACATGCAAGGCAGTGATAACTTTAATGTCAGGTCAAGGTTAAACAGCCCACACTCTGGCCATCCTATTCCTGAGCCTACCTACACTGCAAAATAATACTTTTCTTCAGCATCTCATCACAACTTCCTTTGTCTAAGTAATTTTTTTCTGTTTAATCCAAACCCAGAGTTTAGAAAAACAAGTTTTCCATTTATCCTGTTTTCTTAATGTCCCTTCAATACCACTTGTAAAAACATAAAAGCAGCAGCTACATAAGTATTTCAGAAACATTTTTACACCCATTCAGTGTAAACTTCAACATCCAGTGTAACATCAACTTTGCTGCCTGGGGTTAAATTCCTAACCACAGCATTAGAGAGCACTGTTGTCAGCTGCCTACATAATAAACTCCAGAAAAGCTACAAAAAAATCTTACCGTGACCATAAAAGTAAGAACCACAAAGACAAATCGGAACCATATTTCAACTTGTGAAAAGGTTGGATTATAGGTCTTCCACTACAAGAAAACAGAAGAGCCTGATGAGTAGTATTTTGACAAACTACATATGACATCAATAATTAGCACTTTATTGCAGATACTGAAAAGTTCTGTGGCTTTTCAAAATTTAAAGGTATAACTAAATTCCATAAAGGTATAACCAAATTCCACTGCGTCACCATAGAAAAATAAAGACAAATTTGTAATCACAGGACTATCTGATAAAAAGATAAGAAAAGCAGCATAATAGCCTTGCTTCTCTTTTATCCTGCCACTTCCTAACATACTGCTGTCCTGTTTTAAAGCACTCTCAGGACAAATAGGATAGTCTTCATTGATCTCAACTGCACTTTCAATCAAAGTTTGAATGCCAATAAATGAGTAAATCCAGTGTGTTGTTCTGTACTACCAAGGTCAGATGCATAAATTATGAAGAACTCAGAAAGGTACAGGGGCACTTCCTGTAAGGAGTCGATTTTCTTAAAGCTTACTCACTTGTCTCAGAAGTTAAAAAGAGAAAATCATGTAAAGGAAGGATAAGCAGCTTACCAGAAACACAAATCTTTACACAGGTTAAGGGGGAAAGCCTCCTTCTTCTACTCTAACTATTAGAAGGCATAAATATTAATTATAACATGTCAGTTTACATAAACTCTGCTCTGTTGACAATTTATCTCATACCTGGCATGCTTCTGAAGCCATTTTTGAAATGTAAGCTCCCTGGCACAACACACGCTCTGCTCATCTGAACAAGCTTTACCTTTCAATGTATTAAATCTGTCAACCTCTGTCTTGTCTTTTTAAACTGTAAATGTAGAATGAAAATTATATGTAGAGAAACCTATTATACAAAAGGCAATCCACTGATTTCAACTGAGATCACCATAAACAATTTAATAATTAAATAAATGTGACAATTTTAGTTGCTGCAGGAAAGTTTGGGTTGAAGGTTTTTTGGGATTACATACAGGTCTCCCTTAAAGGCACCCTGCAAAGGAAGATAAAAAACTGTACAACTACAAATGCCCCAATACTATGCTCTGTTTGAAATCTGGAAGTAAATAAAGGGTTTGCAAGCCTAGGGTGTTTTTCCCCTTAGAGCTTATTTTTAATTATGTGCTTTATGCACTGGAGTATTAAAAATATTAATATTTAGAAAGTTAATTTGGTATATTAAAAATATTTTTCCTTTACAGTAAGATTTTTGGTTGCTACCTGCTCTGACACAGTGAATGTTGTATACAGGTAAATATACCAGAGGAACCTGTGTTATTAACCTGGTTAAGTTCCTTTTTCTCCCAATGCAAATGTTTCTAAATTTCTTTTGGAAGTCAATCAATACACATTATATATATAAGTGCTTTATAAGCAATCTTTAGCACTATTAACTGAGATAGTTATTCCACTGGAGATCATTTGAGTGAATTATTTTAGTAACCTGCTTGTGTTAGCTGAAAAAAAAATCAATTATCTTCCTCATAAGCACAGTGCCCTCAAAAAAAATCTCTCTATTTTCCTTTGAGTTAGCTAAACCTTTCCAGTTCACACTTTTATGAAGTCTGGAAAATTTTGCTAATTCAAATACACCTCCTGGGGAGGCTGAAAAAAAAATACCATCCTGCAGACAAGCAGCATCTCTATAAGCAAATGCAGAAAACTGGATGTTCTAATCTAGCCTGCCTATTGTAAAAAATATCTCCCAGCACTCAGACTGAACTTATCTATTACAGAATACAGCAGCAGTAGTTCTGAGAATTTTTTTTTTCCTTTTAGAGTTAAAAAAATTGGTCTAGACCCTTATCAACAGTAAATGCTGTAACAGCTCTGACATCAGTAGTGACAGAAAAAAATAATTATTATGCATTTTTTTATCTTCAAAAATATGATACTTTTTTGTTGCAGTTAAAGCACACTTCTACAGCATTAAAGAGACTTCTTTTACTAGACGAAACCTTTATACTTACTGTGAAAGTAATATTCTGGATGGTGTATGTTAACTTGTTCAGATCTTCAAAGCTTACAAATATGTTGTACTGAGTGTAGTTCAGGTAGCCCAGATGAGCAACAATGATTTCACTGCATTTCTGGGAACACACACAGAGAACAGAACATAGAAGTCTTCAAATTATTCCAGAATATGCACTGTTAGTACAGGTTGGAGAATTTGTTCATAAATGGTCCAATATTGATTATATTTATTATATATCTCACCAGTCTCAGTCAGTCTAATCAAGACTTTCTTGAAAGATACCAGAGGGAGCAGAAGAAACTGCTGAAGTCAGTCAGGTGGATCAGTGGCTGAACAATAAACAGTGCCAGCTTTTCACCTGAGCCAGTGACAGCAACTGCTTGCAGCAGCTGGATGGAATGAAATAACTCTGTCACTAACTCAAGTTGGTGAGATGGGACTACCTTATACTAACTCATTTAAAAAGTTAACAGGAGAAAAGAGAAAATCCAAGTATATTGCTCTCTTGGCTGTGTAATTAAATCTAATGGAGCACTTCTAATTAATTTCTGCAAACTTCACAGATATATGCATATATCTATATAAAAACACTTGATTTACTATATATGCTTATCATAAAAAACTTCAGCTATGTCCTTCCTAAGGGATTTGCACCTGGAGAAGCTGTTTTGAATGTCTTTAAGCTTAAAAATTTCAGTGAAAATTACAATCTCCAAATAAAATGTTTCTTCACACTGGCAAAAAATGTGGCTTTTTCAGAACACAACTGCCAGCTGATTTCAAGCGGATTCTGCAAGGTGTTGGAGAAGAATTTTTCTCTCCTCTGGAACACTAGATGAAATCTTCATCTACAACATCCCTTTCTTCAGTACTGCTAAACCTGTTTAGGTGACTGAACAGGACACACTGCTTTACTGACAAAGAGCAGCTCTAACAAGAAAGAGCGGTCTTTAACAGGCAATAGACACAAGTCACAGAAGTAAACTGAAAAATGATGGACAGGAAGGTGTCTTGTCAGCATTACCGCCTCCATTGCCGTTATAAATAAAACTGTCCTGTAGAGTCTTTCCTGAGACATGTTTAACAGGTCCATTCTTATTTGCAATGTAAAGTAGGATGCACACAGATTTAAAGAAAATGCACTACATCAGAGTTTTGTTTAAGCAAGTGCATACTTGTGCACAACTGAGTAACCTCGTCCGATTGTGAACTTGATTGTTAACGTATGGTGTGCTTCCATCCTTCACCACTCCCAGGACTCTGACTGTCATAGTCACATTCTTCTTGAGGGATACTGGAATTAAAACAGAAAGCATTAATCTATTGTAACATGCAGAAATTAAATCTCAAAGAGAGTTCCAAAATTGTTTAAAACACATATGCTATCCAAATACTACTCAGACTAACCCAGTTATACATTACTGGAGTAGGGTACAGTATTTTTATACACAGGCAGTAAGCCACAAACCCTGTACTGAGTCTTGACAGATTAACAATTACTAATACAGTATTTCTCACATTGATACAGGGAAGCTGTATTGAAAAATCAGTATCATTACAATCTACACATCTAATTCCCCCCAAAATGAAGAAGGAAATACACAGATTATCTAGATACTATTGTTTTCACAAAAAATAACAAACAACTTGTCCCCTACTCCTGCTGCTTACAATTCAATCAGTCCATGTTTTTACCAAGGGAGGCAGCTGAGGTGGAAGAAAACTGTATCAGTGGAAAAACCCACCAACCACAGCCAGAAAGCAAGAGGATCATGTGTGTGACAGATGGAATTAAAGGTACAATAGACAGGTTGCTATAGCAGTTTCCTGAGAATTAGGTCAGATTCTCACCATCATGCTGATCCAGCTCAACCACACAGGTCAGCCACAGCTGCTGGTTGTAAGTTGACAGTGGTGGTGAACTTAAATTAAAGGGCTTCAGCTGTAAAAAAAACCCCACAAGGTTAGCACCAGCCTTTAAACTGTTACATTACATATCTGTAGTTACAACGATGAAAGGCATGTTAATTATGTTTGTGACAATGTTTTTGAGAAGAGATTTGTATGTGCTACTCTGAGGACAGCATGATAAGCAGCTCACATAGAAGTCTTCCAGAAAAGCAGCCTAAACAGCACATGTATTTTGCAAAGCACTGAAGTAAGGAAAGGTACAACTACCTAAACCTTATAAAAGCAGCAGCAATAAAACAGAAAAGTTCAGATGTGAAAAACAAAATCCTGAGGCCTAGCCTAAATAAAAAAAAATAATTTTTAGCACTTGACATCAAAAGTCAGATTTGTGGGCCTTCATCTGCTACAAAGTTTTAAGACTGTTAAACTATAATTACAAAAAAGTCCTATTTTCCACAAGGTTTTCTAAAACTTCCACATTCAGTTCAAAAGAATGAAAGGTATCATTAACAGATAAAATTACACGCAGGAAAGACTTCTCTAATTTGAAATTAAGATGTGCTTGAAAAACAATAAAACCCACCCACAGTACTGCATCAATCCAAACATATATAGGTGACTGGTAGGTAAAAAAAAAAAACAAAAGCGTCCCAGTATATTTAAAGAAAATGCACTTTGAGAAAAAACCCACAACAAAACCTTTTCAGCCCTTTCACAAAAAATACTTTAGATATTAGTTTGACAGTGAAAAGCTAGACAAACAAAAATGCAAGAACCGAGAACCAACATATGAAAGCACTTGAGAATATGTGAATGTTCCTCTTAGGAAGCCAGATCCCATGTCTTGGTCACATGATAGTGAACAATTAACAAGAAATATTTCTTTACAGATGATAGAAAGGGAAATCACACGAGGGATAGCATTAGTTGCCACTGAGTGCATTGTTTTTCAATTGTTTTTCAATGCATGTTCTCAATTTCTGTTTCTGAACCCTCTACAAGAATCTCCAACATTAATTCACCAGGGAAAAACTCATGTGCTTCTTCATCAGAAACCTCTGTGCAGAAACACTCTAGAAATCTCTACCTGACCTGCTCACAACAGTAAGAGATCAGAAATTGCTGCTGGGCTATTCATGAAGTAACACAGGGGTAGTACAATACTGCATGTTCAGCTTCAAACTGGAAAGCACCACTAAGACGTTCTGCAGTAAAAGTTTAAATATTTAAAATAACCGGAGGGAAGGAGAGAAATGTTTAACATTACTAACATCAAAAAAAGCCATTCATATAATCCAACAATATTTATTAATTCTTACCTTTAGGCTGTTATTTAAGTCAGTTCTTGCTACAGAGGTTTCAATTACATTAGGACCTACACAATATATAAGAAGGAAGAAAGAAAATAATATTGAAGTATACATACAAGTGATGATGTAAATATAGGTTTTCAAAAGACTGTACAAAATACCACCTGTAAAGCAGGTAAATAGTATTCCACTTTCCAGATGTTTCAGATAAAGGGTAAAGTACTTGGATATTTCAATATAATTTATAAATTTTACCTGCATGTTCCTTTAAGCATCTCTGACATGGTATTTCTACACATTATTAAATAAAGTAAATTATAAATCAAGAACTCCTCGTCAAAAGCCCTGAATGTGTACTCTAAACTACTACAATTTTAGTAGTAGTTTTTTATTCATATCTATATCTATCTGTATCTTTCTATATATGTATATATATCTCCCAGGATTTTATGGGAATGCAGTAATGAAAGCACTCAGCTACAGAACCCCCTTGTTTAATAAGATGAGGCTGCTGAGGGCCATGTCCAGTTAAGTCTTTAACATCTTTAAGGACAGAGACTCCCACAACCTGTCGGGGAAACCTGTTTCAGTATTTAACTCACATTACATTAAGAAAAATTTCCTAATATTTAACTGGAATTTCTTGTGCCCCAGTTTGTGTTGCACCTCTGAGAAAAGCCCCATCTTCTTTGTAACCCCTGATATGATGGTTCCAGAGAGTGGTACAATTTCCCTTTAGGCATGCAAGAGCACGGGGCACTGAGGACAAGAGGAATGCACGTGTGTTTGTGTTTTTACATAAACAAAACATGAAAGGACTAAACCAGGAAAGTGACAGGGAATAGTAGAAAAACATCTGTCTACACAGCAGATTGTGAACACACACAGAGAAGATGTATGGCAGGCAGGGAGATCAGCAAGACATATACACCTGTATTTGGGCTAGGAAGATCCCTCTGTCCAAATGGTCTCTCCCTGTATATATTTGGTCTGGCAATTTAACGGAATTTTCTAACTCTCAAACTATGCTCTTTCAATCACAAACTCAGTATTATAAAAATTATGCAAGAAAAGCAGTTTCTCACACAGACCAAACATTTCAAAGTTACTACAAAGAAAGAAGGGAAAAGAAGTGTATAAATGAGCAACATAGGATCGCTCTGTCCAAGATAGGTTAGCTGTCATCACAGCTCTAAACATGCAGCACTGCTTGGGCTCCTACAACCACTCTAATAACAATACTAACCATCTCACAGACTTAAAGAGGAAAATTAAGAATTTCAGCCATCACAGCCAGAATTTCATATTAGAATTGCAGTGCAACATCATTAACAGCCACCACTATAAAGTCAGTTCTGCATCATTGAACTTTTCAGCTCTCAAGTACATATAAACCAGATTTTTGAAAGGCATTTTTTGTTTTAAAAAACAAAATTGAGTTTCAGTAGGTGTTGACAGTTGGTAAGTCATCATATATCAGTAATTAAGTCTTGACAAAACAACTACAATTAGCCTTTATAAGGGTTTTTAATTTTTTAATTGGAAGATATGAACCAATATTGGGACAAAGAAATCACAGTGAAAGTTCTTAAGAACAGCAACCAAACAAATAATGAAGCTCTAGTACTATAACTGCTTCTTCTCTAGCAAGCAATATATAAAAGCTATGGCTGCACCACTAACAAATGGAGACTAATTTAAATAGTTACTGTTTTTCTTTTAGTCTTGCTCACTTAACATAATAACAGACAAAGGCAAAGAACTATCCTGACTTGATGAACCACACAGCTACAGAAAATGAGTTCTGCACTGTGGATTTTCTTTGAACTTGTCTCATCCCGAAGATAACACAGACCCATTATGAAAAGAGAAAGAGAGTTGAGTGCAACTTGGAAAAAACTCCAAACAAGTCTGTGTCTGTTTTGGGTTACAAGAACTGTAAGAGCAGCATCCATCTCTGATCAAACTATATTGATTTCTCAGATGAAAATCAAGGCTTCTGCCAGGCTTCCCAAACTGCAGGTGTAGATGTTGAGTGTGGGCAATGGCACACTTAAGTAGCACAGAAAATATGGATGTATCTCCCACACTTTCATTTACTTAGTGGGTTTGGTGAGCTTTTCTCAGACTCTACCCTTTAATGAGGGAGAATTCTGTTGTTAGGGCCCCGCCTTCTATTCACAGGAAGCAAGCAGCTGTCAACAAAAGCTGTGAGGAATATCACAGTAATTGTTCAGTGGATCTCCTCCCAAGGTAAACAGCATTCTTTTAAAAACATTTAAGTTATAATAATGAACACTGTCACCCAACTATCCAGCAAACCAGTCTTACAAGGACAGGAATCCCACAGCCATGCCAGCTCCTGAAGGGGATCACAGGCAAGGCCTGGGACCACAGCATGGTACAGATGACCAAGTGCTGCTTGCAGCATCCAAGTCCCCTGGGCCAAAGGTAACCACACCACCAGATTACTCTGCATGCAGACACAATACACCAGCACAGCTCCCTCTCAGGTTCTGCTACTGATTAGGAAAAAAACACTCAGTTTTCTCTTCCAGAAGCATTCCCTAGTCTTACATAAAACAACTTTCTTTCATTTCTTGCAGCCTGGCAGTGTAAATATACAACTACAAATATTGTTCAATTTTAAAGCCAAATAGCCCAGTTACACTAAATTAAATAATTAATTTTCCCCCCCTCTTTATCATGAAATGCACTTTTGCAAATGTGCTGATGCAGTATTTTAGTGGCCAAATAATGCCCTTCAGCATCCTTCAGCAAGTCACAGGAATATCAGTGGTTAACCTTTATGAACTGAAAGCCAATTTATATAAATAAACTGTATTTATTTATGGCTTTATTTATTTATTTATTACTTTTATATTTATGGCTTTATTTATTTATTATATATGGCTGTTATAATAAATCAAACAGCAGGAAAGAAGATTTTATTTCACAGACAAATTTTATTATTGAAGGCTATTATGAAAAATGTACTGCCTACAAGGCACGGATGGGCATAAAAAGCCCAAACAGCTGCCTTCAATTAACCCACCCTTCTTCCCAAGTCAGGCAGGACTGGATGGCTCTGAGGTCTGGGAGCCCTTCTCACTCTGAAGGAGGTGAAGGACAGGGCAGAGGTGGAGAAAACCCAACATGTCGAAAAGTGTCAGAGATGGACACAGGGGAACACACTGGACATGCCGAGTGATGTGGAAGTCAGCAGTAAAGTAGAGGAAGATGGTAACAACCTAAAGTAATTCTTATATAGGTTGCTTAATGAGTACCAGTCACTTTCCTTCTCCCTGTCACTTAACTTCTGTATCGATAAAGCTCTTCTGACAGCAGAGTATCAGTATATTTAACACTGCTAGAAGAGCACATTGACTTATTTTTCAAGTGTGTTTTAGCCCTGGAAAAGCCCTCTGGCAGGAAATAAAGAAGGGCCCCCTACTTTTCAACTCCCTAGTGACACTGTATCTTTGTTGACCAGACTACCACAAATCTCTCTGATCTCCAGGACGAGTACCCAGGCTTTATGTGCTTAGCCTCCCAGGTCATGCCAGGACTCTCACAAAGATCTCTGAAACCAGAGACCTAAACTCATATATGTTTAACAAGTTTATATTTTTATACTAAAATATTTTGTATTTATGTGGCATCTATCACCCAAACATTTAGAAGGCTTTACAAACAGTTTCCTCACAGGAAATCAAGTACTAGCATTACCATTTTACATATAGAAATACAAAGAAAAACAATTAATGTAGCAGTCTGCTGAAAAAATTATGTTGCAATGAAGCTACTTGTTTCATTTTATCGACTCTCCCCTGCTGCAAAGCAGTTGCAAATACCAAGTCTTTGTAGGTATTACTTCTATGAAAAAGTGGGATGGAATAAAACTTCCCTGTCCCTGTAAAGACAAAGGCTTCCTCAGACATCTCAGGAGCAGTAAGCTCATTAGCATTTAAATACATCTGTAAATACCAACAGGTTTAGACAAAGTATATGAGAACTGTAATCTTTTAAAAAGAGAACATCCTTACCTGCTATTCCTATGAAGACTGTCAGACCAAAACAAATAAAGAATACGACAAAGACCAGAACAAAATGCCTTTTGGACAGTGTATACAATCGCATCGGGGCCAGCCTACAGGAAGCAAAAGAAACCACAGAATTAGTGTCTGTCATATTTCTAAAGGGGCAGAAAATAAACCCCATTCATTCTTCAACAAAGAAAATTAAACCAAACACTGAGGTAACATGTAACACTAAGAAAAAAGATATTAATGCTGCTTCATAGAGCAAAGAGAACAGGCATTATTAAACACATGTATGCATGCACACATCTTTGCTCCAAAATGTATGAATTTTGCCCGTTTTTTAATGTTAGGGTTTTCTATTGTCCTAAAACTTGTGCAACAGAAATCATTTCTTAAAGGGAGAAAAAGTTGGTTTTGTTATTTCATACATTAATAACTTAAACATCCAAGACCCTATGTCTCCTGCAATGAGAGACATGTCCCTTAATCTAAAGGGACAGACATCACTAACAGCTTAGTTACCTGCACAGGATCTTGATGAGGTCTCTATACCCTATAAATATACTTCAGCCTAGCAGGATCATCCCTAACAAGGAGTAGGGCAGGACTTCAGACCCGCTAGATGTGCATGCTCAGGCTTTGAACTCTTGGCTCCTGAGCTCCAGCAAAGCTTGGGAAATAAAAACTTGAACTCAAGTTTGCTATTGGACACCTAAATACAAATACACATACAAGCAATGACATCTCCCGCACTATGCCTTGGAGGTTATCATTAGGTTAAAGACAAAACAGGGGCAGGGGTGTGGGTGTGCATTGAAAATACCAACTGCATTCCCTGGAAAACAGGTCACTTCCAGTTCTGTTAGCCTAAGGGAAATATGATCGAATAACTAATCTTACATAAGGTGGACAAATCCAGCAAACATTTCTTCTTGAGATACACCAGAACTGAGCCACCACATACCTGACTTTCTACTGCTGTTCCAGGAGGTATGATCATAGCAATCTGTACAGTTTAAATGGCAAAGCTGCAGGACTGGGGGGGCTGATGGGCTGGTGGTGGTGTTTTTCAATAAATTTGTATGAGCAGCATCATGGAAAGAAATAAAACCTTAAGACTTTAATTACAGCACTCCCTTTTAGCTTGGAATAAAACTTCTTTCTTCTTTTCACCAGCTGAATGGTGCTCTTACCGGTTCACCACATGAACAAAGAATTGCAGAAGAGGTGGTGAAATCCCCCCCATAAGCCCAGCCTGAACTCTGGGACCAGGTCCCATGTGCTGCATGCATGGCAGCCCTTAAAGTAAGGCAAACAATTCACTTTAAACCAGTGCAAGGATTTAATAATAACAACCTCTGTTTTCGTTGAGAAGTACTTCATTTTCACCAAATGAAGCACTACCAAAACCAATTTGAATTATTTCTTTACTGTAAAGTTTGAGAGATCCAAATCTTAATTTATTAACACTGAAAGGAGGTGGGGAAGGGAGGAAAACCCCACAGAAATAATGAGAACTACAAGCAAGTAGCTGCAAATGTTACAAGCCTGCACAAACTGGCTGTGCAGGACTGCAGGCACAGCACCTGCAGAACACTTGTCACACACCTTTACACACAGCAGAAACTCTGCATCAGTGTAGGGGTCAGAACAGCCGACTGTACAGCCAAAAAAGGCAAACCATACATGAAATGACCAAGTAAGTACCATATAAGCAATATCAGATCATCACACAGAAGCCTCACAGACAAATAGGATTTTAAGCTGACTTTTTAAAATGCCAATTAATAGAGGCATTCCAAACCAGAACTTGTCTGCTCAACTTTTGCAGGGATGTAACTGCAGTATTTTTCTTACATCAATGTCTTAAAACCTCAGCCTTCATGCACTTAAACCATGTTAAAGCTATTAAATCCATACCAGTTCTAAAACAACTAACTAAGGGGCATTTTTCCATCAGCTCCCGGGGCTCCTTCAGTTCCAGAGATGACCTGGTATTCCCTGTCTACCTGAGTACACCAAGTATGGGATATTATCTTGAGATACCAAAGTATTAATCGTAACAAGAAAATCCTTGACACATAAAAGCAGTACATAAAATGTGGACATGCCTAAATTAACTGTAAGAGTTCAAGTGGATACCAAACGCTTCATGGCAGAGCACATACTGAGGATCTCTCCACACAGGAAAGTCCAAGGCTTGAGCATAGCTGACAACTGGAAGGGCATTGTGTTTGCAGTAAAGCATGACACATACTTGTGCTGTCTGGACAGCTCATATCTGGGCATCCACTTGAAGCTACAGGCTGATGCAGGACCCTTCTGACTTGCTGTGCATGTTCCTGGTTGTTTTGTTAAGTTTCCTAATTTCAAAGTTTTTTCAGACATTTCAAAATGCATGATGTGGACATGAAAAGCAGCTCCCTCTCCACACTCCTTACAGGAAAGCCACCAGTTCCTCACCCAGCCAAGAGTGTTACAACCACTGGCAATTAGCACCTGGGTTTACTCATAAGCCAGAGTAGACGTGCTTGTGAGCTTTTGAAGAAACACCTTCCAGACATTGGCTCATTCTTTATTCCAGCTGCTCTCCAGATGGTGCAACACCTAGGAATGGGTAGGTGTACACCTATCTACCAGCAGGGATGCTGTAGCCAGCCTAGAGTGGAGACACAGAGAGCAGGGACACGCCCTGTGCTCTCCTTTCATTCACACCTGCACTCCTCAAGTCTCATTTAAGCCACTGGCTGAATGTGCTGCTTTAGAGGTCTGTAAGGCAACACAGACCCCTGTATGTAAGAACTCAGCCAAATCTTAACTGCACTTCCCATGAGGGCAAACCACAATTTACAGCATTCCCATCGGGTGATGCACGCTCCACTGCCCCTCGCCGCAGAACTTCCTTGTGCAGATTTCAGTGTCTCGCTGCACCTATCAGCAGCTGACACAGCAAGCAGGTAAAATCACCTTCCCATGAGTTCATTGTTTAACACCTGCCTTTTGGAAAGAGATTATGTAAAGTTTATGAATATATGTAAGAGCAAGTTGGTGATGCCTCACTGACAGCCTCTATCTTACATTTGAAATGCCCAAGAAAGAATGAAATGTTGGAAACACATTTATAGGAAAATCAAAAAGATTACTCCCTCTGGGTGCACCTGTTCAAACAAGTCAAGAATTGTGCTTTGCTTTACCAAGCAAAGTGGAAGATACTTTAATAAGCCCAACCACAGCAGTCCAAAGCTCAAGACTAGGCATCCAGCTGTCTGCAGGTCTTTCAGGCAGCTTTTACCACCTACACTCAGCTTTACCCTAATTCAGAGTGGTTTATAATTAACTTATGTCTGAAACCGGCTGCAAAGGAGGAGAAAACACTGAGATACAAGCAGAAGAATAGTATATTCACACATCTCAAATAGCAGTCAGCAAAGCTAAACTGCTCTAGTGCAGCCTGTGACAAGAGTTAACTTTGGAAACACACACTCATAACTACAGCAATCTTTCAGTAGCTATTCATACATGAGACATAAAGGTGGGTTACATTTTGCTTTTGGAGTAAAGTTTTGTCTCAAAAAGGTCAGCAAAACGTTTCTCAGGATATTTCTCATCTTCAATCATTACTCATGACTGCACAACAAAGTCTTTAATGAAGACCATCACCTGTTATATAACAGTTTTCACTAAAGACTGACTTTAAAGAAGGGAAAGCTGTGGCGAAACTGAGATTAAGCAGTAGGTAGGCACAGAGTCGATATCAAAATCAGAAACAGCTCGCTTTTATGCACAGCAGCTTTTCTGAAATCCTAGCCTCAACATCTTTGCCTCCAACTGCTCTTCTCTATTTTAGGCTCACTCCCAAATAGAACCATCAAACCCACTTTGATTTGAATAATTATATATTCTAGCTACGTTGACAGTACTGGGGCTATCCACACACCCTGCATTTGCTCATGGTTTAAATACATTGCCTGCTTTGGTGTCCCTCAGAAGACCTTGAATTTCTTCTTGCAAATGTATTCCACAAGGGTTAACAGCTAACGAGGCAGCACATGACTGCACAAAAAAGGCATAAAATTAACATAATTTGCTACATGACAAATGACAGATAATCACGGCTATGCTTTACCTTTGTATGCATGCACGGGGTGGGTTTGGCTTTTTTGGTGTTTTAGGTGTTGTTCATTGTATTCATTTAAGTTTGAATAATTAATCACGGCTATGCCTCTGTCCATGCCAAGAAATATCCGGGAAAACAAGTTTTTCCTTTTCCCTTTAACAAACAATCTGAGAGTGAAGATACCGGGGGTGGGGGTTGGTTTTATTTGCCATACAAAAGGCAAACTCACATCATTCACCCAAAGAAAAGGACAGACACCCCCGGGGCTCCGAGTGGCGAACACAACCTCAGAAACCTTCATTTAACCCTCGGCGAGCTGATTTCCTCAACGAGGACAACATGTATAAACCGAATTAGACTCAGATCGCCCAAAGAGATCGAGGGGTGTCCCACCCTGGGGACACTCGAGTCCCGTCAGGACACAGCCCCGCGCCACGTGCTGCAGGACTGACCCGGCCCGAGCAGGCAGCCTGGGCCAGACGGCCAATGACCGTGGTCCGCCGCCGTGGCACCGCCGGCGCCGCGCGACGCCTTCCGCGTGCGTCACCGCGCGGCCGCCACGCGGCCCCACACACGTCACGGGCCCCGCCGCGCCCCGGCCGCGGGGGAGCTGCCAGGGGGGCGGGGGAGCAGCTACGGCGAGCCCGAGGGGACACGGGCCCGCGCTCCGCCGGGGCGGCGGTACAGCTGATCTGTGGTGAGCCGGCTTGCAGCGCCAGCACACGGCTGGTCCTGGCCTGCCGAGCGCTGCGGGTTCAAAATCACAGTAACACAGAATCAGGGAACAAGCTAGGGTGGAAGAGATCCCCAAGATAGTCCCGTCAGGACACAGCCCCGCGCCACGTGCTGCAGGACTGACCCGGCCCGAGCAGGCAGCCTGGGCCAGACGGCCAATGACCGTGGTCCCCTCCAAGCCTGCCCGTTCCGTGATTCTGTCGGTGACAGCACTCAGCTCCTCCCTCAGAGACAGGAGTTTGTTCTCCCGGACCCCGCCGCGGAGCCGAGCGAGCCGGCGCCCCTCAGGCTCGCGCGCCCCCCGCGCCCGCCGCCGCTCCCCGCCCCCAAAACACCTTTAAAGATGGTGACTTCACCACCTCCCTGGACAGCCCGTTCCAATGCCTGATCACCTCTTCTGTGAAAAAATTCCTCCTGATGTCCAACCCGAACCTCCTGTGGTGCAGCGTGAAGCCATTTCCTCTAGTCCTGTGGCTGGTTCCCTGGGAGAAGAGACCAACCCCCTCCGGCTCCAGCCTCCTTTCTGGTGGCTGTAGAGAGCAATGAGGTCGTCCTGGCCGGGTTCAAAATCACAGTAACACAGAATCAGGGAACAAGCTAGGGTGGAAGAGATCCCCAAGATCACCGAGTCCAACCTATGACCAACACCACCCTGTCTGCTACAGCATGGCACGGAGTGCCACGTCAGGCTTTCCTTAAACACCTTTAAAGATGGTGACTTCACCACCTCCCTGGACAGCCCGTTCCAATGCCTGATCACCTCTGCTCCTGCTGCCACACCATTGCTGATCCAGGCCAGGATGCCATCGGCCCGCAGCTGGCTCATGTTCAGCTGCTGACCAGCACCCCCAGGTCCTTTCCTACTTCCCAGCTACTCTTCTCCCAACTCCAGCACTGCATGAAGTTGTGACCAAAGTGTAGAGCCCAGCGCTGGCTCATGTTCAGCTGCTGACCAGCACCCCCAGGTCCTTTCCCACTTCCCAGCTACTCTTCTCCCAACCTACAGCACTGCATGGAGTTGTGACCAAAGTGTAGAGCCCAGTGTTTGGTCTAGTTGAACCTCATACTGTTGGTTATGAGGCCAAACGTGTCACTGTGTCAGGGTAACAGCAGTATTTTCCACATTTCCAGTGTGCTTTGTTAGCTTGTGCTGTAGTAGTAGCAACCACAGGTAGCAGAGGGAAATTAAACCGTATAAACAGAAAATACTTGGGACAGAGAAGTGGTTCTGAATCCAGTCTAAACCCGTCCATTTTAGGCAAAAGGCGCAGTGTGACATATCCATGCTGAACACGCACATGTTTAGTGCCACCTGGGTCATGAACGGTTTTGTTTCCCAGCTCTTTCAGTGGAATTAAAATGCTGTCACTGCAGTCATCTGCACAAAGCTTTGTGGTATTCAAGGGATGTGATTGATATATCGTGTTTGCAGAGAATTCAATCAGCTCACGAGCAACAGAAATTAAATCCTAGGAGTAAGCGCCTACTTTAAACACACTATGTAATAAAAATCTCTACTTCACACCCAACAGTGCACAATGTTGGTCTTGCACAATGTTAAGATAAAGTTGGATTTCTGTTCTGAATTTCTGTTAAATGTCCTAAGACTGAGCAACAAAGATTGACAACCTGGGTAGTGCTGGTAAAGAGTAGGAAGATATAAGGGTTAGACAAACTGTGTTTTGTACTCATTTTTGATAGCTCTAACATCTGCTCATAGAAAGTCAGCACTGCAGTTACTAAAACGTGTGGGAATAGCTGATGTGGAGTCTTGAATGAAATTCAGAGTAACTGCCTGGCTTTGGTGTTTGTCATGTACAGAAGGCAGAGCCACTTCGGGATGACCCCCAAAGAAATGCTTAGATAGATCAGTCAACAAATAATTTAAAAATTATCTTTTCAACAATTAAATAATTTCATTAAAAGCTTACTTAGATTATGGTCTTACTGCGTTTCATTTTTAAAAGTACTTAGGATTAATAATATTATTCATTTTATTCCATTACTCTGGGACAAGTTATGTCATTACTTGTGACCTGTGGGACCAGTATACCACTCCTGTGTAACACCACTGAACCTAAAAACATGCTGGGAATTAATTCAGTCATTGATACTGGTATTTATCCCATCAGTGATTTACAGCACTGATGATCATTTAGTGATCTCATAAAAATAGCTGCCTTGAGAAATACATAGTACCAATTGATGAAGAAAAGGTGTCCATGCATTTTAAATCAACGAGAGTTTAAACCGTAGACAAGAATTAACTGGGGGAAAGAAAATAAAGCTTTGAGTAGTCAGGACAACTTAACAAAGTGTATGTGCTCAGAACAAGTTATCACCACTGCCAAGCCACAATTGGCCATTAGGTCATGGATGACTATGACATGCATTGTGCTGCTTTTAGCACACTTCAGGCTTCTCCAACAAGTTCTCCCTGGCCAGAAAATGATGGAATGGTGCTTACAGTGTCTGTAACCATTCGCAGTGTTCTGGGAAGCAGGTTGTGGAGTTATGACTCTGTAGTTACACTTCTTTTTATGTGCACACAACTGAGCTGTTCCAAGGACTGCTCCAATCCCCCTGGCACTCAGGTGTCTCATGAACTTGAATTTATTATCCTCAAACCAAAACTATGTTCTTCTCATTGAGTAGGTAGGAAACTTGAAGCACAGAGAGACTGAGCCTTGCCAAAAGTCACTTGGAGAACAGTGTGGGTGGCTGAGCTTGAAATCCAGCTCACTTCAATTAGCCATGGGACCACATTTCTCTTTGCCATCTACCAGCTTACAAATGGTCACGAATACACTGAAACATGTATATTTCATGCTATTTTTTGTGAAAATTTTGGCACTGAGTTCACAAACTAAACACTTGGAGTGGAGACACTCTGAAACTTCTCCCTCTTCACAGAGTCAGTCAGTCTCACTCTGCTTCTTCCAAGCAGGTGCCACTCAGTGCCTTATCTGACTTGCTCTGGGATGAAATAGTGCAAGAAGCTGCTGCCTGCCTCATCGGCTGTAGGAGCTGGACAGCGTGTGATGAATGAGGCTTGCAGGAGTAGGCAGACTGAGCTACCAATAGGAGGCTGAGTGCTCACTCAGCTGGGATTCTACTTAAACTGAGCACCTAAAGCTGTACTTTCATGGCCAGTTTACACTTTCATGGCTCACAGCTACAGAGTCAAAGCTTCAGTGACAGCAGGTGAAATCCAGCCTCTCTCTAGCTGGAGCTCTTTCAATTTTGCAGGATTCATGTTAGTGCAGTGGACTGGTGAATCGAATAATGGAAATCATCTGAGTTAAAGGTCACTTAGGAATCAGTTGCTCAGTCAGTGTGCAGATAAAGGATTAATTGTGGGCAGATGAGGAAATAGCAGAAATGTGTGACCGGGGAAATGAGAGCTAGGATGGCTTTTTCCAGCCATCCATTTATGGCAGTTTAAAGCAATCATGAAGCTACAGTGTTAGTCTCATCCTCCTCTCTCTCTTTCAAGCCTTCTGGCCCTAGCTGTATACTTCCCCTTGAGGTCATTCAGGTCCTTCCAGTTGCCAGGACCCTAAAAGAACAAGAGAAGGGTGCCAGCTGTGACTCAAAGCCGCCACTGAAGATCCTGCCTGGGTCAAGGCTGAAGGCAGCATGAACCTTCCAGGAATTTGACTGCAGATGTCCAACAAGGTCTTGTTGACCCCACGGCTTCTCACAGACTTGCACTTTAGCCCTGGTAGAAGATGTATATTGGTGTGAAGAAATGTATATTTTATCACAACAGCTTTCTCTAGCAACTTCAGGTTTCTCCTCAGAAGCATACAGGTACCAGTTCTCTAAGGAAAAATGAACAGCTTCTCTTTATTGCTAGGTCAAAGGATGTGGTATTCTCTAGTCTTTTTGCCAGAGGAGCAGAACCACAGTCAATGAAATTTTCCCACATGGTTTGAAGATTGTCTATGTAACATCAAGCATTAATTAAAGCTGCACGTTAAAAAATACTTTTCGTGGTGTCCTATATATAGTAATTTCTTTTTGATGTACAAAATGTCATGTTATTACACGAAAGGAGTTTAAAGTTTATCCCTTGTGTAAAGCAGGGCAGATTGAAGGACATTTATCTCAGTCTCTGAGTATTATTACTAAATTCAGCATCAACACTGTGCTTCCCTGTATAAGCTGATTGGCCAGTGGGACATGTTCATTAACCTAGAAATTGATTTTTCAGGAATGCCATGTTGCAGTTATGCAACTCTGATGTCAGACCACAATTTGGCTACCCTCCTGCTCTCTCCTGTCTGTCAGATAGACACTTCAATTCCTATCAAAATGTTTCCAGCAAGCTGAACTCTTCAATACCAGCTAGGTGATAGAGTTATGAAATTCACAGTGAAAAATATCTGTCAGCTGATTGGGAAGCCTGGTGTCTTCTGGTAAGCTTTGATATCTCACTGCTAGCATGTCAAAGAGATAAAAATGTGTTTTAGTAACATTGGTACTAAGCTGTTTTCAAACCAATAGTCTACTCAAAATGGCTTAGAGAAGCAGGGGACTTGTCATCTGCTGTCAGAGCAGTAAGTCTCTACATTGCATCCCAGAGTGTGCTCGTTTATAACCTGACCAAATATCCTGAGTAAAACAAAGAGGGACAAGAGGATCAAAAATCTAATTCTCCTTTCTGTAAGTGGGAGTTGCCTGTAAGAAGAATGCATGGTAGCATCAAGGAGCCCTCCTCCACACCAGGAATCTAGAAAGCAAAGTGCCATTGCTACATCCATCCACAGTGCTGAAGGAAAACACTCGCCAGAACAGCAGGTATGCAGTGGCAGTAACAGAAACTCACTTTACACCAGGTCACTTAGGTTAAGATCTTGGGAAAGCAGAGAATTACTAGCATGACTTGTAAGTCAGGAAGCATTATTTCCATGCTGAGAGTCCAGTATTACTCCATTTCATTCTAGATGATCAGCAGCTGATACCTCTTGGGAGTATTGTCACTGAAGAAAGGACAATCTAGCACTAACTCTGCAAGCTCATTTGATTCACTGAGGTAGCTTCTTTTCAATGCAGAAAATCCCTCCATACACTCTTAAGGTCATAAAAATGAATGAATAATAGTTTATCTTGGAGAGCTCAAGATTCCTCTAGAAATAAAGCTGAGCAAATGCCTCTCCCAGGACCTCTTATTTGTTAATTCAACAAGCTAATGTTTCCCCTCTTTCTTCATTCTAGTGCCAGTATTCCTTATTGCACTGCCAGATGCACACAGGTACATTTCCATCACTCCTTATCACCTCCCATGGCTTCTCACACCACACTCCTCAAGTGTAAGGAGCCACTGTTTTGCCAGGAAAGACCATGGTTTTATTAGACTCTGCCAAGCTGTCAGGCAGTGTTTCCAAGCTCTGTGACTCTTTGATGTTGTGAATAATGAGACAAACGCAATCTAATGGACCACCTGCCCCTTCACTGGGAAAAACCGCATTCTGGAGTCAAATGACTTAAGCAGAACAGCTGGGGTACTGTGCAGAATCAGACTGCCCAGATGCACAGTAAAATGGAGTTGAAAGAGACCTTACAAGGTACCTCATCTTTCCTTCTGTCTTAGGACAGCATCTGCCAGATCTAAGACTTCCCTGGCATGTGTTTGTCAAAAGTCTTTAAAACCCTCCAATGATGGAGATGCTGGAGTATCTCTGGCTAATCTTTTCTTGTAGTGTTTTGCCATCCTTCCCATTCAGATTTATTTTCTTCTTGATGTCTAACAAGAGCTTTTATTACTTCAGTTTAATACTACTCTGTCATGTTTTGTCTAAGATGAACATGAAGTTTCTCTTTACAGAAATTCCTATTCCTCCAACTTCAATGTTTGTTCTTTTGGGCGAGTAATCTCAAATTTTCCTCAAAGCTATGCTTTTGAGACTTTTGATTATCCAGATCCCTGTCTTAACCTCTCTTCCACTGGCAGGCCCTTGAAGTGTGGTGTTCAGAATTGGATATAGCTTACACTAAGGTCTGGAGTGTTGACTAAAATAGGTGATGTAACTCACATCTTATGCTTCTGCTCTACATTTACCTTCTTCATGTGTATAAGACAATGTTGTTGTTGAAAGAGGCTATTTTATAAAAGATTACAATTTCTATACCCTTTTAAGACAAAAATGTCATATAACTGTTCCCCAGCTTGTATTTGTGTAGCTGAACAGCATCCATTCTCTGCATAGCTCCTGGCACCTGTTTCTCCTGATGTTCATTCTACTTTTTTGGAAACTTCCTCCAATTCAAAAATTCCTTTCATTTATAACCGAGGTGTCCAACACCCTTGGAGCCCTTCCCAGCCTTGTGTAATCTCAAACCATCCATACTCTCCAGCCACCACTTGTCAGCCACCGTAACAGCAGACAAGGCAAGGCTCTGAAGAAATGTGGTTGTAGCCCACGCATTGTATCTGTCCCTTCTGACCTCGGCCTTTGCCAACCACTCTCGTTTTCCTGATCTGTTCTTACCCTGTTCCAGGATTGTTTCGTGGCTGCCTCTAGAACACATCCTTGCTTGCTGCGACAGTGGAAAAGTCGTGGCACGGAGGGACGCAGATGGAAATTGCCTGTGTACGGGTGTTAACAGGTGGGGGCAGGAAGGGAGGCGTGGGGCTGTCTGACCGGGGGCGCTGCCAGAGCGCATTCCCGGGCGGAGCAGTGGCCCCTCCGCCGCCGCCCCGCGGGACCCGGGCGCTCGTCTGGAGCACCCCGGGGCCGGGCGGCCGCTCCCGGGCGCTCAGCCGGGGCTCCTCGTGTGATGCCCGGCACCCACCTCCCGCTCGTCCCCGATCCCGGCCGGAGCCGCGCCCGGCAGTACCGGTAGTAGCGATCATCCTTGTAGGGCGTCAGGTCCTCCTGGATCTCCCGGTACGTCTCCCGCACCCGCCGGCAGAAGCGCTTGACCTCGCCGCACAGCGGGCTCCCGAAGGCGGCGAAATCCGCCTCCATGCCGCCCACGCCGCCGCCTCAGGCCCCGCGCTCCGCCATGGAGCCCCGCCGGAGCCCGCCCGGCGCTGCGCGGCCGCGGGGCGGGGGCGGCGCAGGAGCCGCAGCGGCGGCGGCGGATGCGGGGGGAAGCGGATACAGGAGCGGGGGATGCAGGGAAGGGGGATGCAGGGAAAGGGGATGCAGGGAAGGGGCCGAATGCAGGGGCCACCGATGCAGGGGCGGGAGATGCAGGGACGAAGGATGCGGGAATGGGGGATGCAGCAGCAGCGGGGGATGCAGGGGCGGAGGATGCAGGGCGGGCCCTCGGCGCACCGCCCGTACCCTCGGGGGCGGCGGGAGCCGCTTCAGCACCACGGAGAGGGGCGGCCGGTGCCGGGAAGTAAGCAATGCGCTCTCATTACCTCTGCTAAAAAGGTATCTTTTTTTTCGTTTTTTTTTTTTTTTTTTTTTTTTTAATAAAACTGTTTTGTTCTCAAAAGCACACCAGCTCTATGTAAAATAAATGCCCTGATTTTTATTGCTTCTTTTCCCCAACGTAGCAGGTATGTAAAAGAAACCTTATGCTAAATCCGCTTTTCATGCATGGTCAGGACACTGTAAATGGTCCAAAACGAAGAATGATGCTGTTTACATTGTCTAAATCTAGAACCTCTGAACTGAACTCTAGTCAGTTTATAGAGCACCATGCTAGCTAGCTTCATCCATATTAAACTCATATTAAACTTTCCGTCATAAACAAATTCACATTTAAACTCGTTTAAATTATTGAATCAGTTGAAGCCTTAATTTCTACTAACTAATGTCAGTGATGATATCCATATTAAAAGCAAAAATTCCTCTTGATATATTACTCTTGATAGGCAGTCGTTGTGTCTAGAAGGTGTAAATATAGAAGTCTTCTGTACTGCTCCTCTCATGTAAGTATCTTCCCTGATGACATTCAGGAAGCTGGGCTGGGTTATTTGCCAGCCTTGCCCTTAGTCTGTATTTTATCACATACTAAGACTGGAACATGCATTTTTACTTAAATTGATCTCTCAGAAATGTGTGCTGGCAAGAGGTTACTCCTGGTAGTGCAGTGGGAGAGGCACAGACAACTCATCTTCCCCAGCAGGTGGGGGAGAAAGGAAGGTTCATCTCTGACCAAGAACTTCTATTTTCTACCTATGAATATTTCTAAGCTTGAGAAGACACAGCAGCAGGATAAAATCCACATGTACATTTAAACCAGAGACAAAGGGGTTTTTTAATTGGTTTGTTCATTTTTTGAGGGCTCAGAGCAGCATCATTCCAGACACACAATGTTCTTTGTTGTGCTGAACATTATCCAGGCTGGCTTCCAATGGTGTTTGTCTCCCTACACCTCAAATGCCATGGGAGGGTTCCACACCTTCTATGGAAGGCTGGCAGGTTACTCACAGAGAAGGTGTTAGCATTGACCACATATTAACCCATGATCTTCTGCTATCAAAAAAACCAGACAGTGTTTCAACCAACAAATACCAGATATTATAGGATTAAAATTAGGCTTGTGAATAGCAAAACTTGTGGGAAGACACAAGCAACTGTATATTCACATTGTGGTCCACATTAAACACTCAAAAGACTCTAAGGAGGTCAAGAATGCATTTTGAATCTCCACAACACTTCAATACATTGACAAAACAAGCAGTACTCAGGGTTGTATGCAATTCCTAAGTAACATTTTTAAGGTAAAAAAAAATTAGCTTGCATCCAAACATTTTCATCAAAGAAGTTTCAGGTTTCTTTATTTTAGTAAACAAGAGAAGCATTAAAATATATTTTTAATATTGAACAGACACTTCCATTAAAACTGCCAATCTGTTTTCTTTTGTGAAGATCTGATATCTGATGAATGGAACATTTCAGCTTGCTGCTCACTTACCCCAGCCTTGCAGACCTATCAAATCATGCTTCTCCCATGACTGGGTGTCTGTCTTTCCTGTCCAGTGCAGTCACAGCACAGACTGGGCTGGCACAGAAACGTGTTTGGTTCTGCAGGAAGCACAACTTCAGTAAAAGCAAAGGGAGGCCCAGGTTTCATAGACAGCTTTGCAAATAAGGTGCAAGAGTAACCAGCAGATAACCAGCACTGGGGCATGACTTACCCTGCTCATTTCAGGGCACCCCAGCTCATCTATCCAAGCACAGCACCTTCTGTGTCAGCCTGATTTTGCTGATTTTCACAGCACATGATAAAAGAGAGGCAGCATCAAACCACATCTAAGAACAAACCAATCTAAAGTATTGCTGAGAGTCTGACAAATCTCAGTTAGAATTTAAGCATCTGGAACTCAGTTCATCCCCTGAGTGCTTCTGGACTTCATGAGGGAGAGAAAAGCCCCAAGAGTCCAAGACTAAGATGTAATCAAACTCAACATCTGCACTGCATCATATCACATAACCTGGAAAGAGTTTATTTTTGAGGGTGGAGCTTATCAGAAATCCCCCTTCTCATTTTCTTCCTGGTTCCCCCCCTGTGTATAGTGAGCCTTTTGCAGCATCAGCCACATGCATTATACTGTGGCAGTGGTTAAATACAAAGCTTAGGAATCCATGGAAAAGCACTGGGGTTATTACTCTGGACTCTTTCAGAAAAAAATAGCAGCTGGTCCTGAGAAGTTAAGGGAATAAATGCTGCCAATTCAAGTCCCCTTCTTTCCCCCTTTTTTTATTCCAATAAAGGAACAAACCCCTCAAACAAACAGAAGTCTTCCTGCTTAACAAACACCTTCTCCCTCAAAACTGTTTTGAGACAGAGAAAGGCAGTAGTGGCAGCTGCTGGCTGAAAGGAGCAACTGCCTTTTTCCTTCCACGTGGAATTAAGGATGGGTACATCAGATGACACAGAAACAGCACACATCTCCACTGACTGCCAAGATAAGAGAACCTGTGCTGCTGTTACACAGCTACATTTGTGCCCCTGAGTCTCACCACATACGGACGTTGTCACTGAGTATCCCCAAGCCACAGAGTAGAAACCATACCGAGCCCCACAGAAAACTTGGGGCTTTGGTCCACCTGCCCTGTTATTCACTGCTGCCTTAACTCTGGAAGAGAATAACCCTTGCCTTGCCAGGCCATCATGGCTTGACTGCCTTCTCCTGCCTTAATTCTGGAAGAGAATAACCCTTGCCTTGCCAGGCCATCATGGCTTGACTGCCTTCTCCTGCCTTAATTCTGGAAGAGAATAACCCTTGCCTTGCCAGGCCATCATGGCTTGACTGCCTTCTCCTGCCAGAAAACTGCTTTGTCACATCTAACAGCGATGTGACGATGACGTGACTCAACTGTTGTCAGGCAGCCCTTGCTGTGCACGAAGAGGATGGCAGCAACGTTCTGGGGGCAGAAAGGTGACGTTGCTCGGCAGGAGGGCGGTGTTCACTGTGATGCAAAGCTTCTTGTTTATTTGAAGAGGTGGCACAGAAGCACAGCTGAGACAGCCCATGACAGATCACCCATAACAAATCATCTCTGAGCTGACAGCGGCTTTGGAGCCGCAGCTGCTGTTGTCATCGCTGGGAGGAATAAAGCTCTACACAGCTGGCTGCAGCTGGCAGTCCTGACCCTCACAGCAGCAGCAAGAAACACTCATCGCTCTCTCCCTGTCTTTTTGGAGATGAATATTCCCTGCATCTATCCTGCTTTGAAGAGATGTGAGGACAGGAAAATAAAATAAGATTTAAAATCTCTTTTGATCAAAATTGAAGAAGAATCTCTTGTGAGGTGATTTCAAGGAAGACAAAGAGGAACGCTGATCACACCTGTTCATGCTCTGTGTCCCTCTTGGTATGGCAGGGCTGCTTTTCTCTCGACTGTCACTTGAGAGCAATGGGAAGATTGAAATGAGAGCATGACTAGATTGCCTGTCCTATATATAGATTAACATTTTATATGGTGTTTCACTCTGATGCTTTCAAATGCTAATTGCACTTGGAATAATAATTACCAGTGGCATTTATTAACTTAAATATCCCACTGGTATTAAAAGGAATATGACTTAGGGAAATAAAAACTCAACAATTTGTGACATCTAGATAACAACTAGTGAAGACTGTAGACCAACTGCATTTTTTTTAACTGCAGTGACTTGTATTTTAGTTATCTTAGTAATTAAATAGATCACCATGTTTACTTTTCAGTTCTCACACAGCATATTGCTGCAGGCATATTTCAAAGAAAATTTTAAACACAATGTTCAAACTACATAGATGTATTTTTCTAAAATGTTTCACAATGTTTGAGAAAATACATGTAGTGACACATCCAGCAGTTTTGCTATGCCTATTTTAGGTAGAACACCTTTGTTTTGATTTTGAGATGCCTATTCATCTTCCTTTGAAATTCATGTCTCTTGTGAGAAACAGTCTTATCTCTCAAGAATAATTAGGATTGACTAACAATCATGCAAATTTTATAACCTCAAACTAAAAATGTGTGGTGGGTTGACCCTGGATGAGCATTAAAACTCCCACCCAATTGCTTGCTTACTCCTACTCCCTTTCCTGAAACCAGCTGGATAGGGGAGAAAATAAAAAGGACCAGAGTAAACAAGCTCATGAGTAGAGATAAAGACAGGGATCCCTGATCAGCTGGGAGAAAACTAGACTTTACTCAGGGAATTAACTTAATTTATTGTCAATTGAGATAAATGTTTGGGCACTGATTTGGATAACAACAAACAACAGACTTTTGGGGAAGGGGGTGCCTGCCCCACAATGGAGCAGCACCTCCTCCTCCTCCTCCTCCAACCCTGGCGTTCCTCTGCTGCTTCTCCCTCTTTTTGTCCCCTCCTTTTGCCTGTAGCGTATCTTAAATATGTTTCCACAGAAGTGCCACCAGCTGTGCCCGTGTGTGCTCAGCTGTGCTGGGTCCAATTTGAAGCCGTCTGAAACCAGCCTGCAGGGCAGTGCTGGCCCCTTCCCACAGAAGCCAGCCCTGCAGCTCCCCCTGGCTATCTGCTCCACATAGTAGGTCATTATTCAGACAGGAGGTTACATGATACTTTTCCATTGTTTATCATTCTCCCCTTTCTGAACTCTTGTCTGTGCATCTCAAGGGAAGCAATTAAAACTAATGTGGAAATAGCGAAAAGTGACAGATATCTTGGAAAACTTCTCTCTTTTTAGAAGCTAATTATTATCTACATATGCAGTCACACATTAATAAATAGTGAGACCCTCTAGGTGCTGCTAGATCTAACTAGAGACATGCAGCATCACTAGGGGAGGGCCTCATTCTTTGCTTGGGAGTCTCCTTTCTCCAGTCAGGCATTTCTGCTCTGAACTACAGAGATTAATACCAATTATAAATAGCATATGACTCTTTTTTTTTTTTTTTTTTTTTTTACAAAGTAATGGAAAAACTTTAAAAATACAGGGGTTTCAGCATGTGTTTGCAGCCCACTGGAATGAATGAGCTTTTTCTTGTGCAAACCAACAAATGGGTCTCCTCCTCAGCCATTTAAGACTACAGCTAATTTGCAGGACTTGGGCATATTTCTAAGGTCCCAGGCCTGGGAACATGTGTGGCTAAATCATGAGCCCACAAGAGACAGGGAGCCCTCATCCTCAGGCTCTCACTTCTCCTCCTCTTGTAGGAAAGAAAGAAAACTGGGCATGCAGACAGTGAAAGAGCAGGAGTGTCCTCCAGACAGGCCATCATCTGGCTGTTGGGAGAACCAAGACCTTGCCTGTTCCTCTGAAGACAATTTGCCTTCGGCCATTGCATGTTTCACACATTTACCTCTGTATCTATCCAAATTCATCTAACTGTTCCTTGTTTGGAACACTTCATAGAATGAAGAATCCACGACTTCTTTGAGCTTGTTCCAATGTTAATCATTTTCATCATTAAGTGTGTCTTGCTTCTTTTTGTACTTGGCTCCAGCCCCCAGACATTACTGCTTGTTGTGCCTTTTCCTGCTAAATTAAAGTGCCTTTTGATACCAGTATTTTAATTCAGTTAAGTTTTTAAGATAGTGAGAATTACTTAATTACGCTTTTCTCTGAAATAAGCTAAGCAGACAGATCTCTTGCTGCGAGGCATTTTCTTCTGTTTTTGAACTATAATTTTTCAACACTCTCTCTTCTTGTAAGACAACTTAGAAGCCTGGCCAGAAGTAGCAGACCCAGTATTTTATCAGGTGAAATCAATTCCCTCCTCCCACTGCCCTGCTTACAGATCTGAGGATTGTACTAGCTCTTTTTGCAGGAAGATCTCAGGATTGCTAACATCCCCTACTGAGATGCCTGCTTTAACCTGCAGCTCTTAGAGCTAAATTACTGATTTTGAAGACATGGCCACATTCCTTGCTCCTAAATGCATAACTTTGCATTTGCCTGCATTAAAAATACATTTTGTCAGCAATGTTTTATTGCCTTGTCTTTCGTGCTATTCGCCTTTCTGGCAGTTTTATGCCATGTACAGATTTGATCAACCACAGTGCTGTATCTGCTTTTGAGCCCTCTTTAGTGTCAGATCTAGCACCTGTCTCTGCAAAATCTCACCAGAAATGCTCCACTCAGCAAGGATTCCACGTTGCAGGCTACTTTGTAAGATCCCTCGTTTCATTCACAATCCATTTAAAGCCCATCTCATTCGCATGAGCTATTGCTGATTTCTTTATTTGAAACCCCAGGCACTATTTTATGAAATGAATGAAATTTTATCTACAAATTGAGGCAACGACCTCAAATAGTAGTGTCAAAGGTCACAGTGGAATAAGAACTCTTTTTTTTTTTGCTCCAGAACATCATAAAACTACTTTCTCAAGGTTTACCTCCTTATGTTCCAGTTTTCAACTCACTCCCATATAATCCTTTTTATTATTTTGCCCAAATGGCTGGTCTACTTCCCGCTGTCTGTATTCTTTTTCCAAATATTGTTAGCTAAGCATTTTTTCAGGCTCCTGGAATATATCAGACTGTACAAAATACATTAAAACTGCCCACCAGTTGGCTGGAATTCTCTTCAGCCTGCTCTGTGCCACTCTTGATGACACACTAGTTCAGTCTCAACTCTTCAAAAAAGATTGAAACAGGATTAACTGACCCAGATCAGTTCTGCTTACTAGTGCAAGTCATTAACTATACTGAGGAATGAGTTTGGCAGGAGACGTAATTTTGTTCTTGATTTACCCATGTATTTGAGCATAAGAGGAAGGAAGGAGTTAACTGTGCTCAAGTCTAGCAATATGTTCTCCCACAGTAAGTAGTGTGTGATACCATCTTGCATTGCTCAGGGTGACAAAGTAGAGCTGGAGAACTCCCACATTTTTTCTCAAAGTTAGCTCATGTACTTTGTACCTCGTGTACTTTGGAGAGAGATGATTTTCTTTAGAGCTAAAACTGCAGAACTGGCTCCAGAACTTTGAATCTCTTGATACACTGCCTAGTGCCTCTGTACTTTTCTTATGTGAGAAAGGAATTTCTTTAGAAGCATTTAATTAGGGGGCTGTACAGTATGTTTCAAGCCATAGTAGGATTCCATCCAGTTACTGCTGTCCAGAAGAGAGAGCTGAGAAATATTAAAATTACAGTTCTTTGGATCCCAGTTTATACCCAGTCCATGTCCTGGGTACTCCTCTTTGCATCTGTACCATGAGCAATCCAGCATAACAGTTTGCTTTCTCACATCTCAGCACTGCTTTCAAGACTCAAAATTCTTTGATGATCCAAGCTGTCTCTTCTGGCTGCCTGTGGGTGTACTGTCTGGTCCCGCAGGGAATTACAATGAGTATTCCTCCCGCTAGTTTGCTGAAACCCACTGCTTTGCAGTCCCATGTGACTTCTGTTGCAGCAAGGATCTGTGTCACTTTATTTTGGTGACATACTATAAGACACTGCTGCAGCTTGCAGTTCTCTGATCTCTGGCTTTCCAAAGGTTATGTTCAGTCTCTACTGCCGCATTCTGTATCTTTGTACATCACCTGCTCCACAGGAAAGTTCCCTCTCAGTGAATTCTTGCAGGCCCAATGAATTAGGGTGAACTGTCCTGCCTTCCTGTTCCTACCACAGGTGCACCTCAGGAACTGCTGCTTGCTTTGTGGATGTTTTCTCTTCATTCTTGTGGTGTCATGAAAAGCCCCTGCCCACCCTTGCCGCCCCATCCACCCTTACCATCACTAATAGATCAAACTCCTTTGAGGCTCTCTGGTATGCTCAGTGTAACACAGCTGGAAAGCCGAAGTGTTGTGTTGAAGTTGGTTTTATTTTGATTTTGTGTCCTTTTTGATAGACTCAATGAATACATCCAGGGAAATAAAGAACAAGGCAATAAAAGGGAAGCTATTGGAATGCAACACTGTGGAGCTGAAAAGCTGGCTTATTCAATCACTCTGAGTCAAGCGCAGAAAACTGTAGTTAGAGGGCTTCTCCGTGTCACTGCATTAGAAAAGTCATTGTGAGGAGGCACCTGGGGGGAATATCCAGCTAACTTGGTGAGCTTGCTGTGTGTGAAGCTCCTGGGAGTAGCATTCAGTTCACAGAGTCAATGAACCAAGGTTAGAAAATTCAGATGCTGGAGTCATTTGAAGAAGCTAACTTTAATAATGCTTTTGAAGACATCTTTGTTGCCAGATTTTTTTTTTTTTCCTCCAGATCCTACAGCCTTTGGTAGCTTCAAAGTAACGATTAAGCTTTTAAAAATGGTGCCCTGTCTGTTCGCAACATATTTTATGCATTGTAACATTTAAGCTTCACATATTTATCAGTAAAAAAATTGATAATTTATATAATTAGAATTACATACATTTAAACATTTACCGTTTAAAAGGATCCTAAACAGACAACACAGTATTTTACCTTAACATGTTTAAAAACTATAATACACTTGTAAGATTCTATTTCTAACAAAATGATTCCCCTGTATTGTTTAAAAATCTCAATAAAATTATGTTATTATTCAATATTTATTTTGATCTTCTGTGAGGCAGAGTTGCAGCTGGCACCTGCAGAGGACTGCAGTTTACAGCTCTTTGTTCAAGCAGCAGCATTACCAATTTTGACGTGTACAATGAGCACAGACTCCACACCTGACAATAACTGTGAGGGCACCATGGTGGGGAGGATCCAAACATCCACTCCCTGTCCACGTTCTTCTAGGTGCCAGTTGCTTGGCCACACCTTACAGGGCTGAGTGAGAGGTCTGCACTGCAGGAACTGCCTCCAAATTCCAGTGTAACTTTACACAGCGCATGCCCACGGACAGCAGGGACCTACTTCACCCCTTCTGGAAGAAAGGCCAGTACAAGAAACCAAGTGACACCAACACTTGTGCCCACCACAGGGTTTCACCTCAGGTATGTTTCAAAGACATCTGATGCACTCTCCAGTTCTTGGTACTACACCTGCATGAGTTTTCTGCCTCCCAACTTTTCCTCACTCCCAGCAGTGTTAACAACCCAAACAAGACACAGAGGCTTGTTTCAGATCCACAAACATCAGCCTCAGGGGGCATTTGACTTCACAGATGCCTGTGAATCTTGTCCAGGCTTGTGCTTTAATCATCAGGCGTTCTGGCTAAGATAGAAAACTGCTGCATCCCAGGCTAAATTCAAGCTGGGAAATAAGTCTTCAGTGGTAATTGTGGCTGTTTTGCCATAAATTTGATGAGGATTGGCTGTTGATGGGATTAAAAACCTTTTTCCATAGCTACACAGTTCTATGTTCTTCTGATTTCCACAGTTCTGTTCTTGAAATAAACACATGCTTTGCACCCTCTGTTGCATCAATCTGAATCTTTCTCTTTCTTCTACCATCTTTTGGAAATATCAAACATTCCATGAATTTTGCAGCTTCACATGGTTAGTGCTAATGGCCTGATGATGTCAACACTTAGCTATCACTTCATTCTTTGGATTAAATTACTTCTGTAGTTACAGAGATGATGACATCAGCAGGAATCACATTTGTAACAATCCAGGGTTGCCAGTGCCTAGGGAATACACAGGGAATCCTTAATCTCTGTTGTACAACAATTTGTATTTTTCCTAGGAAATTCCTCAGTGTCCTTCCCCAAGTACCTTCCAACTCCATTCTTTCTGTTGGTCCTTGAATACATTTTATTTTTCTACTTGCATCTTTAGTTATGATGTTCTTATGCAGCTGAATCATGTCTAAAACAATTCCTCCTGGTATCATGTTCTGGTATTATGTTCTTCTTCCTTAACCTTACAGACTCTAACATTTTATCAACAACATCAGAGAGGAAATTGGCTGAGCAGTAAATGGATTAACAGCATCTGCCTCATTCACACCACTGTGCCCTCAAACTTTTCTAGCAAAGTTTTAACACTCACCTGATATTTTGAAGTCATATTTACTAACTAACTCTTCAAGAGTTATCTTAAGTTAATCAGTTAAATCGTGGCTGTCAGTTGCACTGTATGATTACTAACTCATTCATATAATTATTGCCTAACTTAAAAATCTTAAAAGCAAATTTCATTGCACATCTTGCTCTTTGAATTTCTTCAGCTGATTACTTCTCAGTTGCATGCCACACTAGAATTCTTCCAAAAGAATGTAGAGATCCAATTTAAACACTGATGACTTGACATCATCAGTTGTCAAAATAATGATAATCATCTTTTCTTTTGATGAAATTGTTTTCAACTTTGTGTCTTGCACTCAGGGATCCACACATAGTAGATTAATGCAGCAGCTTTTGGCACATCATAAATATTGATTTATCTTCATGAATTCCATGTTTTAATTTTTCAGACCTATCCAGATGCACATCTAGTATCTTTTCTTCACTGGCTTGCTTATAACTTCAGAGATGCCAGCAATCTTTCTATGAGGCTGTTAATTTTTATTATCTTTGAATAAATAAGAATTCCACACGAAGAAATAAATTCCATAAGAAAATGTCTTATGGAATGGGAATTGCTCTTACTATGCAACATTTTCTATTTCAGAATATTTAGACTTGAGGCCATCATTCCCACCATCTACCACTGTATTTTGATTCTTTTCACATTTAATATTCACACAGTAAAAATTTCCACAGAAAAAAAGCTTCCATGGCCAGTATCTTTCTAGTGATGATGGCATGGATGACCATCATTGTGGATTTTGCATTGATATATCTGAATACAGGTGATTTATGCTCATCATTCAGGAGGTTTTTTTGTCCCTACTTGACATTCTGCCTCATATCCTACTGGTCCCCCATCCCACATCTTCTCTGACTTCCCAGAAACCTCTCCTTTCTCAGATTTACTGCCTTGCTCTTTGGAGAACTTTTTTGTCATGCACAAACTGCAATGCTTCTGATGATAGTGTCTCACTCTGTGTCATTTTTACTCTTGCTTGGGTTTTCCATAATCTCCAAAAGTGGAATCTAATTGTGGATTCTGGCAGTTGAGAGGACACTGTCAGCATCAGGAACTTCTGAAGTTTATAGCAGAACTTCCAGTGCGAATTATATTTGTGCTGTGGGTTTTAGAAAGATGTCTTCTCTCTTTTCGCACTTGTATTCTTTTGACACAAATCTACTAAAATTCACAAATCTACCTGGGTATTGTTTAAACTTCAGATAAAATTATCACTATCATATAAACAGCAATACTAGCTGTGGGTTTATGAACAAAACTGGAATCTTGGCTTCAGAGACCCTCTAAGCCATAAAATTAAAACCTGTTAAAATGACACAAGAAGCTTCAAGTTTATTTACAAACTACAAGTGGCAACATGTGCCATTTGCCACATCAGATGACACTAGCTGCCACATCAGCTCAAGGACAAAAATCCTAAGATATGTTCATAGATCTGATGAAAACAAGGATGCTTCTCTCATTAGAAAAATCATAAATGAGATGGTGAAATCACTTAAAAGTCAAATCAGAGTTACATGACTTCTGCAGATGAGACTCTGCATTTGGCTGCCTCTCCATGAGGCAATTAGAAAACTCCATGACATTTAAATCATATTTAGCATCTTCCTTTGGTTATAACTGCCTTGTACAGACTCTTCTCTAAAATAAACATTCTTTCAGATTACAAAAAGTTAAAAATAGCTAAATGGCATTGAAAGAAAAAGGAAGAAATTAATCTCACCAAAACTGTGCAACAAAGAGAATGACTAAACTCTTGTTTTAAGAGAGAGGACTATTGCCACAGAGAGCAATGAGGAAGGAGAACAAAGAAATGTTACTTCCTGGAGTTCAAATCTAACTTTCCTCCTTATCCATGGGGAAGTGATAAATGGAAGAAAATGTGGAACAGCTGGAAAGGATACAAGTATCAGGAGATGCAACAAAGCAAAACATTCCCCTAGATGAATTGATTTCCCTTTGATCTAACAAAGATTTGAAATTTGTCAAGTTTTAAACAGAACAGAGAATGAGGATATGCAATAGGCATCTATAATGGATAGGAGCAAGATGAAAGGTCTGAGATGATTTATGATTGGTATGAAGTGCTTCAGGTTGTTTTTGCTTTTTTTCTGATCTTGTACAACTCTCTCACAACTAGGTAATTACTTAGCTTCCTATGCCATTAAAATTTCATAATGAAAGCTGGGCTGCTTTTGAAAAAATAAGCAGTAAGTAAAGATAGCTATTTTATTATCAATAGTTATTTTGGTAGGAATGCAAATATAAAATGGAATATGTCATTGCTGAGAGAACATCAACAGCAATAACCTGTCTTGGTGAAAAAGTTCATGATCTAGCCAGTAGTTATTAAATTTTACATACAAACTTAATTACATGTATAGTTGCTGTATTACCAGCTTGTCTTTTAAAAGCCCCAGGTTAAATATTGTTCTCTCAATGCCTGCACATCCTGATCTCTACAACAGGCAGCAGTAGGCATAAATCGGCCTTGTGTTCACTCAAATCATAAAAACAAGATTGTGTTATTACCAACAACCACAATCATATAAATAAGTAAATGCTATTAGTCCCTCTACAAGGCAAGAAAACAATGACAGGAAACCTTCCTAGGGTATTTTCCTGCTGCAGCCCCCATTACCCATAAATTTTGCATTTGCATCACCTGCTATTTCCAGGCAGGCATGTTTCAGTAGCTGTCTCCCCACAAGCCACCTCCCCAGATCTGTTTGCCTCCTTTCATACCTCCTCTCCCTCCAGAGCCAGTTACAGCTCCAGTGTTCTTTTATTCACATTTCTGCTCCAACACGTGGAGAAGATGCTGCAAGAACCCTGACGTTTATTTACAAACTGCAAGTGACAAAATGTGTTAACTTAGCTGGTTGCACCCAGCAGAAAGGGGCATTCCAAAACCCACCTTCTGGAACAACAAACCAAACTGCACCTGCTCAGCTCCCTTGAGCAAAGCAGATACAGATTGTTACCCTGACTGAATCAATTACCAGTGCTGTAGCTGCCAGAACATCCCCAAATTAACACAAAAAAAAGGGCAGGAAAGCAGAAGATGACTATATTTTAAGTCAATATCCTTCACAAAGAAGGAAAAACCTGAAAACTTCTGGAACCTTGACCTATAAGGAAACTGTAATCAGCTCAGCTCACCTGGCCAGATACTAATTCAGGTAAACACTGGCACTATGACCAAAGCAAAAAAGCAAAAGGCCAAAGCAGAGTGCCATGACCAAAAGCTGTATTGCTGTTCCATTTCTCTGTGTCCAAACTTAACAATTAATTACATAATTTCTGCGTTTTAATAGAAGTTCAGTTTGATCTGAAAACTTATCAGATAACTCTGATATATGCCTTAGCTGAGCTAAGGAAGATTTAATGAGCACTGGCAGGGCCCCAGCACTCCTCCTCTGAGCTAGAAGAGGACTTTTCACAGCTGCAGTGCAAAGCATTCTGGCACAAGGCTGGGACTCTTCCTTTTCTCCTCTTCCCAGAGCCTGTCACTCCAGGTTTAGGCCTGGTCTAGAAAGGCTGATATACAGTGATAATCATTCACAGTGAAATTCCAGCAAAGCCCAGTGTCTTGTCTCCTACAATTGCCATTTGCAGATTCCTTGGGAAGAATGACAACAGAGCAAATTCACTTGGTATTTCCCCTAATAATCTCCCAGCATCTGACTATTCTTAGCTCAGGGAACCTTTAACTCCTGTGGTAGTTTGCTTTGTGTCTCAGTGGATCTCTCATTCATATACTTTCCCAGTCTTTGAATTCTTGTGAACTCCTTGTATCACAGCATCCTTTGGCAAAGAGGCTTTGGCTACTGACTTCCTTGAAGAACCTCCTCCTTTTCTTTGCTTTTCTGCCCCTCTAGTATTTCCCTTTGTTTTAATTTTATAGTTCCTAGTTCTTCTGCAGGAAGAGACAACAGATAATCTCTATCCACCTTTCAACAGTACTTCTGTTCTGGTGGTTCTCTAGCAATCCCTTCAAGCTGTTTCTTTTCCAGGGTGAAGGGTTTTAGACTTCACACTAATTCCTCATGTAGATGCTGATTTTGCCTTCTGCTGCACTTCTGTGAATCTTCTCTACATCTCTCCCTTTTTTGTGACAAGGGGACCAGCACTGCACAGTATGTGAAGTGCAGTGAACTGGAATTTTATACAGTGATCTTTTGCTTTGCTGTCAGCTCTTGTCCCAATCATTACCAATATTTTAGTTTCCTCTTTTGACTGCTGCTGAGCACCAACCTGATGTTTTCAGAGCACTATCATTCTGTCAAAAGGTTTCCCCTGAGTAACAGAGAGTGCTGCAGAGATCACTATTGCAAATATGAAATTAGGATTGTTTTTCCCCACATGTAACATTTCACATTTACCTCTGCTGTGTTTCACCTGCTGTTTCATTGCCAAGTTTCATGATGACTTTCTGAGATTCTTGACAACTGCCCATTGCCTTTACTATTTTGAATAATTCACATCATTGATAAACTTTGTAGCTCAGTGTTCAAACTTCTTCTACACCCATGAATATGGTGTAGAGGTGAGGCTCCAGCACAGACCCCTGCAAAACTGCAATGGTAACCTGGGTCCATTATGAGGATCCATGCCAGGATTTTCTCATTTGTGCCACAGCTGGAATGTTTATCAGGCAAGGTAAGCTACATTACCACCTTTGTTTGTTTTATTTGTTCCCAAAATGCTTTTTTTTAAAAAAAAAAAAAGGAAACCAGATAATAAATACTGGCCATCACAGCATTTTTTGTTAAAGATGACAGGACAGAGGAAATCCCTTATGGTGATGTTAAGGTTTTCAGTTTATCAAAGACAAAATCAGAAGTGCACAAATCCCAAAAGTAATTTCCTTAAAAAGGAAAGCAAGCAGGGTAGAAATATCACAAGAACCAGCTGATATTCAGGCAGATAGGAACATTACCACCAGAAAATCTTTGCCATCCATCCTCTCACGTGAATGACACAAGGTATGATGGGGCTGGTACACACGCACATTCAGTGGAATTTGTGGGTATGGTTCCTAAAAAGAGAAAGCGCAATGGCATCTGGCTGGTTATTATTCAGGTTGTTCCAGCACAGATTTATCATCTGCTTTAAAAGCATTTAAGGTGCTTGACAAGATGCAGAATGCAACAGAAACAAATCAGCAACTTTCTAGTCTGCAAAATTTTATTAAGCAACAGCTGGACAACTCTTACAACTCCAAATCATCAAGGAAAAATAGGGCAATCAGTCCATCTCTCAACCATGTAGACAGTAAAGAATCTGGACAAACCACACTTTTAGAGGGAAACCAACAATACTTTCTAGGCACCTCCTGCAAAATCTATTACACAAGATACATAAAAGGAGAAGCAGATCAGGGTAGTTTTTAAGTACAGTGGAAACCAAGTATACCACGGTATATTCAGGGGAAAAAAAAAAAGGAGATTGAAAAGAAATATAATTAAAAAATAGTCTAGGTAAGTAAAGTTCACAAATGGTGTACCAAATTTTCAAAAGCCTTAAGAAAAACATGCTGGGCTTGCTCACTTAAGAATGCATGCACCTGCATGACTCTATGCTCATTAAATTTAAAAGGAAAATTAAATACCAAACAACAACAAAAAAAAAAAAAAAAAAAAAAAAAAAAAAAAAAAAAAAAAAAAAGGCAAAAAAAAGCAAAAAAATCCCAAATCACTTTCAAAGTTATAGTACCAAAATAATGCATTTATAAACAAATGCAACTCCCCTTCTTTTTCAGGAAACACTACAGTGCCTTTTCAACCGAATGCATCCCCATGCTATTCCACAACACCATATATTTTATCTACAATAAACAACGAGATCTTGAACAGACATAGCCTTCCCCAAACACACAACACACAAACAGAAAAAGAAGCAGCAAATGCTGAAATAGTGAAACAGAAATGAAAAGCAACCAAAGGCAAATCAAGTATCAAGCAAACTTAACAAACAAAGTTCAAGTTAGAAACGTTCTGAACAAATAGCTTCAAACAACATAGGTAAGAATTACTGGCCGAGAATTATTCCTGTGAAATACTTGAAACTCAGGTGTCTACACACTGTTCCAAAGTGTTTCTCTCTCATTATTACTTTATCTGTATCTTAAGCCATCTACTTGGCCAGTCAGATAAAATTCCAAATAAAACAGACAACCTTTGTCAGGATTTAGAATTGCTGATCAGTCCGTATTTTAAAACTGTAAACCAGAGGATTAATAACAGACTGGCAGGCTTTGACATCACACCATCTAAATCTTCATTGGACATTCTGGATAGGTAAGTATTTGGTGTTTTCATTTATTTAATTTTGTCTCACAAAAGCATGTGTTCTTGATCCTGCAGTCAGCTCTGTGTCAGCAAACCAGTGCACTTTCACAGTACTCCCAAACAATCAATTTGCCTTGAAACACAAATTTCTCATTACCAATTCATTTGCAAAATCAAAAGTTAAAGGGTGAAGCTTTTAATTTTCTTAGCAAGAATTGCTTCACTGAATCTTATTTCGTTCTTTTGTTTCATTAATTGCTTTTGCCTTAAAAATTTTCTAGATGCAGCAACAATCAAACCGCCCAAAGAAACTCCTGATAGATCTTCAGTAACATCAGGCAACAGGGAAAGCAGTCTTTTCATCTTAAAAACATCTCTGTGGGACTTCTTAAGAAGAAAATTAAATAAATACAAAGACAAAATAATTCACATAGACCATTGTTCACAAGTAGTAATTAATTTTATTCCTTTGAGAATGGTGCATGTAAGTTCCAATCCTGTAAAGAGGACTTGTGGTGCCTCCCTGCAGACTACTCCTGAGGGCAGCAAGACTCCAAATTGGTATTTACTAATGAATGTTTGTGCCTTGAAGGGGAAGAGACATGAACACAAAAACCAATTTGTCTACTAGAATTTTCCCATTTTTGGCAGTAGAGGTGACTTGCTCTCTTACACTGGGAAAACCAATCTCTAAATAACATAAACAGCTTGCCCTCCTGTCCTGTGATGGAATCCTAGAAATGGGAATAAAAGTAAAAAATCTGAATGACTACTCTGTGACCAGGATTTTACTTCGAGCATTGTTCAAGGGGGGTTATACTGAGCTGTCAACATGGCCATTGGCTAATGCTCTATAATTTCCTTGAGTGAATAGATATGGGCCATACAAGTCATCTTTACCTTACAATCACAAAGTAATGGGGAGGTACCTTTTGGGTTGGATTCTGGTCTCTTACGTATCTTGGTGTAACCATGTAGTGAGGCTGGAAGTTGGCCCTCTGTCAGCATGCCACACAAGGGTCTCATCTCTTACCAATCTCTAAGTTTGATTTACTGGTCTGGAGTAATGTGGGCCCTGGAGACATGCAATTCCTAACTGCTGCTCTGGGAAACATTCTTAAAAGTTAATGAAAATTTACCGTGTCTTCTCTCCCCTTTCATTTCATCAAATCAGTTTTTGCACTTTCTGCTCTTTTTGTATGAGGATGTAAAATGTTTCTGAGAGGTAAGAGGGCACCAAGGTAACATAGGATCACACACATCAGGCTGCAAAAAGCAAATGCACAGAAATTGTCTGAGGCAACAGTCAGGCAAGCTCCAAAATCTGTCTGTAATTTCTGAGAGGACACTAAAAAGACATTTCAAGGAAAGCCTGGATCTATGGAAAGTTTAGGCTGAAGGCTTCAGCGAAGTTAGGTATCCTTGTCCAACAGCTGTAGACCTTCATGCATCTTCATAAAAACACTGTTTCACCTGTGGCTGCGTCACAGGAAACTTTTGTAACTGAGATGAACCTGTGTGCAGATTTACTGATATTCAGGCAGCCCATGGCACATGTTACTGTGGTCTCTGGAACTGAGTGCAAAATTGCTAATGTGATAATTCCTTTCTTTTTCCTCTGTTACCCCCCACCTTCTCATAGTTTCAGGATGTTGCAGAAACATGAATTCTTAAAGCTAAAATTTGCTACTCCATTTATGCCAGACTTTAAATATCAATTTTTAGATTCTGTTTGAGATAATAATATTCCCAGGCTATCACCATTATTTTTTCAATATTATCAGGTTTTTGGTTTCATCCCTTTGCAACTCCAGCAGAGCAGATTCTGACTTCTGATGGACACCGTGGCTGCTGGCTGGCACCAGGGCTCTCTCTGCCCAAAGCTGCTGCAGCCAGACTGCATGGCAGCTTCATGCTGCTCTTGGAGCACACCTAGAGGATGAGTGGAGGAACACCTGCTCCAACAGGTTTCCCGTGGAGCGTGTTGAAGAGGCAAAGCTGCTGCAGGCAACGTCAGGGCACAGCTCCATGAGCTCCGTGCAGCACCTGCCAGAAGCACTGTGGCAGTGCTGGAAGCAGCTGAGCCCAGCTGCAGAAGGAGCACTGTTAGGATGAGCAGAGGAAAATGCTTCAGAGGAAACTGCTACATTATTCATTGTGCCTCAGCTGATTCCAAGCTAGTCTGCCTGTACCTCCACCTGGCACTGACCTGTGCCATCACCAAACCCTACTGAACTACAGCGGCCTCCTTACAAACAGCCCATGTTGTTACACCCTCTCTTATCACCTAACTCACCTTATCTTGGATCTCAAGAAAAGCAAACCATGCCTTCTACTTTTTAAGCCACTCCCAAGCAGAGTATAGTTACAAATAAAGAAGGAAAACAGAGGACAGATTTCTGCAGGTCCTAAAGAACTCACCTCGACTCTTTGTAGTCTGCACAGTTCTCCATAGCAAACTCATTGCGTTTAGCTGCCAAAAAATACTTTTGCCTGCCTTATGAAGTTTTTGCATATTATCCAGCAAAACCAGGTCTTCCTAGAAGCCTTTTTAATTTCTTGCAGCAAAATACAACTGCTAGCAAACAATTGCTTACAACAATGCTCTTTAAATATAAATAAATGTGTATAACTCACTGATACATAGTAAAAAAATAATCCCTAAATCACTCATTACATTACGCAAGAAAAATAATTTGGTTTTTGGACATTAACAGGAAATCTGCATTAAATTTTCTTCAAAAAAACCACTCAAAACTCCCTACAGAAAAATCAAACCCAAACTAAAACAAAACAAAAAAACAACCCAAGAGAAACAAAACAAATTCCCTAGACTGTTAAAATTATTGCACAACTGAAAAAAATAAGCTTTGGAAAAAATATCCTTTACATCCTTTCAGTGGAAATTACTCCATGTATAAAAGAACTAGATATTTCTGAACACTTTGATACATTCTTCCTAAAAGTACTTAAGTTACCTACAGAAAACCTGGGTTTTACTAACAAAATAGAAAATGTAATATCTACTGGCTGAATGCAATAGCAGTCTTCACAATTTAAGTGACTAAGTGGGGATATTCTTACATTCGTTTCCTATATTGTATCTCAATTGAAAATAAAATGGCTTTCATGTGTTCTTTTTATAATTTAGGATCCAGTTACACACTCAGATTTCCATGTATTTACTATTCCTTTCATTAAAATTCTATCTATTTGAGAGTATTTTCTCTCTCTAATATTGGGGATTCTCTACATATTAAAATCCTTAATTAAAGAGACTCGGCTAAATTACTTTCAAAAAGATAAAAGACGATCTTATCTTACTTATCTTTCTGACAAGTAAATGGAAAGGATGGTGGAAATGGCATTTATTTTCCCAATTTTTTGGCAATTATTCCTTGTTCTTTGCTGGGGCAGAAACCAGAGCTCTTTCTAAGCTCATTGTGAGTGCCTCAGAAGGATGCAATCATGACCTGCACCAATGAAACCAAATTACCAACTCTGTTACTTGTTTTATTGGATTCAATTCTTGGGTCTCCATTAGAATAAAACTACTGGTAACTGGAAAAAATTGGCCATAAACGAAGTAAAGAGGAATACTACTATCTGGAAGGTTAAAGAAACTGCAAGCAGAAGTCCTTAATTAGATTAGATTTTCTTCAGAAAAGAACATTCACATTGTTTCCACGTCCTAATAATTTTGGCTGGTGGTGTTCTTCCAGCTGAGTATTTCTGACATATGACTAAGTGGCCCTTCCCTCAGCAAGCAAACAAGCCAGCCCTGGTATGTTTCTTGTCTTGCAGTGTTCACTGTGTGCCTGTCAAACACTAATTAGGGTACAGCTGGTTAGCACAGACCTTAGGGCAGGTGAGGCCTCTCATCAGCCAATTTCCCTCCTTGTGTACTGGAATCAGTGGACTAAGAATTCAACCTACTGTTTTTAGAGTATGTAACTCAATACAGACCAAGGGCTTAATAGTGTTTCCTCAATAAAAACGAACAAGTGAAACATTTCCATTGATTTTCAAGGGACCAGAACCAAATCTATTTCAGTTCCTCTGCTCCACACACATTATACATACAGGCACTCAAACTGCTGAATAAACCAAACACATGAAAAAGAACACAAGTGGGCCCAGACAATTAAAGAAAACAAAATTAATTAATTAAAGAAAAAAAAACCAACAATCTGATAGATGCCAAGGGTAATGTTGAGCCTGACCACTCCCACACACAAGCAGAAGCTGCTAAGCTTTGGGGTAATCAGGCATGGTACCATCTACTGCCCCACTCCTTCCTTCCTACTTCTCCTTCCTCCCTCCAACAACACCATCTCACAGGTGGTTTTTTCTGGATCTACCCTGTGGGGCATTATCCAGTCTAACTCATCACCTCCCCTGGCAACTCTCTGAAACTTCTCTACTGGCATTGCTCCTCTCCACTGGACTGCTCTGGAAACCTCAGCAGAGCACAAGTTAGCAGCTCACTGCATATTGGCAATTTCTACTACAGCAGGGTCTTATGTGAAATGTTCCTCTAGAATAAATCAAAGACAACACACATTGGCCCTACTATTAGGACTCAAGAAAAACAAAGAGAAAATCACACGTATTCATCTTAAGTTATATGGGCTTTTTCAAGTAAAGAAGCTAAATCGTGTATGAAAGACAAAGCAGCTGTTGACATCTCAACCAGCATATCTTTCCCAGTTATCTTTTAACTTCAAAAGATCAATTTTTACAAAAATATGCTGGGATGTTTTGTAATCTAATGTCCAAGTAATTATATGAATAGTTTGGGGGTTACATTACTGGTGAAACTATTTCCATATCGAAACATATTCTGTAGCAAAATGCTGACAAGGAGAAAAGAGAAAAAGCAAGTAAACATACGCACAACACAAGGACAATAAAGAAACTCTTCTGTGCAAGCAACCTTCTGAAATGCTCAACATGTCCACATGTGCACCAGAGAGAACTGCACAGTCATGCTACTGGTATTAAGCTTTCCTCCGTCACACTCCAGGTAGACACTGGCTTCCTGCTCTTAGCTGGAGCGAGTAGCAAGGTGGGTGACAAAAGACATGATTCTGTCCAATTTTTCCTTTCTCTTTCAACTCATTTGTTCTCCAGCCAGCCATGATGTTGTTTCTTCCAATGAATTTAGAGGAATTTTCCCTGATGAAATTTCTTCTTGTAATGACTTGCTACACTTCTGTCTCCTTCCTAATTCAAGCACTGTTGTAGAACTTGATTGATACTGATTGCTAAGAGGACTGAATAGACTGGGTCTTCTCATCTGCTGGAAAAGCTTTGTTTACACGGTGTAAACACACTGAAATGAGGAGCAAGCACAGGCACGGCCTCAGAGGTACATCTGATCACACTGTACCTCTCCCAGCTACCGACCAAATTATAGTATACTGCTGAACAATGTGAACAAAAAAGCAACGCTCGTGACTATTTCCTCTCCAGTTTTTTTTCACCTACAGAAAGATGTTTATGCCAGTAACAAAAGAAGCAGTGCTTGTAACTGCTCCTCTGTCTTCTGTCACCTACTGCAAGATGTTTATCCCCCTCAACAGCATACAAAACAAGCAGACATCAACTTCTTGAATACGGTGGGTTCTTAAAACCTGGCTCTAGCCAGGACAGAGTTAATTTTTGCAGTAGCCAGGAGAAGGAATGGCTACAACCCAAAGGTTATTCTGTACCACCCCCCGTCATTTTCTGGGGCCATGGGAAGGGGTCCCATAGTGTGGCAGCACAGTCAGGTATTGGCAGAGGCTCCCCTGTGGTGAGCACACGTGTGTGAATCCTTCAGCTCTCATGCACTCTGTTATTAACACTGCTGCTGTTACTGTTTGGTTTCTTATTTCACTGCTGTTTGCAGTAAATCGTTCTTCTTTCTACCTGTGATCTTTACCTTTTGCGCCTCCAATTCTCCTCTCCATCCAACTCAGGGAAGGGAAAAGGGGAGGGGGCAGTGAGTGCGGAGTGCATGGCTTGGAGTGTTTTGGTGGAAATACTAAACTGGGGAAAACCATTCCTAAACCATGAGAAACACCCACCGGAAACAATTTTTTCTCTTCTGAGTAATACATCACTGTTTATAAATTAAATGTTTACCTACATAAGCCTGCTTGGAACCTGTGGCACTCAGTTAATAGCAGGTATCAGAGAAGAAACATGTGTCTTCAAGTATTATAGCTTCTTTTCTTTTTTTACTTGTTTGCTGCTATCACTGATTTTTTAGCAGTAGAAGTACAAACTGGACCAGAAAAAAGTCATGTTCCCTGTTTTAAAAAGAATAGCATGAGATAAGGCAGTCTATCAAAAAGAGCAGTCTGTTTTAATCCCCCCATGAGCTTACATCAGCTACTGTAGCACACACAGCAGAACCACCACAACAAGCCAAAAGTCACACTTCTCCACGTAACACTGAACGGTTCTCAACCCTTCGTTCTTTCTGAGACCCAGCACAACGCTTGAAAAGAAAAAGAAACCAAAAAACAAGCTAACAAACAAACAAACAAACAGAAAACAGCCCCCCACCCTCCACCCCGTGACTGATTAGAGTTAATGCCCTTCTGGTGGGCACCAAGAGACTTTTCCAGTTTTACTGCCTTCTTAACTCCCAGGCATCTCTGCACACCTAAAGCAGGCTGCCCTGACATTTTCCGTTTGGACTTTATGAGAAGGTTAACATTTTCCTCTCTCCAGTCTCTGCTTTTTCATTTGAGGCGTTGAGTCACATTAGCCAGAGCAACAGCAAAGGCTTGCACTGCAGAAAATGGATACTGAAAGTCCAAAATGTAAGCATTGCCATCAATTCTTCCAAACTGCATCACCTGGGAAGCAGGGGAAGAGGAAAAGGAAGGGAAAAGAGAACAAGGTCAAAACAAATGAACCACAGAAAAGGAAACAGAGAAGAGAATAAGAGCAAAATTTTTCTGCTTTGTAGAAACACCCCCCCTTCTCAGGTAATATGACTGGAGCTACAGACAGAATGGGGTATGATGCCAAAGAACAGTGACAGCACTGTACTTTTCGTCTGCATAGAGTACTTGACTGCAATATTTCACTCCACTCCAGAGTAAACTGATAAAATATGCTAGACTGCATACAGCATTGGTTTAAGTAGCTTGTCACCAATTACTTCAGCAGATATGGGTGCACCAGCATCATGCTTCCTGCAGGAAAGTATCAGCGTCTCCCTTGGAAATATCCTATCATCAACGCATCAGGAAAACAGATTTTGTTTTCAAAGAAAGGAGCTTTCAGGGAAGGGGAATAGCCAATTTCCCTACTCTAGCACTTCACAGATGATAAGGTGTTCATTCTTTGCAGTTCTGTTTCCCTCTGCATAAATATCTTCACTAGCACATAATTACAGCAAGAATGAATTAGCAAAGGGGCAGTGAGAGCTGTTTGAAATGCAAAAAAAGCAAAACTAGTCAGGTTGTTCATTGCTCTTCTACAGGGAATATCTGAAGTTTGGCCTATTATTACTATTTTTTCATTCACTTCATCAGAAATCCAGATTTTATTTGCTCTACAGCGAAGATCCTTGAGCTAGACTGGGAACTGACTGTGCAAGTCAAGGCAGGCGTTGTTACCCCCAGCAAGAAAAAAACCATTGGTTGGGTGGTTTTGCACAGATGCCCATGGGGCAATATCCAAAGCCATTTAACTGAAGGAGAAAGGGGTACAAATGGCTGTGATCACTGCCTTTGAGCTGTTGTTTCATACAAGCAAAAACAAAGACTTCCACTGGTCATGCATGTTGGATACTTGGGACATCTAACTCCCAACTTAAATCAGAGGAAGTTGAGAGTCTTGATATCTTTAGTAAACCAGAAGTGACTTACAGCTGGACAAGGAAATAAAAATGAGTCTTCTGAATCTCAGTCCAGCATCCTGCTAATTAGCACCACTTACAAGCCTGGGTTTGGTGTAGTAGCAGTAACATTCCACTCTGGCCAAAATGAAATGTTTTGATTTTTTGAAGTAGCCATTGATCCTTCTGTCCACAGGCGGTTCAAAAGTGGCCCAGAAGCACTTTACTTTGGGGTGGGTCAGTGTCTCCCTCCTCTAGCATTAAGAGCCAACCCCAGAGGCCTGGTAGCTGCTCACAAGTGGAAATTTTGGCATGAAGGGAAGCTTACTGCCTTAGCTATGTGCTGCCTGGCTATGTGAGCAGGGCAAGACCTTTGTGAGCAGGGCAAGAAGGGAGCAGTGTTCACTCAATTAGCTGCCATCCACAACCATCACTGAAGGCAAGTGCAGCTACTGCTGCGGAGAGCTATTGTGTTTATTACAAAACCTTCAGCAGTGAGAGCCAGCCAGACTAAAGGAGGCCCTTGTTCCCATGTCTAACTGCAATAAGACCAAACATATTTCGTGTATTTACTTTACAGCTGAACTTCACCCTACATCCTGAACTTCGACCTTCAACAGCTGTTTCTTACCAACCATATGGCAAAGCTTTTTTTCTCATGGAACAGCTGACACAAGCAAGAGGCACTCTGCAGCATGAGTGACAACTTGTTCCTGGCATAGCTTCCCCACATCCTGGCCCCCATTCCAGCAAATGTGTGCCAACCCTTCCTACCTGTCGTCCTTCCAGCTCAATCTGGAAGTTTTTTGCCGACTCCTGGGTCACCCGCCCTCCGAAGTCCAGCTGGTAGACTTGTGTTGCCTCATTCCAGAGTGGCTGCTTGTTGGCCATCACATACACAAAGCCTTGGCTTCCCAGTCGCCCGTCCTCCTTCTCACTGGCCTTCCGGCACTTGAATTCATCCAGCTCACTGGCTGTCCTCAAACTCCTTTTAGTTTTCCAACCCTTTTTACTGCCCTGGCTCTGGTTCATCAGTTCATCTCCGCTGATAAAAAGCTCCGGCTCACTCTCTGAACTGTCCTGAAACTCATTTGTCTTGTTTAGTTTCTTGGACTTCAGCTGATCTTTTTGGCTCTTGACCTTCTTCTTCTCCCTCCCCAGCCGAGGGCTGGCTATCAGTGAATTGAAGTCAGTCAGTGTCCTTGCCTCCTTTTTGACCTTGCCCTCAGTGATAGCCTGCACATTTCCTTCCTCGGCTCGACTGTCCAGGCGTTTCCTGCTCTTCTTGCCAAATTTGTCTGTCCTTTGAGGAACAGGGCTTTCTGTCAAGGAGAGCACCTCCTGGAAAGTGTCTGCCGTCTCCACCATTACCTCTGTGCCCACGTGGCCCTGCAGCTCTGCTGGTGGGGGAGACATCACCGGTTTCTCCACCACGAGGAGCGGCTTGGGGGGCAAGGTGCCCTGGGGGTTCTGTACGGGTGGGCAGGCGCTGTAGGAGCTCCACGGGTGCAAGGCGATCGGTGGCAGCTGTAAACTAGAGCAGGTGCTGCTTCCCGGGTACATGGGCGGCAAAGGGCAGTAGGGGAGGTTGGATGAATAACCTGGCTGAAGCACAACTGTGGGCTCCTGCTGTGCAAACTGTGTTGGGGCCAGAGCTTCTTTGGGGGAGCAGGGGGCCTGCATTCCCTGAAGGGGTGGGGCACTGTAGCTTCCCGGGTAAGGTACTCCGACCCCGTAACTCGTCTGAAAAGTGGCAGTGGGACTGGTTGGAGACTTGGGGGAAACAAATGGCACTCGAGACATATCCAGATGTTGAGCTTGGCCAATGATGAGCGGAGGAGGTTTTAGAGGGTTGGGCACTGAGCTCTGAGATGTCCTTTCCTGAGGAACCCATATCTCTTCGCTCACCATAGGATCCCACTGGTACGGCGGCGGCCGTTTTACACTTAGGGTAGCCTCTGTCAAGGACACGGGTACGTGCCGTACTGATTTCTCCACTGGGCAGTGCTGAGAAAGGGCCTCATCCTCCGTGAAAGCGGAGTTGATATAATCCGCTCGGTCACGGGAATTGTCGGGCGGGCTCAGCAAGCTGTAGGAGGACTGGGAGACCAGAGGTGAAGTACTGACAGAGTGAGCAATGACAGAGCTGTGCTGGGAGCCACTCCCTGCGCTCAGATCTGGTCTCATGCCACCAATGCTGGAAGTGCTGCTACCAGCATTGCCACTAGCGATGTTGCCCGCGCCGCCAGCGCTCGCAGTGCTGCTGCTGCCAGCGCCGCCACTGCTGCACTGGCTGCAGGTGTACAAGGCTGTGGGCACTCTCTGCTGGTACTGTGCTGACACAATGTTGCTCTTGGCCTTAGGGGGAAGTTGCAAGGTGGCTCTCTGACCATCCATCAGCTGAGCCATTTTCAGGGCTGCCTCTCTGCTGTTCCTCCGCAGAGTAGCATGAATGATACTGCTGTCCAGCCTCTGCGCCATGCTTCTGCCCTGGGACAGCTGGCTGGCAATGTCAGGGTAGGGCGGCGGGTCCCCGGCTGGGATGGAGTAACGGGGGACCGTGAGCCGGTTCAAGGTGGCGCTGGCGCACGGCTGCTGCATCTTCTTCTCCGCAGCCGTGATGCGCAAGGTGGCGGAGCTGCCGGGGCCCGGCAGGGTGTAGGTGCTCTGGGCACAGAGCATCCTGGTGCGAGGCCGGCACACCTCCTCCACATTCCCGCTGCTGTCGAACGTCGTTATCCGCTCGTACCCCAGGGGCGTCTGGTAGTGCCCGGCCGGGTAGAGGGAGAACTCGCCCTTCTTGAGGCAGAGATCGAGGGGCGGCTGCGGGGGCCCGGGCGGGGGTGGCAGGGGGGCGGCGGGCTCGGCGGGGATGGTGCCGGGGTAGGGAGGCGGCGGGTTCATCTTGTTCAGCTGCAGCTCCTGAGCGGCCCCGAAGATGACGGCGTCCCCTTCCACCAGCGGCGGCCCCGGCCGCGGGGCCTTGGCCTTGGGCGGGGGCTCATGCTCGCGGTCGCCGTGGTCCCGCAGGTCGGCCAGGGCGATGGCGGGGGGCGCGGGGGGCGGCGGGGCGAGCGGC
>NW_024523648.1:11954188-12017156 GCF_017590135.1 Pyrgilauda ruficollis | reverse complement strand
CGGCGGCGGCGGGGGGCGGCCCAGCTCGCCCACGGCCAGCGCCCCCGCCCCGGGGCCGGGAAAGCGGCTCGGAGCCCCCGGGAAGGGCCCCGGCCCCTCGCCCCCCGCCTCGGCCGGCGGGTTTGCCAGCACGTCCAGCTGCACGTTCTGGTTGGCGAGCAGCGACTGGACCAGGCCGATGCTCTGCGTGGGCGACATGGCCTGCGCCGAGCTGTGGATGGGCGCGATGGGGATGTTGACGGTGCAGGGCGGGCTGCTGGCGGGCGCGCCGGGGGCGCCGGGCACTGCAAGGGACAACACAGAGCGTCACCGCCGCCCCGGCCTCCGCCCCCCGCCCCAGCACACCTCCCTGCCGCGGCCAGGCCTGGCCCGCGGGCCTCTGAGACTGTCTGCTACCTGCACGGACTCTGCTGCGCCCGGAGAGGCTGCTACCTGTTCCCAAACCCGCTGGATCAGACCTCAGTGCGAACTCATAAGCCAGCCCGTCTCCAGTGACTCCCATCGCACAAGAGCCACTTGTAGCAGCTGGTGATCAGCTTTAAAGCCACTTCTTGGGAGTGACACTTCAGAGGTCAAGTTGGGGCCATGCTTTCAGCCTACGCTACGATCCCCATGGACTGTCACGATATCACTCAGCATTCACTCATCATCAGGTTTTAACTGCTTCTGCTCAAATCAATAATAGTTTTGCTAAGTCGGGACTCACTAGTTTTCAGGGAGGAACTTTTGACAGTAAATACAACAAATCAACACACAAGTGAACAAAGCAAACAAGCAAATAAACAAAAGAAGTGGAGGCTAAGAAAGTTGAAGACCTGCACTGAAGACACTGTGTAATATCTAGTATAAGATTTCTAGAGTCACTGAGCCGGGGAGAACTGGAGAACACAAGACGATAGTTGGCAAAAGCTGAGCATAGTGGGTGACAAAGCAACCAACAATGCAAAAGGAAGGAAGCTGAAACGGAGGGAGGGGAATATGATGGAATGAAAGTTCTCAGATTTGTAAGGAGAAAATGTGAGGAAATAGATGGGAAGCCAAAAAGCTTCAAGAAATGGGTACTGTAGTCAGGGTGACTGCAGCATTAATGTTTGGACAGGCTGCAATCAGCAATGTATAAAGAAGCATATGTATATGAGGAAAAATTTCCCACATGTGGTGGCATTGAAAAAGGGAAAATGTGGCAAGGAATTCTCAGAATTTTGAGCAGAAGCATGAAGAGTGTTCAATTGTTTCCAGTTCCTTTTGCAAAAAGTGGTTGATTCCAATAGGAACTACCACTGAAAAGCTGGAGCAGGAAAATGAACACACTGGATCCAAGTAGAGGTGCCGTAGTCAAGAAGGAACAAAACAGAACAGAGAGGGAAAACAGTAAATACTATATTAGAACTTCCAAGAATATTGCAAGTTCTTTATTTTTTATTAAACTTCCTGTAAAAAACCCCACAGAAAACAGTAAGTGAGTTATATCAGTAGGTTTGTGGAAGGAAAAGAGACCAAGGATCTAGTGTCATATCCAATTTTTATCCAGTTTTATATCCATATTTAAGTGTGCCAAATTCTGTGGAGACCTCTGATTTGCAAGACCAGATCATGTAAGAGATCCATTAGCAGGACTCCTCCAAACACTGCCCAGTTCCTAATTAATTTCTAATTAAAATTCAAGTCATCTACCTATGCCCTATGATTACATTTTCGGTAACATCAGGCTTTACCAGCATCAGTCATGAATGTGGGAGGTGTACAGACAGCACTGTGGCTACACTGGCAAATACTCATGGCAGTTCAGTTCATTCCTCTAGAGGAAGACCAAGAGCCAAACTTGACTGACCCCAAGGCAGTTCTGTGGTTCTGTGCTTGGCTGGCAGGCCATGCTTTCACCCCGATGCCTGCAGGCTTAGCAATTTAGCTGCCAGAACCTGAGGTTTAATTGTTAGCTTGGCTTGAGCAGCCCCAAATGTTGCTGTCATTTTGCCTTATCCAACAAAATATCATTTGTTGTGGTGTTGCCTAATACTCCTGAGTGTTTAAATCCAATGTTTTCTTCATTTCTCCAAAGGTTTTTAATTGATAAGTTTGCATACTTTGTAAGTTAAATCAATTCACTGTGCATTTGTCTTGCCAAATCTTTACTGACTACATTAAAAAACACCTGTCCCAAGTGTACCTCACTATGAACATTGCACTGCCCAAGAGCAACTTTCTATCATGTTTTTTTTTAATCTATCAGGTAATCATTATTTACCCTGCAATACTTTTTCCTTTAGTAGATGGTACTTTCTTCCTTTATATGTAAGCTTTAGAACGGATATCCCCAAAAACATTTTTGAAGATTTAAGTAGCCACCATTTACTAAGCCAGAAATGCATTTTCAGAAAAAATTAGGCAAAAATGGACAAGAGGAAGGCTGTTGGAAGGACAGGGTAGTATAATCCTTTTATGGCCTTCCCAAAGAGCTGTGACAAGAGTCCCTAATAATTTTCTCTCTGTTTATGTACCTGCAATTATGAGCACCATTTAATTTCTTAGGGCAGATTCAACCCAATTTTCAGGAAGAGATGTGAAAACTTTGTATTAACTTTTTTCTTTTCTTTTTAGTTTTTATATTACTTTCTGACAGCATGGACCATGTTTCATAATAGCAAATGTTGTGTGCTTCCTATTAATAATATATATATGGTCACCAATGTCTCTATTATTTACTTCAGACACTACAGGAGGGTATCATGTAGGCAGAAATTAAGCAAGCCAAGTCCCCCAGGTTGTGAAAAAAATGGGCTTAATTTGAAACACACAAGTATTTCTTTAGAAGTCCAGAGGACTACTCTGATGCTTGGGTCAGACAAAAGCTCTGCTGCTGTCAGCAGCTGAAACCCTGGTCTGAAATAATGAGAACATTTCCATTTATTTCAGTAGATTTTAGCACTGTTCTTAATTGGTTTGCAGTGCTCACACTCCTTCCTCTTGAAAGGGACTGGCATGACAGCCACTTCCATAGTTCCAAAAACCTGTGATCAGGCAACAGGAATCCCTCAGTGATATGAAAATTCTGAAAATGTATTAATTTATCTTTTCTGTTGTTTGTTAATTTTATTGGCATGATGACTTTGATTGGAGGAGGTCTTGAGTACTTCCGGTCCTTTCACCTCCCACATCACATCTCCTGCACCCAAACCTTCCCTGCACTGCTTAAATCTTCTGCTACCTCAGTGAAGTGGAAAATTCTTCCTGATCCTGCTTTGTTTGTCAACTACTTTACTACTTTAGCCTTTTAGTAGTGATAAAAATCCAAATGAGCATTTATCACTTCTCAAAGGGTGGCTGAGTTTAATGGGAACCTGCTCTCCAACCCAAGCTCCTATCAGCCGTCTGTGCTTTGATGCCATCAGGTCTCAAGAACAGCCTGTTTGGGTTTCCAACACATTATACAATTCTGTCCTACCAAGATGCAGAATGCAAGGCTTCAGTCTGTGGAGAACTCCTAGCAAACTAAGATGAATTAGCAGACGACTAATTTCCCAATGAATTTGAAACTAAGGAGCTCTTTATGGATTATATTTTCCACACATCATAGAAAACATTGCCCATAACACATATTTAGCCTTATTCTAACTCAGTTCTACAGGACCCCATCAGACCAAAGGATTTTGATTTGTGTGTTTACCAGAGGGGACCATGACACAACCAACCTGACCTCCATCTAGCTTAACCCATAACATGGCAGCCCTCCATCCAGCTGCTCCTTACCTGGTAAATCATCTTCGTCTTCACTGAAAACATTTGGATTAAAGACAGGCATGTTAATGTAGTCCATTGAAATCTTCCGCACTTCTGGGAGATATATTGTCATTTGCCTGGGCTGCAGATGCAGCAAACTGGTTTTATATATTACTAGAAAAAGAACATAACAAGGAACAAAAAAGTCTGTTACACAAATAGCATGTAAAGCTAAGGAAGAAGCAATTCAAAGCAGACAGAAGGGCTATGAATATTGTTATTTACTGTACACGTGTGCATGGGCAAGCCATTATTTGTCAAATCACCATGTAACACTTTGCATAAATGGGATAAAAGAGATTGTTGCTTTCAGCTATTTCTCTTTAAATGGAAGCAGCATCTCTGTAATTAAATAATTAATTACTTCATCTTGTATTCACATCTATTTTTATGGAAAGAAAATACTTTTTTCCATTCTACTTTTGAAACTTTTCACCACAGGATGCTACCAATTTACAGGGGAAAACTGGAAAGCTCTCAGGAAGGAAATCTGCTGATGGTTACCACACAGAAAGAAATCCCACTGGGCTCAGGAAATCCCTGGGACCCAAACCATTGGAGACTGGGAGAACATTTGAAAGAAGCATCACTATGCATTATATCCTTCCCCATCTGCCACTGGCAGTGAGAGAATTAGAATGACCTGTGTTCATTACACTGTTGATAGCAGTTCATATGGCCACAAAAGCTATCCACCTAATTCTGCATCCAGGGCACCTTTATGTAATCCTGACCCAACTACATAATGCAACATGGGACACAATAAGTTTTCTAAAGAGCTCAATAAACTGCTAGACTTGTGTTATTATTTCAGTTCAGAGCTCAGTTCTGCAGGGTGGTACCCTGTTTTTCATCCACCCTTCTTCCTTCCCAACAGGACTGTTGGGCAGAACTGGCCCACCCAGAGAAAGGCTGATGATAGACAAGTGCTGCTTTTGATGATGGCTACCAGATTACTGATGCTCCAGCAGGAGAACCGTGTGGTGAGGCTCTGCACTGACTTGAGGAATCTTGAACATGAGGCTGTAATAACTTTTTCATATAATTTATAGCTAAATAACTATAAAAATCTGACTTTTAAGAATACTTCTATGGCAGTAACTTAAAACCTATTATTTCTACAGTCCTCTTGCAAAACCCTTTTTTATTTGTGTGGGTTTTGTGCCAATAAACTATAAAAAGAGAGGTCTGGGCTCACATGTTGATTTACTATTTTATTACGAGTAAGATTATTAGCATTTTATTGATACTTCATTATTGTAGTTATAGATTTTAATCTCCTTTAGTTACATTGAATTTAATAAAACCTAATTCCCACTGTACACAGAAAATAAGTGCTTTGTTAAGGAAGCCTTTTGATCACTTACAAAAAATCTCATGGCATAAGTTTCTTGTTTGTTAGAAAGAAATTAACATGCAAAAAATATCAACAGTTTGCTTTTACCTGCACCAAGGTTAGTTGGTAGGAAAGCAGCCAAACCCACAATTTTAAATTTGGTTCCCCAGATATTAGATGTGACCTGAGCAAGGTAGTTGTGCTGCAAAACAAAAACAAGATCATTTTTATCTGATAAAATCTGTATCAAGCTCTAACAAAAACCTGCAGAGCAATCAAGCTATTGCAAGCGATAATGCAATTTCAGTCTATCTTGTTTTTATTGTATTGAAACAGCCTAAAGTGCCTATGTAGCAACAGTTTTACCCAGCCATTAAGAAGACTCATTCTGATATCTTAACACCATCAGAAATGATGTATGCATCAGCCACAGGGTGACTAGAGCTACTGAAGATCTGAACAACACTTAGTGGAGAACTTCTGTTTAGTGGGAACAGGTCTGTTTTCTGGCACTTGCTGCTCCTGCCTAGCAGGACCACGGCTATTCTGTATTTCAGAGAGTGATACACCATGCCTATTGGTTCTGTGCTCATGAATCACTTTATAGAACAATAAACAAGACAGAAATTAATTACTCATAACAACAAATTCCCCAGGAGCTCCTAAAGCAACTTCCCAAACCACTGTTGCCATGGTACACACATTATGGGTCTGAAAGATCAACAAATTTTTCTCAAAGGCCAGGAGTTATGCTGCTAGTATCAGGAGCAGGATCTAAGCCTCAGGTCTGCTGATCTATTTGAAGGGCTTTTGGTCCTATCTTCATGGAACTGTTTAGAATTTTTCATAAAAAGGAAAAAACTAAACGAGAGCAGAAAAAACTAAACCAAACAAAAGAAAATTAAAATAGCACAGGCTTGTTATTAATGAAATATACAACCCAGACAGTTCTACAGCCTGCTAAGTTTCATTTCCCCAGAGGACATGAACACTACAAAGAGCACAAAGTGGTAATTCCTTTCCTTCCTTCCAATTAAGACTGTTTCATGTTAATTATGAAACAGATCATGTGGTCCTGTGAAGCAAACATTTCCTTCTCTCTGCAATCCCTAGCAAAGCAGAGAATTATGGTGGCATTAAGATGGGTCTGAGAAACTGATGAAGTGTTTTCACATACACGTTCAAAAAGCCAACAACATCACCTAAAATAAACCTCTCACATGGATTCACACTGACAAAAGTAACTGGTCCTGGTACTTACCAAACAACACCTGCTACTCCATTGCACTTTTGAACATTGGTACTGAACTGGAAGATGCAATTCTCTAGTTCTAGCTACTTATTGTAATTTAATGCAAACTGATCATTGGATCTCTATCACAACATGCTGCCTCATGAAAAAAATGCATTTGAATCGGGTATGCTAACAAAGTGCACAATACCTGAGTAATATCTTCTAAAGGAAACTCTCTTCGTGTCAGGCTTGGAGAACCAATAGAGGGTTTCCTTATTGGTAACCTTGGTGATCTTGAGATCTCCTGTGCAGCTCGCGACATCTTTGGAGATTTGCGAGCTTCTATATTGATTCTGCAGGTAAAGCAATACTTGGAATCAACAATGGGCAAGCTAAAAAGCACAAAACTCATGTCTTTGAATGGAAAGATGTAAGAAGAAGACAACTGGTAGGATGTCCTCGAAGTGACTAATAAAGACTGTACAGCCTACAGAATGGAGAATTACGGGTCAAATTTGAAGATACAGAGGACCTGACACACTTGCAGTAACTCATGCTAGATACTTTCTAATTAATCTAACAAAGCTTACAGCAGTTCTGCCAGATACAATTTATCTTCCACTAATCCCAAAAAGGTGCAGAGATGAATGATCTCAGCTATGCAGACTTTGAGCAAAGTCTCAAGAAATGAGAAAATGACACCTCAGCTGACAGATTTTTCACATTACTATATACAGCAAACCAAGGCTCCACAGATGTTGTCAGTGTTCCTACCCTAAGCCAAAAGTTATTTCTACCTCCCACTATACAAGGTGGGGTCAAGAATACCAGCTTAAGCACCTAAAGAACTCACTGGCAGAAATGTAATAAACAAAAGTAAAAACAGTCCGTTTGAAGGACAAAATATATTCCATGGTGGCAAGAGAGAAAAAAAAGGAAAGGTGGGAAAGTTTATAAAATCTTTCTTTGAGACTGCCTGGGGAGAAATTGTGCTCTATTGCTTCCCATTACATTTCGTCTCAGAAATCTTCCCCTAAGTCCAGCTCTATGCCAGTCTCTGAGATCACCCCAGAACTGCACCCTGTAGAGGACCCCAGTCTTACAGAAAATTCCTATGTGCCCAAAGGAGTTTACTTTTCATTTTACAAGGTGTCAAGAGAGGGAAGGAGAGACAGGGAGGAAGAGAGGCCACCTGGGGAAAAAGAACTATCCAAGACATTATTACCTGGGGAGTTTAGGTGATTTGCTAGCTCGACTGATTTTTGGAGATTTCTTTGCTGCCCAGTCATCACTGAGTTCGATATCGCTGGAGTCAGAGCAGTTGCAGCTGTCAATCACAGTGGAAATCAAGCTGTTTCCATAGATTTCATCTATCAAGACAGGCCCCAGAAAATTTAAGTGCTGCTTCAGAAAACTGGTATAAATTATAACTCTCAGTCATCAGAAGCATAAACCCGATCCACAGGCAGCAGGTGAAATAAAACTTTGCAGAGGAAAATTAAATGTTCTCCACTCTGCCTTCTTACTCCAAATTTCCAATGGTTTGAACTCAAGTGAACATCATTCAGAGGGATGAATAGCATTCAACTGACTTCAAAATTGAGACTAAAGAATATTTTCTGCTAATTAGCAATCTATATTCCATTACTCAGAATACAAGAAGTTCTCTTCTGTAAAACAGAAGGCAGCAGGGTATAATTTCAGAAACTTCTAGGTCATGCTAAAGATTTTTTTCACATCAGAAAAAAACATCAGATGCTACCATCCATGTTGCATATATATGTATTTTTTAAAGCTCTTGAGGATTTAACATCCAAAGTATTGCTAAATCATTTTTATACAGAGCAACAATAGAATTGTACCTGCTTTTCCGTCTGTTTTAGGATCCATGATGACAAACTCTGGCCGCAATTTGCTGATACGACGTCCTTTCAGGATGGGCACCAGCCCCCCAAGGTATTCCAGGTACAGCGTGTAACAGGGACCACCGACCTCTGGGTCATCTTCCGTCCGCTTCATGGTGCAGTGCAGCCGTTCATTACCAGCTGTTGGGTAGCTGACAAAATCTCTCATATTGTTTGGGTCTGGGATGGGAGGCTTCATTAAACAGAGGAAGGAAAGAGAAAGTTTTCCAATATTGGTTGGGCTCTTTTCTGTGGTGACTTAATCCCAACACAACTAACTGAAGTTGAACCCAACTCTAATTTGGCAGGTGAAGATTAATATAGGTTACTTCATCAGTTACGCAGGACCCACATGCAAGACAGAATGGCTGTGTGTTATTTAGTAAGATCAAAAGCAGTTGTACACAGAAAATGAAAACTAAAACTAGTTTTAAAAAAGGAAGGTTGAATCTGTGGTGAGTGCACTGAATGAGACAACAAACCTGCCTTCAAGTTCCAGCTCTTATCAGAAACTTCTTTTTGAACTTGAGTAATATGGTCAAGTCAAGTATCAGAGAATCTTGTCTCCTGCAGGCCCTCGAAGTGAACCTGGACACTCAGATCCCATTCCTGGTTAGTACTGGTACATGCTATGCCACTATTCTACAATGATGTCAACTCTGGAAAAAGCTTGTACTTTTTATATCACTTCCAAGCACATGTCCCACCCTAGCTGAGGGCCATTTGTGTGCCATGTAGAGAAATACAAACACAAAGCTTGGGTTACTTTGCCCTGCTTGCCAGCACACTGCATTAATGCACGAAAAACTCAATCCTAAAGCAGTAGGACTGCTTTTGTCTAGGACAATATAGCCTGTATGACACAAATACTATTAATGTGTGTAAGTCAACAGAATTTCTTTCAAAATGAAAGTATAAGGAAAAAAAAGGTAGGGAAAAAATAGGCTTCCTTGACCTGGCAAATGGGTATAGGCTGAGGAGTGGCCTAAAATGTGGTCTGCAAGCTGGAGGGGGAAGAGGAATGGAAGAGGGTGCCTTGCCTAGCACTGAAGGCATGGCTGACAACATAGGTTCAGTGGGGGACTGGGATGAGGCAGGGTGAAGTGTAAGTGCTGATGAGGCTCCAGAAAAACCCATGAAACAGGATAGGCACGTGGCTTCTGGAAACACTGCTCCCACCTCTCAGCTATGCAGCGCCACAACCGCTCTGCATCCTCACATCTCCTCTAGGAGGTGACACAAAGACTATTGGCAATGACGTGTCCCTGTACTGCCCTCTGATCCTCCCTAGGGCTCCCAGCCAATTGCTGCCTTCATCCAGCCCATCCCGTCCCCTTCCCTGTCTTCCCTAACTGCAAGGAAATTGTCACTGATGCTGTGGAGAGGGGTGACTCTGGAACAACATGGAAAGCATCCTGGGGAGAATCTTGGATGGAAAGAACTGGAGACTTCCAGCCTGATAAATGCTCTGCATCTTTGGAGATCCAGGAATTATGGTTACAGCAAGGCATTTATTGTTCTTTGACAAATGAAATTATTTACAGTTGCACAAACTGCCCTGATTAGCAGTACCCAAATGGAACCATGCTGAATTATTATTTTGTAGGCATAATTTGTTCTCATTTAAGCTGGGTCAGCCCCACTGATTTCAAATTAGTTGTTCTAGCTCTGCATTGTTTTAAAAAGGATCTCTGGCTGAAGAGACTGCTGTAACACATACACAAAAATCACAAAAATGTATGTTTGACTTTCAAGCATTTACCAGCTAATGCACTGGTTTATAGGCTGTGATAAACAGCTTGGAAATCCCAAGATATTACTGAGGGCATAACCATGAAACAAACAGGTTGTGCAGACGATTCTGCTGGTGGTACAGGAAAAGGTGTGATACCTGGTTCATTATTCCATAGCACTGTTGGAGCAGTAAGATTAGCAGAACTCAGTGTTAGTAGAAATGTTTGGGCAGCCCCAGGTCTTAAGCCTAACCTTCCTGGGAATATAAGCACTCATGTGACATGTAGAGGGGCTACAGTTTTACCCCTGTGAATCCCTCCTGTAACCCTGACAGAGCATTATCACCAGCATGAGCTTCTTCAGAAGTCTTTGTGAGTCACCAGCATATTTTACCCTTGTTATGTACTTGGAAAGGCCATCTCCATGGAATAATGCAGATCAGCATGCGTGAGTCTTCTTTTCAGATTTTTAATAGGCACCAAATGCATCAGTGGCGTCTTGAAGAGGATGCAAAAGCTTTTAAAATGATAAAATCTTATCATTTAGCCATTGCCACTTAGGAGCACCGTGGAGGGGGGAGATCTAGCAACACTTCCCTCTTCACAACGCACACATTTCCTTCTTTTTACCTTGATTGTTGGTATGAAGGCAGTGGTGAGGTACGAGCAGAGCCGAGGGGGTAGGGTCAGCTTGCTGATGTCCTTGTCGTCCCGCAGGCAGCTGGCGATGGTCTGCTGGCACAGCAGCTGCAGGCTGGAGACCCTGTGCTCCACTCTGACAACGTACAGCGCGGGCCCAGAAGCCATCAGCAGCCGGGAATCCCTGTGACCCCAACAGATGGAGATGATGGGACGCTGCATGAAGAGCAAAAGGATACAACTTCAAAAGATTTTGTGCAAAAGATCTTTTTCTTAAGATGGCTGCACAACAAGTGATGACACGAATTCAGACCGATCACATTACCTTAAGTCTCCCAGAAACTTAAAGTGCCCACCACTGCCCCTAGAAGAAGAATATGAACATCTCAAATCATCAAAAACAGCAGCTGATGTTTATTCAGTGCTTTTTACTCTGGATGTTTAAACTCTTCACACAAGGAATCAGCTACCAAATTCAGTACCTAGATAGGATAAGTGACTTTAAAGACACTTTAAAGGTGTTGAGAAATAGGATCTTTTGATGCCCTATCCAAATGATTTATTCAGTTATCTAATCAGTCTTCATCCACTGGTAACAGCTCATATTTTACAACTGAAATGTTAAATTATATGCCCGGAGACACTTAAAAAACAAGTGGAGAAAACCCAACCAGCTTTCTTGTTTTGTGCCAAATCTTCTGCTGCAGTGTCTCCTTTGAACTATTCCCAGAGGAACTGAACTGTGAAAGAGCACTAGGAATGCAACAGAGAATGGCCTTTTGTCTTCTTCTTGTCTACACTCAGAAATGTCCAAATCACAACAGTAAAACCAAAAAGATTCAGGGCCAACTGACATGAAATGTCACAATGTGGAACAGAATAAAGATGAACAAACACAGCTGCTTAGAACATTTATTTCATGCTTGCAAGGAGCTCCCTAAACTTTCCTTTAAAATTCCCTATTTTCTTGTAAAGTACTACTCTGTTGTGACCTCCTCCAGCCTTATCATCATTACTTTTGCCCTTAAGTATTATTTGCATCCACCTGTCATCTCTTGCTTTCTGTGTTACAAAGCACCTGTATTTGCTTATATACACACACCCTGTGGTATTTCAATCCCATCTGCTATCTCTGTGCAAATAAACAACACAGAGTAATGATGAAGCTCTGACTCCATGAAAAATGCTATACACCAGGTTGTCATCAGTGAACTACGGAAGAGTTACTCCTTTCTGTGAAGGTCTTCCTTGTTTTCACCATCTGTAACATTCTCAAGTTTAAGCAAACATATTTTTCATCTAAATAATGAACTGTATTTATTGAAAAGTCAGGGTATCTTTGGAATATCTTCTCACAAGACACATCAAACAAGAAGACAGGGTCAAGACACCACCAGTAAGAGCTTTTATTCACTCCTCTATTAGCAGTATGGTACCCAGATAGCAGGGTTAGATCTGCCCAGAGCTTACTCACCTGGTCTGAGGAAAAAGCCTCCCTTCCACTTACAAATTTAAGATGATTAAAGGCAAGAAACTGGGAAAAGATGGTTTTATGTGACAGATATGAAGCGAAATGCAGCTGGCACAGCACTATACCAATGCTTATCATCAAGATAAAGCACTGGATGAAAAACTTTTCCACATAAGAGATCTTCCCTACTATGTCACCTTATCATAGATTTAAATTTCAAGGAAAATACTGGTTTTAAAGTAGGAGGAATGAAGGAACTTCTTTTTAATTACATCTAGGCAATACCACACACACACCTCCACAAAGGCACAAATCTTCAGGCTGACTGATATGCAAATAGAAAGAAGCAACATGTGAACCTTGTGATTTTCACAGTAATTGCTGAATGCATTTTGTAGTGGAGAACTTCCAAAGAACTGAGAAATCCTTTGTGTACCATCAGTAATTCTACATGGCTTGCCATAGCCATAATCTGTGGGATACAGCCTTGCATTTGAGGAGAGGTCACATGAAGTATCCCCTGCTGATTGGTATTCCATGATTTGTGAGTGTGGCTCAGCACTTACACTGCCTGGCAGCAATGAGACAGCTCAAGCTGCTTACCAAATAAATGCAGTTGAAAAGGCACTGGCACAAGGTAGGTGCCTGTCACATCTACTGCATGACAGCCTGAGAACAGCACAGTAGAAATGACCCTGATTCTCCCCAAGGGCTGAATCCCAGCATGGACAGCACTATCTACCTGATCATTACTGTGGGATCCAAACTGCATTCTGCTGTTCACCTTGCATCAGCTACAGCTTACCTATAAACACAGTGAGGGGACAAACAAGTATGTGCCTTGGCACAAAAATGTTTATTTATTGGACAGACTTTAATGGCAGAAGAGAAGTTGAATATCCCACCTATCATAATCCAGTACAGCATACCCAGACCTGATGTCTCATATTGCAGCTATTATAACCCAATATATCACACCCAGGTAGGACATTCTTCATCCAAATAGAGTCAAATAAAAGCACCTCTTTCCTCAGGTTACTGCTCCACGCAGAGAGCATCAGAGGTGCAGAAAGCACCAGGAACCTTTGCAATCTAAAACAGTCTCAAGGGAAAGGTTTTTCAGAAGCTCTGAAACACAGGGTAGGACCTCTGGCAACATAGCATTGTGGAGCTCCGAGGAGTAGAAAGTCAGAAGGTGAAAACTTCACCACTGTTTCCTAACAGGCAACCATAATTCAGTCACCTCCTAAACTTCTCAATGTATGATGCTCCTATAATCTGTTTATGAATGTACATGCAAACAATATGTGAGTGGGTGGGTGATTAAACAAACACACACACAATACCTACAAGTGCTGTACTGTTTGTAAATCATAACATTTCTACTCTTCAATTTGTACAATTAGTCTCCCCACATACCTCATTATGTTTATATTTTCAACCTCAACAAAGAGCACTTGTGCCACACCACCAGACATACCTTGCCTTCCTTTCTCTGAAATGGTCAGACCCTTGGTGCTCCTCCAGCCCAGTCTTTAGCAACATTTAATTTACAGTGAAGGGCTAAGACTTCAGATGAGCTTCAAGGAAAATTAGCCTGTCTTTACAGGCTTGGAGAAATAAAAGATCATCCAAATGCCAGATCTGACCTGACCTTTAAAGTACTGCTCCAATAATATTTTTCAATAACTATGCTTCCCAGTCTTTCCCTTGCTGGACAAGAGATATGAATCAATTACTGCAGCAAGTCAGTTATGAGCTGGCCACAGCTTTCTTTTCAAACTCTACTGAGAAAAAGCAATTGACCTCCAACATCCAACATAAAAGTATTGCTCCCCATAAAGCATCCATTTATTTGCACCGTTTTAGCGAAACAAGGTAGGACAAAAGTTGTATCCAAATTTTTGTTGCATCCAAAAGTTGTTGTACCCACATGTTAAAAAACGAACAAGCAGAACCTAGGGCAGAAGAATTTTATTTTCCATGTTTGCAGAGTTGGGGTTTTTTTCTGCTAGGAACGAAGAAATGCAGCTACAAATACAAAATGAGAATTTCTACTCTCACTTTGCATATAAAAATATCATCAGGTTTTGAAAAATCTCAGCATAAACTGTAAATACCTGAATGAATTCCAGGGTTTAAATACTAACATGTAGTTCTATGGCAATTATATATTAGAAATTATTGGCTAAAGCACAAGAAAAAAATGCTTTATCAGGAGAAATACTGACTGAAAACACATCTCAACAAGTGACTAACAAGGAGCTCTTTTGCCATTTCTTTCCAAGTGAGCTTGAAAGTGAGCTAAAGCTACTCAAATCTGTACTCCCAGCTGGGATGTTGATTCCCCTTAGAAAAGCATGCAGGAATGGATATTCCCACTCAAAGCCCTGTGGTTGCTTCTTATAAGTCACTCTACTGTCTCTATTACAGGAGAGAACATAATATATATACATTCCATCACTTGTATGCAGTTCAGTCAATGAAAACACTGTTCTAGCTGATTCTTGCTGCCTGCCTTGAGCTCAGAAATCCTGAGCCATGGGGTCTGCCTGCTGCTTGAACTAATCCCTTGTTTGTTGGCACTGGGACTCCCACTGGTAATGAAATAAAAATAGTATTCCAGGGCAGAAAGCCCAGGAACTAGCAGGACTTTTCTCAGGAGGAAGAACACAACTGCAAAATAGTATCCAGTGAATGGCATGCGTAAGTAGGTTGCCTGCTTGCTCTCACTGCAGACTGCTGATGTGGAAATGCACACTCTTCCCTCCCAGAGTCAAGCTGAAAGGTGCAATGGCTGCAGTGCCCACCTGGCTCCTGTGAGCTGTGTGTGCACACCTCTGTGCTGCCACAGTGTTCATGGATGGTGTGGGAAAGCAGCCTAACACTCCTTCATTCTTCTTCTCCTCGTATTTACAGTGGGAAAAATATTAACTGCTAAGAGCTGATGGTGACAAATGATGAGGAATCTGCCACTGCTGTGGTCTAATATGATTTTGATGTCATAAACTCTTATTTGATTGGCAGCTGTTTCTTACACCCTCTCTATTTCTACGGTATTTTTTTAAGAAGTCAATTCAACAAGATTCCACTTTAACAGAAAGAGTTGCTTAGAAAAGTGTCTTCAATTTCCAGTGCTGATCAAAATCCATTCCTGCAGCAGAAATGATCCTGTGGCCTATATAAAGAACACCAAGGTCCTTATTGATATACTAAAGCGTGTTTCATCAGTTAGTTCTAAACTGTTGCTTTTTTTTCCTGTAAGAAAATAAGCTTCTTGAAGCTTTGTTGTCATCCATAACAACATCCATAACCCATAACAACTAAATAAAATTGATTTTAGGCAATATAAATGAAAGGCAACATTAATTCAGATGCAACAAACCTGAGCACTCTGTGTGAAATAAATGAAGAAAAGTAAGCAAGGTCTGCTCAGCTGAGTAACATAAAAAGCAGCCTCTTCTTTCAGAACCTTTTGATCTGAATTAAACCTAAAATTGCACCTTCCTTCTCTAGCCTTTACAGAACTACCAGGTTTCTGCAGTATCATATAATCTTAAATCTGTTCATTTAGATGCTGGGACATTTCCAGCAGAGAAGCAGTCTGTGAAATGCTGACAGCAGCAGGTCTATAGCAAGCTGGTTGTCTTCTCAAAGACTTCTGGAAACTTCTACCATAAAGATTTATCTTTGGTACACCACTTTGAATTCGGTTTAAAAATATTACACAGATAAACATGTTTTTTTACATTTAATCTTGCTGTCTATACCACATGTGAAGCTTAGTTCCCTCTCCTCCTCCTTTGCTGCACTCAAGATGTAATCTGTACTCACACCAGCTACACAGTGATATAAAACCTTAAAGTCATGTACATTTACTGTAGAATTAAAGGTGTATGGAGGAGATCTGCATTGTAGCTTCCAAATCTGTGCTCTTGTTCCCCTGGTCCCCTCTGGGGCACATTAAAAAATCATAAAACCTGAAGAAGGGACCAAATATAAGCCAGAAGACTGAACCATTACAAAGAAAAAAAATCACAAGTTTGTTAAAGTTGGCAGTTAGATAATGTTGAAGAGATCCTGTAGGAGACTCCTGTTCAAAGTTCAGGATATAAGAAGATATGAAGCATCTGTTTCCAATCAGAAGTGACAGCAGGTAAAGTTAGTTGATATAATAAAGACCTGTCTGCACATTAGATGAGATCTTCTAAAAGTGACAGAACTGGGTTGCAGCATTTGGTAAACAATTTTAGTACGACTATAAAACGGTCTTAAATGAGTTGATTATTCTCATCCCTGCTTGATGCCAGGGAAAAGTAGTGAGGACTTACCAAACAATGTAAGAAATTAACATTCTTACAATAAAAACATTATGACCAGCAGGGCAGCGTGCTGTTGCAATCTCATTTTTAAATGTTTGAAAAAGCAGGCCCATGGAAAACCTGGGCATATTTTTAGTACCCCACATTGGTGTTTGTAGTGTATACAAGGACAGGCATAGTAAGAGGTAAATTTTACAGAAATTGGTGTATGTTTTTGAATAGTCATCAGCTGACCACCAGCCCTTAAAAGATGCTCTCTGCATAGAATTCAGTTCAGTATTTGACCAGCCCTTACTGATGCTTTTTCAGCTCTTTCCACTCTATTCTGCAAACACATCCTTGCCAGGATGCCAGGCTGAAGCCCCAGAGCCAGGAACAGGAGCGACTGCTACACTATGCCAACTCTACCATTCTGTTTATGAATGTTGTTTTTCAAGCAAAGCTACTGCTTTTCTTTCAGTACTTCTAAACAAGTGTGATTTCCCTATCTAGAGCTTTATAGCCAGCAAACTAGGTTTATGAACTATAAATTCCTACACTGAAGGTAAAAGCTTAAGAGAGTTAATCAAACACGACAGAGGATGCCAAAACCACACTAAAGCTGGAGCAGAAGGCAGCATACAGAACATCTTGCAGAGTTCCATGACAACAGTCATCACTGAGATGAGTTACCTGCAGTTCCCAAATCTATTCTACCACTGGGGTTTGCAGTGACTTTATGTTCAGTAACATTCTAGCCAAGTTGCATATAAATCCTGTCAGTCTTAGACTGAGTTTTGTTAAAAACAATACAATCTGTTTCCTGACTATCCTACTGAAGATAGGACAGACAAACAGCAGAAACAAAAACAGTTCAGTATATTTTACTGGTAAAATTTTCAGACATTTGCTATGTCAAAGAATTGGGACAGAGGACCACATGGAAAATCAGTTTTGTACCTGTAATCCATTATTTTTTTAATGTTTTGTTTTATTTTTTCTGGCTTTTGTATTCAGAACAACATTCATTTATAATCAATGTGCTTTTCAGTCACACATTTGCTTCTTCATAAGAAAGTCTTAGCAGAAGAGTTCAAGATGAGCAAATTCTTTTATTTTCTTGTTCTTTTTTTTTTTTTTTAGTTCAGTAACCAGTGATGAATCTTATAAAATCCCATTACAAGGCTGACTGCCATGGTACAGAAAAATTAATTAACTTATTCTGATGAGTTTGTCATGACACAAATTACTAGGACCACTGACTCACTCTCATTTTTGCACATACATCTTTGGAGCACAGGCACAGCATCACAGAAGTTACCAGCAATTTTTTTGCAACATTGGTTTTTATCTGGTTTTGTCAGTCAACCAAATACTTAACAATGTTCTAGCATACCTGTCATTTAGCTGGTAATACTGCTAGACCAGCATTCAAATACATAGGAGAATAAAGTCCACGTGAGCAGACATAGGTGTTCTTCTGAAAGATCACTCACTTCCTCCTGCAGCTGAGTAAATACGAATTTAGATGCACCTAATAAAGAGACTAAACACTGACTAATAAGAGAAGAGGGGTGGCTCTAATTTTAGGTAGGTTTATGCGCACAGCTTTTTCATAAACATAAATATATCAGTTTGAATGTTATTTTTATCCTAATTTCCAAAGGAAATGAGACTCCTTGATTATCTTGTTAATTGGTGGTTGCCTCTCCCTGACTGTCCTCATCCTTCAATTAACAACCTGGCTTACAACTTCTGAAGTTGGCTTTTAGTCTGCAGTTGACAATGAGGGAAGAAATCTCCCTTACATTAAAATATTGCTATTCCCAACAAAAATAGCAGCTGGAAAGAGCAGAAAGGCTTATATTACTACTTCCACTGTTAGAAATACTGCAGTACAAACTTGGCATGCACCTGTTCTGTCTGACCTCTCAGCTGCCCTGTAAGCACTCAGAGAATGGCGGAATAATTAGCCCCCACATCAGGCACAATTTGTGCTTTCTCCCAGCTGGTTGGGTGGAGGAAAAAGGAAAGAGCTGAATGCATGAAAAGAAGTTGAAGCTATACATGGAGAACTAGAGGAGATGAAAGTATTTAAATGAAGAAGAAATTGAGATTAGCAGGAAGAAAGCACTGAGGGAAAAAGCCTGCACACACAGAGGTCACAACCTGACCTGACGGGCTCTGATGCTCAAACCACAGAGTGATTTCACAGCCTGGCACCAGAGGGTTCAACAGCTGATGTGCACATACTGAGTTCTGGTACTGAAGTAACAGAACAAGGTTTGCTTTTCACCTGGGCTGGGAAAAAAGCAACACTGATATAAATATGTTTTCTTCAGAACTGATCCAGAGAGGAAAGGGCTGTGCTACTTTGCTGCAAGGGCTACGTTTAAGGCAATATAGCTGTGCTTATGGGTAAGTCCTTTAGGTACCTAAATCAGCATTAGATATCACTGTACATACTTAGGTTGGCTTTAGAGACCATTATGTTACACTCTACACAACTAAAGAATTCTATCTAAGTTAGAGTGCTAAGGTTAATAAGCACAGGTTAATGCTAAATATAAGCAAATACAGAGGCTGAGCAGATGGTTTACTATGTCACCCTTTTGCATCCATTCCAGATCAGGATACTGGAAAAAAAATGATAATACATGGTATCATCATTAAATACAATTAATATATCTACAGCATTTTCCTTCACTTTTAGATTTCACAGCTATTACAAAGTTTCATTACTAGAAGCAGAAATCAAAATGGAGTCATCCCTGTTCTGCAGAAAATGACACAGAATTACATTCAGCTGGGCTCTGAAGTACCAGCAAAGACCTTTGAAGCATGTTGTGATCCTGAGCAGCTCACAGACCATGTGCTGGCATTTACTTGGCAAGTTACATGACTGAGGTTACTGCATCACACCAAATGACTGTACATTAGAAAATTACAGTAACAGAATAAACCTGCAGTTATGATACTGGAATTGGAATATTTTTGTCCAGCTCTTGGCTCTGCTACAACATCAAGCAAGTTATTCAGTTTTTTCTTCTCCTCAGTCACTTAGCCATAAAACAATGGAATTTTCTTTTTCTGTCTGTTCATGGCCGTTCAGTGAGTTTGGGAAACAGACTTGCTCCTTTTGCACTTCCACAGTACCTAGCACAGTGGACTTTAGAACCAAGCGCAGTCTTCCATGTCTCCCCTAATGCAAACAACCATTGTTTATAGCTCATTTTTATCTATATTGTGTTTTAGGATGGATTTGGGGCATTTTGCAACCTTTTCCACATTACAGGTCTACAGCAATGAGCTAATGTGGGAAAAACACATGCAAAAAAAACTAAACAGACTTTAAAAATGCCTCCTACCTGCACAGGTGTCTCCAGAGTGTAGATGTGTTCCCCACGCACGTTGTAGAACTTGACAAGCGCGCTTTTCAGCAGGGAACCATTGCTGAGGTCAACCAGCTGGCTCTGCTTCTCCATGCCTGCTACTGCAAGCAGGTCTCCTTGTGTGCACCACTGAACCACCACATCTGAAATCACAAAGATGGTTTGCAGTAAACACTGGCTAGAAACAACAGGAACAGCATTTTCAGATGCCGCAAAGTGACTTGAACAGATAAAACATGTTCTCAAAAGTTACTTAAGTACTAAGAAACCTATATCCTTTCATTGCAATATAGAAAATATGCAACAGATGCACTTTTAAGAATGACTCTTTGTTCTGTAAATTGAAAAAAAATGTGTAAAAAAGATTCTTTTCACTCTGTGGTGAGTCTAGAATGTAATCAGTAGTTGCTCCTAAACACCTAAGGACAAGAATTTACTAGAGATGTTGAAACTGATGTGGAAGATCCTACATAAAGCTTTGGGGTAAAGAAGTGGAATCAAGTTAATATGCAGATAAATAATCTTACTAAGAGAGTAACAGAGTGTTTGTCTGGAAAGGCCTATAATGCAAAAAAGCAGAATATCTGGCAATACCTCATGTTCTCATGGCTGTCAATGTAACTTTCAGCATAACTCAAACTAGAGTTACAACAGTATAACATGAAACTAAAAGCACTCGGACTTTTGTCCATAAATACATATGGCCTGCATATCATATGCTTTCTTTTGCCACCATCATGCCACAAAAATCATGAGAGCTCTGGAGAATCTCTCTTACAAGGAGAGACTGAGGGAGCTGGGCTTGTTTGGTCTAGGGCAGCCTGAAAGTGGATCTCATTATTGTCTCAAAGGTTTGTGCAGAGAGGACGATGCCAGACTCTTTTCAGTGGTGCCCAGTGACAGGACAAGGAGCAATGGCCATAAACTAAATCACAAGAAATTCCACCTCAACATGAGAAAGAATTTCTTTACACTGAGGGCAGCAGAGCACTGGAAGAGACTGCCCAGGGAGGCTGAGGAGTCTCCCTCTCTGGAGACAATCAAAACCCACCAAGACAAGTCCCTGTGTAACCAGTTCTGGAGGACCCTACCTTGGCAAGGGGGTTGGACTGGCTGATCCCCTAATGATTCTGTGATTCTGACTTGTGAAAATCTACTCAGCTGCTTAGCAGGGCTTTGCTGGAATCACACAGGGACTGCTCAGACTCTCATATACATGGATATGAATATACATATCAGTTACTTCTCTTACAGGCACCTCATGATGAGGGACGCCCACAGCTTAATTTGGGGGATGCTTATTTCAAACCCTTATATCCTCTAGTTCTTTGTCACACTTCTAGAGTAACTCTAAAAAAGTATTTTGCATTTCTGTTCGTGTTTCAAAGGTAGATTTGCATGTTCAAGGAATACCGAGCTAGTCTTTAAATCTTTCTACTCTTAAACCAGAAGTGAAAGGCAGCTATTTTGTGCTGAGACAAAGCGAAGGTAAAGACAAAACTTCTGTGCTCTGGGATGCTCAATCTGCCAAGAACCTTTTGAAGACACTTGTGGGCGAGAAGCTGTCTCCAAATGAAGAAGCAGGAGAGAAATGAGAGTTGGCAGGAAGGATCTCAAAATTGTTTCAAGTTGTCAACTTGTCATTTGCAAGGACTTTCATGCGCAATTTAAAATGGTTTTGTATTATTTCAACTTTCTGATATTTCTCATGGGAATTTTGCTTCTGTACATATCAGGAGGAAGCCACGTGTTCCTCAAGGTAATTTTTCCACAGCTAGGCATTGTATGCCTCTTGTTTTCTCTTAGTTTTCAGCCCTCTAAGTAACCTACAATGGGATTTAATTCATGTTTCTTGGACAGGAAAAAGATAGGCAGGTTAGAAATAAACAAGGCAAGCTGATCAGCTCCACTTTTGGTAACTGGATAACTGGAACTACCATAATGAAAAAACTGTCTCCTTTGGATACATGTCTTCAGGTAAAACTTTCAGCTGATCCCCATGACAAGAGGAAGGAGTGTCCAGCAGTTTTCTCTCTCTCTCTCTCAAAGTCCTAGAATTAGACTGCTGCAAAGGCAGCAAAGGGGTGGATGTGGGCTGCAGCATCCCCTCAGGGCAGTGTGGCTCTACTGACACACTTGCACTGCCAAGAGGATCTTCAATGACTACTGGACCTTTACATAAAATAACTGATGAATAGGTTCTCAGCACTAGCACAGAGATTAGAAATCAAATGGAGGTTTCATTTAGGGTAATGGTCTACACAAGGATCAGTCACTCCTGCTTTCCAGCCACCACAGGCATGTATATCAACAAGCCTTGAACACAGAGCACTGTAAATGTGCAACAGCTCTGCAGGCAGTAGTTGTGGCTAACTAGTACAATTAATAGATGTAGCTCAACAGTTCTGCAGGAAGCAGTGCACTGAGAATCACACAGTTAAAAAGCACAAAAAAAAAAAAAAAGGATACATCTGAACAGTTCAGGACCTCCACTAGGACTGACAAAACTACCAGGACTGCTCAAGCTGGATCAAAAGAACTTTTATTTGGGTAATCAAATTATCAAGGTTTTTCCTCTGTCAGTTTAACAGAAATATTATCAGTAAAATGACAACTCTGCAAAACTAGTAGAATATATATATTCTCTATATATTAAAGATATATTGCTACTGCTTGAAATAATTTCATAGTTGCCTACTTTAAAAATACAATAAGTAGCCTACAGCAGCCGATAAAGGCAAGGATATCTGCTGCAGAGATCACAGAGCAATACTTTGAGATTTCAAACACAAACACATGAACAAGGACTTGCAGACTGAAGACCCCACTTGGTGGTTCTGCACATTCTTGCCTGTGATAAAATCCAGTAAAATGTAGAGTCACTTGGAAAAAAATTATGAAGCTACAGTCAGTGTGAACATCTATATAGAGCCAGACATAAAATACTTTCCACTGTACAGTGCTTAAAACAACAGACAGCAATATCCCAATAATCTCTCTGTCTCACGCACACTCCCAATTCAGTAAGATTCTGCATAATTTTTGTCTAATGATGACAAAAATGTAGTTCAGCTTATAACCAATAAAAATATTCCTACCCTATCTAGCACATTAACATTTTGCTACAGGAGGGTAACATACTTAAGGGATCTTTTTTGCACTAGTGAAAGTCAATGGGGAAGGAGAAACAGGACAGACACCCCCAGCAAGATAGAGCCCTGCAACTCTAAGCAGAGAATAAGATGAGGTCTGTTTCTGCTACTGTTCCCAGCTGAAAGCTAGACTGGATGACAACTCAAGACTGCTCAGTACCCTAATTACTCTAATATTCCAGAAATGCTGAGCAGACCCATTGGTGATTATCACAAGAGCTTCTTTAAGTTGGCTCCAGTTCTCCACACTTTTGGTATCCTTTCAGCTGATGAAGTTTTCTGGATTGTAGGGCTGTCTCACGATGCTGGGTTTTGCCACTCACGCATTTCTGGGGTTGGCACAGATGGAGAAAGGAATGGAAAAGAAACCTCAAAGGTGATGTTTTTACCTCCCAAGACTACTGTACATAACAGATCACCCAAAAACTGTGGGGACGGTGATAGGGCAATTTTTCACCAAAAACATCCCACTACTTCAGAACAGCTAAGAGTTTCCTCCAACAGCCTAATTCTCTTTTCATCTAATTTAAAACTAATTTACCTGTGGAGATGAAAAAACTTTGGTGGAACCTATATTTAAGCATGTGCCTATGTGCTGCATTGAATTAAAATGTCTCTGCAGGCAAAGCACAGTAAATTGCACAGACAGTGCTGGCAAAGTAAAGGACATTTTTAATAGGTAAGACCAGTAAAAATTTCAATGTGAGTTAAAGATTTTACATGGAATACTGATTGTGCAAACATTCATGCACATCACTTAGCAAAATGTATAGTTATTAATCAGTGGAATTTTTTCCTCTCTCAGAATAACTTGCCTCTTGACAATTAATAATTCTAGCAAGTTTTCCATAATTGTGAGAACCAAAGCAGCACTGCAATTTATACCAGGTTACCAAAGCATGGAAGACTTTGTGAATTAGACATGCAAAGAAAGTGTTATGTAGCAGAGACATTCACACAAAGAACCATAATAATTTAATGCATTCTGCTGGAAAACTGCAAAACAGATCAGCTGCCCTACACAAATGCCACAAAAACACGATCTCAAAAATATTGTTAGGCATTTTTTCAAAATATGTCAGGACTATGAAGGATGGGACTGTAACGATGAGCATTACAGAAATCCTACAAAAACTCCATCAACCAAGAACTGCTCTTCCTCCAGCAGGTGTCACTGCTGGAAACGGCAATATCAGCACCAAGGGCTCCTGGCTTAAGGAGCAAGAGGCGCAAAAATGCAACCTATGCACACATCATCAAAAATACAAGAAAAACAGGGCACAGGAGAGGGAGAAGTGGCTTATTTTTCATACCTTTCAACCCTGAGTGGATGATAGTAGGAGACAAGTCATCGTAGTTGTTCATCAAACTGATGTCTCCTGACGTGAAGCTGACAGTAAGCAGTGGCTTGGTGTTCTGCACCGGCACTGGATAGGCAGCTGGTCCGTCTGCAAAACAAAGCTCTGAGTGAGCAAAAGGTGAACAACCAAAAATAATCACATCCAGGCCAAAACACACTGTACTTCAGCCTACCACCATCAGGAGTTGTTCCAAGCCTCTCTACCTGCTTATTTCTGCAACATCTGTGGGCACAAGCAAAGCAGGTTTAGCTAGTTAAGCTTCTCTGTTTCTGTGAAACCTCAGTGCTTTTACTTTGTCAATTTTCACTGCATCATATCCACGGTGATTTATGTATATACTATTATGTCACATAGTGGTGTTTTTCAGTCTTTCTGCATTCTCAACTCCTCAAAGTGACATAGAAAGGGAAAATCAGTGCCTTAGAAGACTTTTTCAGAACCCCAGCAATGAAAACCAGCATGATGAACATTATAATGACATTAAAAGCAATTTGTTCTACATCCTTTTTGCTTGGGCAGGTACCAGGGACTCTTCCTGATGTCACACAGAGACATTTGAAGAACTTCTAAGAGAACATACTGACTCTTCAGAAATTACTGCATTCTAAATGTCTAGGCAGCAGCATGAAAAGACACCTGCCATTCTGCATAACAGGATCCAAGGCACCCAAAAGTAAGGTGAGCCCAAATAGAACACTTGGCTTTAAAAACCATTTCTGCAAAGTCTCTGGTCCTCTAAGCTTGTTTTGCAGCAAGTTCACTAAAATTCCTTTGCTCAAATACTTCATGACCAATATTGCCATCTGTAGCTTTTGGTGTTTAACTCCTGTTTACAGTTTCTGAGAGGAGATGCCACTGGTCCCTGATTAAGTGCCTGTCAAGGCCCAGCCAACATCTTTCCAGTCAACAAAAATGGCAGAACCAGTTAAGAGTAGTGTTGTTTCCTGAGCTTGTTAAAAAGCTGATGAGAAAGCATTCTGGAGAAAGATGTCTAGTAACTGGCACCTCTGTGTGTATATAATATAATAAGAAAATCCCAACCAACTTCTAGTCCTTCCTACACATCTGTGTGAGTCAAAGGCTTGTCACCTTTGAGAGGTTTATGCTGCATCTGCTCTAAAGAAAACACATCATGTTTGGGTAATCATTAAAATAGGCTTGTAACGAGTCCACCCACCCCCTGCCTGACTCAGAAAAAGCTAACACACACATTTGGATCATTTAAGCTCTCATCTGCAATTTCACCATCCTCCAACTGGAACCTCAGTATTTCTGAAAAACAAAACAAAAACCCAGGAAAAATCCAATTTATTTTTGTTGTCTGTCTTGCTTTAGAAGCTTGCTAGGTTGAAGTTAGTTTTTTTCCTGCTAAGGTAACAAATCTTACTCAGTACCAGAAATGAGGCATGAAAGCCAAAACAAAACCCAGTTTTAAAAATATTCTAACATTTTCCAGGTGATCAGATCTCTTCTTTCAATATTTGTTAAATACATAAGCTTATTATATAGAAACATATACTGGAAAAGGTAGATTTTTTGGTGTGAATCCAAATGAAAGTTAAAACTGCAAAAGTCCTCAATTCAGAAGTTCAGGTCCAAGAGGCAAATTCAGAATTATTTTTGAATAATTGTTTAATATTTAAAATTTCCACTGTACAATCACTGACTGTTATATAACCTTAGTTCTTAATGTAGTTCAGGCTTTATACACTGGAACACTTCACCTAAAGCTTATAAAGTGATCAATCACATTAACAAGAAGTATTATCATTACTTGAATGAGAAGGGTGGGACAGACTGTGCATGGACACCTAGGCCTCATAAGTCTTTGCTCCTGATCATTTCCAAAGACTTTAAAACCAAAACATTTCACCAAACAAGTTGTATTGAGACTTAAGGAGAGGGAATTTATTCCTGACTCTCAAACTGGCAATGTGCTCTGAAGCATGTGAATTAATAACTCCAGCCAACTCCAGTCACCCTGCTTCTACCCAGTGTAATTGCAGGAAATATCTTCATTTCTGAGCCTTCTGGAGTATTTATGGAACTCTTTATGTCAGGACTATGAAGGATGGGACTGTAACGATGAGCATTACAGAAATCCTACAAAACAGAGATAAAACTAAATATATAGTACTTTACACCATGTCTAGTACTGCTGTCTTTTCACATGAATCTATATAATAGTGCACTAATTTCTGTGGCTGCTCTCTGACTACCTCCATACACACAAACCACTGCAATACCTCATATCTGCTTATCAGTGAAACCTGACATGTCCCTGTCTACTGTTTTTCACTCACCCTCACTGAAAACTTATCGAGCTTTGTGTTGTTATCTCATTTGTCCAACCAGAGGCAGAGCAGATGAGGTATCACCTGCAGCAAGGCTGGGGCACAGCTGGGAGCAAAGCCACTCTCCCATACCAGCTCTCTCTGCTCCACAAGAGCTTGAAACCATGGCCACCCTGCTGGTTTGGTAGGGCATGACATCGCCCTGGCACCTGAGATGTCTTCATGAGCACGTGCAAGGCTGAAGCAGAAGGATAAGGATGTGCCCACTACCCTCCCGACCTTGTGGTGGGGAATAGTCGTCGGAGTCCGTGTCGCTCTCGCTGCTGTCCTCCACCAGGAAGCTGGGGTAGTTCCAGGACATGTTGAGGATGCCATCTGACTCGTGAAGCAGCACGTGGGCCAGCATTCGCCCGTGGCAGTCCATGACGATAACCTGTCCATCAGCAGTGCCAAAAAGTACCTGAAAATAACACAACAAGCCTCAGTCCCACCACATGTCAGCCACGGGGCCCTCCTTCAAATGCATCTTGTAATTACTAGCTACCCTGGAAATTAACTGAAAGCAAAGCAGTCATGGATGTGAAAGGGTGCCAGAATAGGACCCTGCAATCAAAGATGAATGTGAAGAATGAAGTTAAAGCAGCAGAGTCTACAGGTAAGTTTGTAAAATCTGTGAGCAAGTAATGTTTCATGGTGGATGCATTTCATTCACTTTAATATGAGACACTACACTTCATTTGAACTTGATCATTACCACAATTGAAGTGAGCTGGCAGAAAGGCTAACACAGATTCTTCAGAAGTCTTACACAATACAAAAACTCATAAAACTTGGTGGCAGAAACCAAAGTATGCATCAGTCATAACAATATCAAAAGAAAAGACACAGCTGACAAAAGTGAGGTCCTAGCAGAGATTTCAAATGGCTCATGAGAAATAGAAAGGTGAATAGAGAAGGACAGGTTATTCAGTTGATGAGCTAGATAAAGTGGGAGAATGCCTTCCAAAAAAAAAAAAAAAAAAGAGGCAAAAGCAGTATGATCAGGCATAAGAAGATTAACACAGGCCAAGGGGAAGGCAATAAGGCAATGTGCTGCACAATCAGGAAGAGATGAAGGAGAAGAGCTTCCACCCACCATTTCAAACACAAAATCAATAATCCAAGTTTTTTCTTGCCCTTAAACAACTCCATAGCCAATCACAGACTGAAGTCAGACTGACTGGAACCTGCCATTTCTTTTTTAATAAATTCTTCTTGAGGATTTAAGAAAGTTAAGATCCTGCACATTTGATGAATTTTAAGAGAAAAACCAGGAAATACGGACCAGTAAGTCCTAAAGCACTAAATGCATTAGCCAAGGCTGTTGCTGCCATCACGTAATTCTGTATGAAGCAAATACATTTTAAAGCAAGTTTAAAAGCACCCATCAACTTGAAAACTAGCCAGCGTTAAAAATGAAGCTAAAAGAAAGGTCAGATCTTACACTTGCTCTTCAGTTGGCCACTTATTTCTAGTACTTGTCAATTTAAGGTTCTAACAATTATATGCCTGGGTCAGAAATTCACCTGGCCTTGGATCTTACCTTTAAGAGTGGTCAAGTGTCTGGAGAAGAGTAAAAGCACAGTATTCACTGAGCAAGCATCTCCCCTGCACACTCCTGTAGCTTTCAACAAAAAAACCCCCACAATCCCTCTTCTCTGATAACTGATAATTTCATTTGGCAACCTGTAGCTCCTTACACTGAAAGAAACAAGAATAATCACTCCCTACTTACATTCTTAACATTGGTCACAATTTTACAGATCTCTACTATCTAATTGCCCAGTCATCTCTTTCCCAAGGTGGAAAATCATAGCCTACTTAGGATCTCCATTACATTTGTTGTTCAAAGCCTGCAATCACCCTTGGTGACCTCTGCTGTCAGAGGTCTTCTTTTCTACCTTCCCACTGAGAGGCTGTGCCAGACTTGCAGCATGCAACGCCTGTATTGTATCAGACTTATTCAACAGCAGTCTCCTAGGAAGCAATTGTCATTATTGCACTTCTGAAAGTTTCAGAAAGGAAGTGTGGTTTCCTAAGCCTTAGTAAAAAAACCCCAAAAAACAAAACAAAACAAAACCCAACCAAACCAAGCAAAAAAACCCACCACCAAACAAAAACAAACAAACCACCAAAATCCACAAACAACCACAAACCAAAGCAAACAAACAAAAAAATACTAGAGTTCTTTTTATGATCAAAATAATGAAGTTTGTAAACTAGAATGAGAATTTAACAGAATTCCCATAACGTCATTAAAATCTTAAGAAAAACAATGGAGTCGTTTCCCATTATCAAAAATATTGAAAAAATCAGTATCTGGCTGCCTTAACTGTAATCATTACATATTACAAATATTTTTGCGTTAAATAGTTGCTGTGTTAAAACAGCAACTAAAGTTTGCTACAAGCCTCAGAGTATTATTCTTAAATGTGAAAGCAAGAACTCAACCTTTGTTCATTTCACACTATCCTCCCTTGTGATCCCTTATTCTATCCTTCTTCCACTTGTATCATGACATCTCCTTTCACACTGTTCATTATTTCCACTGTTTTCACATGCATGATCAGTGCACAGCCATTTTCACTATTCATTTTCAAAACACAGGCACTCTCTGATCTCAAAACTAACTTTTACATAGGCAAAATCCTACCAGCTTCTCACACCACTCTCAGTCTATTAGAGATTGGTTTCTAACTAGTCTACAAGAAGTTCTGTAACTGCAAATACCCAGACAGAGGAGGTGAACCTCTGTTGTTTCTGAAAATAGCAGTACAAGAGTCTGCCTCCTAAAACCCTGCAGAAACATTTTTTAACTGGGTAGGAACAAAATCTTTGGATTCATCACTCAACAGTTCAGTCTCATCTCAATCTAAAGCTAATTCTTTTGAGTAGCACTGCCCCCAAATAATTTTAAATTATGAAGTCCTCAGTAATTTCCAATTCAGAACAGCTGCATGTCAGCATCTAAATTCTTGCACTGGAACTTGAGAGAGCTCTTTAGCAACGGAGAAATATCAGAGGGCACACTTCATCTCTTCAGCCAGGCTGTAGGTTGCAAGGAGCAGCTTTAAGTTTCAGGGTTATTGTAGCAATACAACCTTTAAGATGAAAGCATTTATCAGCCTGATAGTCCTGCTGGCTGAACTCCTGCTGAAGCTGTAAAAATGTCTAATGGTGTTATCATCCATAACATTACTCAGGTTATAAATGCCACACTCAAGGTACTTATGTCAGATGAATAAAACTCTCTTGACCTTCAGACAAAAGGTTAAGCCACAGGATATCCCTAAAGGATCTAATAGAGAAATTAAGAAGTTACATTTTAGATACTTAAATTAATTTTTGTGTGTGTGTTTGCAGATCCAGGAGGTCAGCCAGAATGTTGGAAAAAGGTAACAAGTTATAGTGGTTTGTGAACCCTTGAACACAAAAGCTAAGTGATAATAGGAGTAATTTTTAAAAACCCAAGTACTTATTTTGAAGTGGTTCTTTGGCCCCTTGTTCTGTTCTTCTCTTGACTCATCTCTTCTTCTTTCATACTGCTTGTTATTACAACTGATCTTACATGTATTACCAACTGCAGAATTGCATTTGCAGAATATGGAAAATCTGATAACCAAATACCTAAAATCACCCAATACATTCTGAGTGTGAGTCAGAACCACAACATAAATACAGGATGTCTTTACACAATATCAAACATGACCAAGCCTACACTACAGTGAAGCTGCAGCTGATTAGAAGTCACACAAATGCAGGGCTCCTGTAGTGCCCAGATGTTGTGTGCTTTGAAGGGGAAACTGTGGTAAACAGCCCTGGGAAAGCACACATAGCTTTCCAAGTGTACCAAGAGATGAAAGGTGGATTCAGTTCTGAAACACAAGTGACTTGGTTCTCCATGAAACCCAAGCTTGGGGTGATTCCCATCTGTTATAACAAATCTGAATACCTGAAAAACACCCTTCTCTGGAATGCGCTGACCTCTTTAGTCTGTGCTAACTTGAGATGAGTTTCACAACTTAGTTTTGGTAAATTAATCATTTTTTCAACTAAAGATTTTTGAACTATCATCCATGAAACTTAGCAATCAAGACTGCAACCCCCTTAAATGCTCAAGATATCAAAGACACTTCAACTAAGAGTCTGAAATACACCAATTTCTAAAAGACATATGGTAAGCAAAAGATGGGGTATTTTGCTCTGAAGTATTCCTTTTATGAAGAGATTAATATTACAACAGCCAAGAAGCTAAAAATTCAGATCAAGAGGAACAGCTTGGACGGGTTGGGTGGCTTTGCTACATAAATTGCAATAATATTGCGCTGAACTCCAGAGTTCCTGTAAGATCTGTTGTGATGCTGCAATGCTCTGGGACCAGACACAGGACCAGCAGAAAGTGGTTTGGCAGCACCAAGATCCACAAAACTACAGTGGAGTGACCAAAGACCTGGTACATTGCAGGTCCAGCTCAGGAAGCCCACTGTTTGTAGAAGTATCATTTTCTAACAGCAGGGCTTTTTTTGCACATAACACATTTGCTATTTAATTTGGTTCAATGTAAGTAAATAGAACTCATCAACAGTAAGAATGCTCAAGCTTTATCATAATTGGAATACATATGAGGAGTAGAAGGCAGAATTATTCCCACTCTCAGGTTTTGGTTGTACAAACTGAACCGTCAATAATGTTACAGAAAGATATCGATAAAACAAGATGCCTCCCTTCATGACATTTAGTACTAACACTGAAGGTTTCTAATGTTGCTGGTTAAACAAAACTCCCAGGAAATCCAATCAATACATTTTCAGAACAGGGACTGTCATTCTGCATCAGGGAAACAACCAAACCTTTGACTGAAGCTGAAGTTAAAGCGTTAGAAGTTGGATTTGCTATAGCTGCTGGAAGAAATATAAAGCTGTTGGAGGCTACTTTAGGGTAGTGTTTTTCAAGTGAGATATTCCAGTATCGTGATGTCGGAATGCTAAAAAAGGAACATGCGTCTGTTTTACTCCTGCTGGCTCGAGATTTTTAACAGATCCTCTCTGACTTTTTACAAAGAACAAACATCTGACAACTCACAAATGCAAAACAACTCAGAGACTCTATTAATTTCAACAGCATTGAAGATGAATCTAGCAAACTCCATCCTAGTACAATCTGATTGTTAAAATCCCTAATTTTTGCATACAGACAGAACTTGCCTTGTAGGACTACGCAAGGTGCATGAACAGATTGCACCTAAATTCCTGGACAAACTGAAACATTCTGAAAATTAACGTGATCTGTCATGAAATCTTAAGTGCCCTGATCTTCCCTAAGATGTGGCTTAGCTGTCAGTAACTCCATTGAGCAACTTCTCCAGTTACAGATCTTCCTTCTCCCACAGGACAGGTAGCAGCTTTTAGTTTTTAACATTCTTCAGCGCTGTACTTCCAAAGTTTGAAGGATTCCTCTTCCTACCCACTTGACAAACCTTGCCCTTTCAGTATTTTCTTTTACTCTTTGCCTTTGTGTGTGCATTTGGCACACACACCTGCCGAAATCTTGGTGCCATCATACCAGGCTGTATCACTGCTGCCACTTAACAACCTGTCCTGCACAGCTCTGCATTCGCAGCTGCCTCGTTTTATGTTTTGCTTCACTGACCTTCACTTTCTCAAAATTTAGACCTGTCTTTATGCTTTCTTCTTCAGTCTCCTCGCTCATCTTCCCCCACAGGAAAAACTAGGCACCTCAGAAAGTACACTTTGCAAAAATGCTAATAAGATCAACTGGTTGCACTGTCAGAAGATGCTCAGCAGTTCAAGGAAGATGAATTAGTTCTCTGATTTAGCCACCTGGACAAACTTTAGTATTTATGATAGGAACAGCCTTCACAGCTGTCACTATACTGCCATCATGCTAATAGAGATAAATCTATTTTGCTGATTCAAAATTAACTGAACTATAAAGTGATAAATACACAAAATGATGGATCAACCTTCTGTTTATGCAGGTAGGCTTAGTACCAAAGGAAGTACAGGGAAAATTATTGCCTTTAATTATTTTCATTCATTAGCCAAACAAAAGACCGCCAGTCTTGCCAAGGCTTAACTCCAGCATTCTGCAGTCCATTTAGAAGTAGTATTAGCATTTTGCATTCCTTGGGCTTTGCTTGTTTACTGTTTCTCCATCACAAAGCACAAGACACTGCAGCAAACTCCTCTTAGGATACATTAAAAAGTGAAAGTTTGTTTTTTCTCAGTGTCATATTTCTGGCTTTCCTTCTTTTTGCCTCAAAATACAGAGAGAAATAAAGAAAAGCAGAGTGAGGGAGACAGCTGGTCTCCTGCTGAATACTTTTCTTATTTCCATTAAAAATTCAGCCACTGTAAAATGATTTCTTGAACTCACACAAAAAGAGACATCACTAAAATTCACATACAAGCTCAGGGGAAAGCACTAGATTTTTCTTGACTGCCTTTATGTCCAAAAATCTTTAAAAACTCTCTGTTTCCTTGGACATGAGGAGTTACCAGCCTCCCACACGGCTGGTGCAGCCCCAGCATCATTCAGCTAACTACATATATAAACATACATACTGCAGTGAAATTCTTATCTGAGGTCATTAATCCTTTCAAAAGCAGCACTGGCTGAGTTACCTACTTTCAGGCTTGTTCATTGTCTCTTTTACCAAGTCCGTAGGATCTAGATAACTATTACAAAGCCATCAAATGAGAAAGCAAACTAAATCCATCAGAGATCTTGGGGACAAATCCATTTAATAAATATTGAAATACTAAAAACTGGGGATTCAAACTGCACTGGTTTTATTTCTCTCTAAAATAGTATAATGTAGCTGAATGTTTGTAAATGAGATACAGTCTTGCACGCCACTTCAGGAGTAAAAAATGTAAGTAGCCTTAAAAGCAGGATCTCAAGCTATTAACTACTCTGGACATGTGGGGATAGAAGCAATTGTCCATGCAAAGATGTTATATGAAATGTTACATGAAAGCATTCTGGCAAATCACAGAAAGACTGAAAGACTGATTATTATACATTCTTGTAATTATACCTGGACTAATTCTGACTTGTGTACTCCAGGCACTTCTATATTCCTTCTTGACCCTCAAGACATTTTTCAAGCAAGTATCTTATCGGAATTAGATTTTTAAGTGAAGAGTTGCCCTCCTATATAGTGTTCACTGCATTAATGATATGCCTCAGTTTACTTAAAATGTGAAAAAAGTCACAATTGAAACAGCATGCAAAATGAATAAAAGGCCAGCAGCTGAACACCTTCTACAGAATATCTTCTGTGACAATTAACTTGAACTCCAAGCCTGAACCACTGAGTTCCCACAGCAGAAGTGCTCTGGGATATTCTTCAAGCAGTGTTGTTTTCTGACGCTCCACAAAACTGCCAGGAAAGTCTGTCTCTGAAAACACATATTCTTCACAAATATGCAATTATACATAGCAACTAAAACAACATCTGGTGGGAAAATGCAATTAGTTTTACCAACAAACACTCAATCAGGAAAAGAAGTCAACTGATACACTTGGCAGTCTCCTGCACTATTCCCAAGTCAGGTTTTAGTTATTTCCTGAAAGATATGCTGACTGCTGAAGCTAAAATCTCATTCAGAGCTTTAGAAGTCTGAGAGTTTCTACTGGGGTTTTGTGGTCTGTTTTTTTTTCTTTCCTAATTGAAAATAGTATTACTTAGAAACAAGGACAGCACTCTCAACCAGTGAAAATGCAATACAAAGCAGTTTAGAAGCAATGTCCTTGCTGTTTTGAATTTCATAACATAAAATCAAGAAGCCCCTGCATTAAGCTATGCATTTAATGGAAGTTAGTCCCTCAACTTCTGCCCTCTCCTTCGAGGTCTTGGGTGCTGGCAGAGAGCAGTAACTCAGCATGCTCAGGAAATAGGTGGAATGGGTGAGGTCAAGTGTAACTGAGTCAACATGGAGTCAGGCTGAGTAATAAACTGTTACCGAATGAGGCACGGAAGAAGAATGACTATTCTCTTAAAAAGCAAGGAAAGCAAGGAAGGATTAATTCCTTTTTAGCTTGCCAACAATCCCTCAACATCTGAACACTGACAATAAACTGGATCCTGGACAAAGAACAGAGAGCTCAAGTTGAACCCAAGCAGGATGAAACACTGATGGGAAAGGTTTTGGAGAATAACGAGATATTGCTCCCCCTTTGCATTGGTATACTATCTCTTTTTGTCAAATCAATGGAAAGACTATGTGATATCACTTTCCAAAAATATCACCTTTCCTCTGCCATTTACTATGAAACTTGGCCTTACTTTACCAGACAAAGCCTAGTGCAGAAATCCACAAATATCCTCCTCGAGATTCAATCACTCTAATCCCTGTTTTCTGCACCAAGGTTTCAGACTATTTGCAGGCTTTAAGACATCTGACCCCAAGTTCAAGACCCCATTTGGCTCCTGGTCTTCTTACTAAACTTCCAAAAAATTGATGGATTAAGTACCAGTGATGATAAAGTTCAAATCAACCCCACTGGCAGCTACATTTCTTTTGAAGTGAAAAGACCACAAAGCTCTAGATAAACCGAAGGGATCCTGGGGCCAAAGCATCCTCAGCCAAGTGGCTTTGGCAGTGGAATAATGGACTCTTCCTGAAAAATGCTGTAAAACCTTCACAGTTTGCAGAGTTTTCCCTCTGTAAGAATTACACTTCCACTCACGTGCCCTCTCCTGACCAGTTCAAAATCTGAGCAAACAAAGCAATTTTCCTACCCTACGTACGACTTCTCCTTAGAGAGCACCTTCCTGCAGAAGGTTCAATTTTTTTCCCTACACTGCCTAAAACACAGCGTAATGCATGCTGCTTCCTTGCAGAGGTGCACTGCAAAACTTCATTCTTACTGTTTGCCCCAGGGCTGAAGCATAGCACAGAGCTTTCCAAAACCACAAGTTCAAGTAAACTCCCTGTCTCAGAGAACTGAAGACTTCAGGCTATATAAGCAAAATCTTTCTGTACAGGTGCCAGCAAGGTGAGAGGAGAGGCAAATGACTTCTTTCTTCCTGACACCTCCCACACAGAGACTGGTCTTGTTTCTATTTGCACTCAACTTTACTTTGCTGACTCAAACATTGATGCTTCAAAAATGTAAAACAGCACCGGGTATAAAAATGCTAAGTGGACACATTAACTGAATAGCACAAGTTTTCATCTCTCCCTCCATCTCTGGCTTGTCACTGCCATCAACATCCTCCTTTCCTGAGGGAGGCAAAGATGTGGTAGAATGTGCAGCATTTAAACTTCAGATTCCAGTCAACTAAAATAGCAATATTGTGACCTGAGAGTCATAGGGAAAGAGTTACATGGTGCACTGTTGAGGCTGATCTGCACATCCTAGAACACCATGCTTCCAAAGGGACGCAGAAATCCATTCAGGCATTTGCTTTTTGCACTAACAAACATCAAGTACCCTGTCTACAAGGACGAGCAAAACATTAAAACACTTGTATTACTCCTTTCAGACAGAGTCATTAAGAGAAAAATTTCTTTGTGAGACTCATCTGAAACAGCCTTGACACGAAACACTGCAGGAGCTACTGAGAAAACGAGCCGTGCTGCCGTCAGCCCATAAACAACCCCCATGTTACAGCTTTCATGACTTGAACAAATGGCACCATCTCGTTAGCTCTCTCAGTGCCTTGCCTCTGCAGGCTGGATGAAGAGCATCCAGGGAAAGATTAGGCAAGGCACAGATGAAGCGAGTGGGAAGAAGAAAGCACATTGAAGTATCACCTTATTGCTCTGTTCCTCCAATTACCCGCTCAGTAACTGTGCAGTACAGACTAGGCTTTCTGGCAGCAAAAATTTGTCTGGAATAAACCCACAGATAGATGCCAGAGCTCCTGAAGCTGTGGATGAGCACTACAGGCTCCAAGGAGAACATCCTTGTTGCCTACCCTCCCCAAAACTCAAGGCAAAGCCTAAAAAGTCCTCATCTGAGCACAAAAATCTGCAGTGTAGCTGCTCATTGCTAGTGGAAAAGGAAAGCGCAACCAAGAAATGATACAGTGCTTAGCTACCAAGCTAAGTTTTCTCCTTCCTTCTTTCTGGAAGCTGTATTCTCAGCAGAATGATGCATAAAAACCTACTTGAGACAAAAAGGCAAAGGAAAAACAATGCTAACACAGCTATACACTGCTATCAGAAAAAAAGGAGAGGAAAAAAGTGATATCTATTATTTAGGAAATAGCACAATACAGCCTGAAAACAACATAATAAAAAGAGATGGGAGAAAGAAAGGCAAAATAGCACTTAAAATTCACATTACTTTTCCCACAAAATCTCTTACTATTATGTACCATCATAAAAATCAAGTCCCCCAAGCAAAGAGCAAAAGCAAAGTGTTACTGTCTTCCAGCATGAATAAATATATAAAACTCTGCAAAAATATTTAAACATTTTCAGCTTATATAAACCCCCCCACATATTTTGTTTACAAAAGGCTGAAATAGCTCAGTAAATATTTACAGACCCCTTAGCACAAGCAAGCAGAAATAATTGATTTTAATAGCAAGTTTGCCACAAAGGTTTGAAATGCTTCTAAAACCAGTCCAAAATATTAGACAGTTAAGCTGCGATGGGTTTTATCTGTTTGTTTTATATAACAAATGGATTTATCTTGAAAGACAACTGAAGTCTCCTTCCCCTGTCCTCTTTTTGCATTCTAATGCTGCTGCTCAATTATGCAGCATGCAATGTTAAAATGCTTATATGCAATTTAACCATTGTCTGAAGTCCTTGTGGCTTGAATAAACTGCCTAGTTAATTAATGACACGTCTTCAATGCTATAAAAAGCCTCCAGCCATTTTCCCCAGTAATCTGAGTAATTCATCCATCAATGAAAATAAGGCTTTCAGATCTTCCTCGATGACTGTACCTTACAGTGCAATTCAGAGTGGCCCTAGTTATTGTAACCTTCATTTGGTAGCCTCTACATCCAGAACTGCTGGGAGAAAACAATGCATTTTTATAGGTTAAGACACAAAAATACAATTATTCCCTGGCATCTTTAAAGTTCCTTTATGTGAACCTATAAATCCTTAATAGAAACAAGAATTATTTGAATAAAGACCAAAATAATTGCTTACATTTTCCAATTTTACAGGATGTAACCTTTTTCATTTTGTCCTTCCTTCTCTTCATAACAATTACAGTAATAGCTACCTTCCCCATACTGCCCCAATTGCCCCTTTGTAGCTCCCTTTCATCATTCTGTCAACTCATTAGAAGGTCATCGTCAAGATTTTTTTCCCACAACTCCAGATGTCTGAGAATAATTAAACTTCACCAGTGTGACTACCATAACAGCAAGGACTGCCCAAATTAAATGTGTGCTACAGCACCTGAATAAAACCAAAACAGGAGGGTGAGTGGGAGCACAAACATTTCATTTCAGAGCCACAGGCCAATGCAGATGTAGGTGAGAAGGCAACAGCAGGGCCCAAACAGATGCAACATTTTCAAACACTTATAAATTCTATGGTTTTAAGCTGTATTCTGGGAGCTAGGTAAGGCTACTATCCTTACTTTCAGCTCAGGAGCTGTTCTAAACACCATTCCCTTGAAAAGGTAGTAGCAACTGCAAATCATAGTTCACAGATGAAAACAGGGGATCCAAGGGCAGACTGTACTAAAGGGGATTTATTAGGTAAAATTCCTGCCAAGGACTAAAGCCACACCAGACTCAAGAACTCTGAGAGTGAAGCTCAGGAAACACCTGATGCTGCTGGTAACCATTTGACAGCACCTCTTGCTGATCAGCTCCTCCCTCCCGTGAGAGCTTGGCACAGCACGGAGCTGACGCTGTGCAGGGACACGCAGGGCAGCGTGTGCTGTGCCAGCACGGGGATGCCACCCTGCCCCACTGCTGGGCCCAGCAACAACACACATCCATCCCCTTCTTCACGTGGAGCTCCCTTCTGGCTCCACCCTGATGCATTGCAGACAGCGGGAAGGAGCTGAAGCCTGCCCCTGCCTCCTGCTTGTCACGGAAAAAAGATGCTGAAGCGTCTCTGCGGTTGCCATGGGAATAGGATGGCAAGTGCTGGGAGCAGGAGTGAGTAACAGCTCAGAAACTGCCTCCCTGCACAGCTACTGCAAGCTTCAAGAGACTTCCAAAAAAACAACACAGAGAGCTCCTGCGCCCTGCCTTGTGTTTGATACCACGCAATTCATCTGCTGCTGGCCTCACTGTTCTCTTCCAGTGCATCACAGGACCCTTCAGTGCACAGGGTGTCTGTTCCTAACGCGGTGCTGCTCTTCTGTTTCACCAAAAGCATAATTTTGTCTGATTAGGCACAGAAGAGGCCGAACCTTGGGGCCTGTATTTACAGATTTTTAGCACTGGTGCATGTTGCATGCAATGGGACCAGGTACAACAGTTAATGTTGCACCCAGCAGGATGCAAATCAAATTAGCCTACCTGTTTATATACTTATTTTCCAAGCAAACAGAAGGAAGCATGCTGGCAAAGTTCAAATATACCTGTATGTATTTATATACCTGTCATGTCCTAGCCAAACAGAATCCTGTCCAGTTCCTGAATTTCTTCAAATAAAAGCTTACAATGGGAAAAGGGGAGGGGGGAAAACCAGAAATAGGCACTTACAGCTGTCAGAAAAGTCTAATAATTTGTATTAGCAGAGATGCAGGGAACAAATATAGGTTACTTGCACCTCCTGGGATATCCAGGAATTAAAATACATTAATTCATTTTCATTTAGGGTTTCCTCTATTGGAGAGTGATTTCCCTTTTCACACACAGAAACAGCAACAGCAACAACCCCAGGGAAGTTCAAGGAGTTACACTATATTGCTATAAACAAAGGGATTTTCATTTCATATATACTTTTCATCCCTACATGATCGTAGGTGAGCCTGCTCACCAGAAAAATACTCCACATGACCCTATAACCTCTTGTAGCCCTGAAAAAAAAACATTTAAAAACTGCAAGGAAAGTCCCACTCCTGAGTAATTCCATCTATCCAAGTATGGGACTCTGCCTGAGAGACAGACAGCCCAGTCTTATAAAATCTTCCATTTGTACATCCCCAAGAGCCCAATGGGGCCACGTCCTGGCCAGATGTGTGCTCTGGTTATAGGGTACAGGAGGAGGAAATGCCTGAATGAGTGGGCCTACAAACACACAGTGAGGTGAGAAAACTGACTTCTAGTCCTCTAAAATAAACATGCAGAAGCACATTCAAAAGTCTATGTATGAATTAGCTGAACAAGCCCACAGCTCCAAGTCCATACTCAAGATTTGGGTGAACTACAGCAGAAATCTGCTGATGACCTTCATGAGAAGTTCATCTGAGAGAGATGATGCTGAGAAAAAGCACTGCAGTCAACCATGTGACTCAAAATAAGTTTGTCCTCAGCAAATAAGGAGAGCTCAAAAAACCTGAAAAACAACTGAGCCACAAGAAGAATGATAATACTCTCTTCCTAAAAGAGAATGCAGAACAATTTTGGCTAGTATTAAAAAATGCAGCTGATAACTTAATCAGGGCAGAGTATGTACCAAATCAGCTAAAAGATACAATTATATGCTCGATTTCAGCAGGACTATAGTCCACCCTGGCTCATCCCATCTCTACACATTAGCCACTACCTCAAAGGTGCTTTACTTCAAGCACAGTAGTGACAGAAACCCAGAGGCCACACACACTGTCAAACAAGAGGATGGTGCCAAAATTGCAGCTCCAACCTTTCCTTGTCTCCAACATAAAGGTGGTGGTAGGAAATTACCCTCCTCTTGCAGAGCTGCCACAGAGCCATCCATAGCAAGGAGTGACAGAGGTGACAGCCTACTGGTGATGAATATGCAGGAGAAAAGATGGAGGAGACAGGAGAAACCACCAGGATGCATGCAGAAGGGAGTGATGGAGAAAGTCAAGAGAGCTGAAGAGTGAACAGACACACTACACTGAAAAAGTTTCTATCAGGACAATAGAAAATTGATACTGAACAATACAATCCCCCTGGAAATGTAGATTTTAAAGATAATTGTGTTAAAGGTCATGGGACCATGGAATGTAATACTTTCCAGGAATACTTTCATTAGCAACCTTCAGGTGACAGAGGGGTAACAAAAAGAACAGTAGAAAAATCTAAATTTAAATGCCAACATTTATCTTTCAGTCACTGTACTGACAGGCAGAGTACATTAAGCAACAGGGAAGATGCTGAAGCTACTCTAGACCAGAATAGTATTCTGTTCTCATTCGCACACATACCAATCAGGAGATAATTTGGGTAAGGCAATAAGCTAGTAAGGGTATCCATTTCCATAAACACTTATTTATGTGTAATGTATGCAACGTCCTTCCCCCCCATTTGCTATTTTTAATTTGAACTGAGCATAGTCTCTCACCCAGCACCTCTGTGATTCATGTTTCCTCGTGCCTCCAGAGGCAAGTACATCTAAATATATTTTAGAAGATCACTTCTTTCCACTGGCTCCAGAGAACAGCACAAAGATCCATCATCACTTAACATGCAAATCCCTGCAAACCACATAGTTAGGGAGAACTGTGCAGAGCAACATCAAACTCGTGGCTGGTTTGGGTCTCTATTTCAGTGACTTTGTCAGCAGCAGAGTCTGTAAGTCAAGCAAGTCATTTTCACATAGCTGGAATTGGCCATTATGTTCGAAAGCATTTATCTGGACGCTGAAAAAGTGTTTGTTTCCTGGAATAACCACTTATGGAGCATCCAGATTAGAAAGTACAAACATATTGGCTAAACTGAATTAAAGGCAGTCAGCCACTCCAAATTAAACACTCAAGTGAAGATATTTCCAAATACAGTAGCAACAACTGAGCATCACACAAATGGGGTAGCCTCATGTTTAAAACATAGCACCGAGAGCTATTAGATCTTAGCTTCCCCTCCTACTTCTGCTGCTTGTCTCTTCCCCTTGATCTCAAGTAAATTATTTATTGTCAAAATTTACATTTCCCTAGATTCAAAAAGAGGCAGGCAGGCTTGCTGGCTTTAAAAAGCAGTGCTACAATAATTAATTCATTATTCTATGCAGAGTACTCTAAAATTATTAGATGCTGCTGCACAAATGTATATTATTAGTGCTATTATATTCCACTAGCAATTCCCAAAATAACTCTACCTTGGATGAATTTATAGTATTCTAAATTGAGTGGTACCTTGAGTCTTGAACCAGAATCTTGTCCATGGTAATGTAAAATGAAGGAAGGAAAACAATCCAGCTGTGATCCTAACAGGGTTTCTCTTGGCACTATTCTATGGCCATAATTTCCTTCAGCACTGAATTAGACACACATTCACAACCACAGTGACAGCAAGCATGTGGAAGGAAAGACCAATCCAGTCAGCTCAGCAGGGAAAGGCAAGGGACCTTGTGTAAATCCTGCAAATGAAACCAGTGCCCCAGCTCCAGCTGTAATGCTGGAGCTGGGGTACTGGTTTACATGCTGTAAATGCTGCTGTGTCCCCTGTCATACAAGTCTTCAGAAAAATGGTAAAGAAGATTTTTTTTAACTGGCTTTTTCAAAGCTCAGCAAAACTTTTTCTTTTACATTTTATTTGCATAAGGTTGAGACATCTCTCCAACACTCAATTACACACATTTGCTTATGTGAATGCAAAACATAACCATATGTGCTGCTGGAACTGCTTTTGCTGCAAGTGCAGACTGGACAAATCTACACAGAAATGACCAGTCACATGTTTAATAGTCCAGGCTGTATGTAAATGCTCAAATGCATTTATAAGACAGCTGTAACAACAAATTAAGGGTACAATTAACAGATTCCTGTCTCAAACAACTAACTTTGAATAACACTGTGTGTCAATCAGGGTGTAAAGTGATGATAGTGTATCAATCCTATCATATTCACCTAATAAGAACAACAGGATTAACCAAATTTTTATTGTCAGTGGGAGCAGCAGTTTTGCTGGAAACTGGTCTTATCACGTGACCATTTTACTTGTCAACTTTTTAAGAGGTGTATTCTACAGCACACCTATGCAACCCAAGTGACACCTCTAAATGCCCCATTTTCATTACCTGCTGGTCATCTGGAGTCCATATGCCACAGGTGATCTGACTCTCCAAGTTTATTTCCGAAGACCAGTGTCTTTGTCCACTGACCGAACCGACCAGCACAAATCCATCTCTGTAGGAGATAAGTGCCTGAGTCCCATCATGGCTCCATGTAAAGTCGCTTACCTTAACGTAAGACAAAGAAAATAGATAGATTTCTTGTTCAAAGACAAGAAAATAGATATATCAGCCATGTAGGATTTTTTCTGCTGTTTTAATAAAAGGCAGCAGTGTACAGAATGAGACAGGCCAACTATTAGCCCAGCTGAAGCTCTGATGTCATGCCTACTGGAGAAAGCACTGTGCTTGCCAGGTGACTTTGTGACAATTCTTGCACATTCCTTTCAATAAACAAACGTTTCATTTTCTCCTGTGCTTTCTGAAAGGTATAAAGTCCCATTCCTTGTCCTCTTCATTTGACCTCTCAGGACCTGATCACTCTTGGCTGCAGAGAAAACATGCATACCAACCTGTGCCCCACGATCGTTCACGAGCTCCACAGACCATCTGCCTTCATATTGTATCCAAACAAATATTCCTCCATCTGCATCGCAGGTTGCTAATTTCTGGAATGGTTCATTCCATCTCACCAGCACAACCTTAAAAGATTACAAACAAAACCAGCATTACTGAAACTGCATGTTGTGCTAACAGCTATTTAACAAGAACCAGTTAAACAACGCTGCCAAATAAATATCATCACATTTAAACCCTAAAGATGCACAAAATAGCAATTTTCGGCCCAGCATTAGGCGCCTCTCAAGAACAGCTGGAATCGTTTTGCCACGGTTGTCAGGAAATGCACAATCTCTCACTGTCAAGCCTTTTTGGAAGGCACTGCACACTCTCAATAAAATCACAGGGAGCACTGGAACACAGGACTCCATTACAGAAGCTGCAAACGGGAAGCCCTGCACAGATTATCCAACATTCCCTCAAATGATTCCCCCACTGTAATCTCAGAGACTGTCAGACTCTTCATCAAATCATCACCTCTTGCTGACTTCAAATAAAGTGGCATGCTCTGCACACAATTTAAATACTCAGATTGAATACTCATATTCAAAACAACCCCTGAGAGTCTCAAATTATTGAAAAATAGAAATTTCATAGGAAAGTTGCTTTGCTACTGAGTGCAGAAGGAATACAAAGCAGCTTTAGCGTCTTCTCTCCACATTAGAGCTATCTGAGCCTTTCTGGAGAATCTAATCAAGTCTAAACCGACCAAATTGCCCTCTCATTTTTAATTAATACCAATTTAACAAATACAGTATCTCTCGAGACCTCAGTATAAAACTGAAAAAAGCATGTCATCCTAGTGCCTGAAGCAAAAATTAGCAATAAAACAATTTACTTTCTGTTAGTGATTTTTTCTTAAAAACCATTTTTTCCAAATTAGTTTTTTCTCAAAAAAATTTTTTTCCACATTAGTTTTATTTCAAAAACATGCAGATATATATGGGACACTTACATTCACACACAAGTAAATTCCCCCCCAGCTATTTTACTGAGACACAGAGTATGCAAACAAAGTAAACATATATTAAACACTCAATTAGTAGAGTGTTATTTCAACTACTTAATAAACATCCAGCTGCAATGACACTTTTTCGTAAAACTAAATAGATAATTAGTCATCTAAAAGTGACAGGCAAAATTTTCCTGAAATATATTTTGTTGTTTACAGAAATACTGATCTTCCTAAAGATTCCAGTCCCAAGACGAGCTCTAAGTGGACAGACCCTTCCCACTTCACAAAGAAATCAGCAGTCATTTTCAGAACTAGGATATTAATATGTGTACCTAAAACCTAAACTTGACAGCTGAGGGATGATCTTAGACTTATTCAGAGGGTCAAGGTCACAGCTTAAGAACGTGTCTATCAGTGGAGCTCACCAGCCTGAAGCATCAACCCTTGCAACATTAAACAACCATAAGAAAACCATTCCTTTGTTCATAGGTAAAGCTTATGGGGAGAAGCAAGTATGACAAATCACCTCTCTGCTGTTACACAGCTTAGAAGAATCCCATTTGAGATTTTGCAGAAAAACACTGGCTTCTACTTAATATAACCTTGCAGCTGCACTCTAAGTCACCAGTCCTGTTTCCAGTTGGGCAAATTATACAATGCCCCTAGATGGATTACATCACACTCGGCTTCCAAAAAAACTTCTTATGTTGGAAGAGCAGTAAATAAAATATTCCATTATAGCAATGCAAGCAGATGCATTTTGTTGGAGGTTTCACTCTGTCCCTTCCACCTAAACGAGAATAGCACAGATTTGTCAAAAGTTTGTTTTCATTTTGGTATAAATCAAATCCACAGAACCATAATTTCATTCAGCCTGAGGCAAAATGCAACAATGAAGTAAGTGTACTTGCCAGCAATGCCTAACAGTATTATGAAAGAAGTGAAGAAAAACTCAACACTGAAAAAAATCTTCATCTTTAAAAGCTGAGAGCTGCTAAGGCTAATGATGACCATTAATGAGTGGAAGATACTTATCACCACTAAAACACCAATCTTGAAACACTTAGACACTGCTCATGTTTCACAGATCATACCAAATGAATTCTGCATCAAACCAGAATGAATTGCTAAACAAAATTTAGGGAAAAAAAAGATAACTAGTTGTTCAAATAACATGAATGCTTTAGCTAGCACCATTAAGAATGCTACTACCTGTCTTAAAATTGCCCTGTTCAGTCTGGAAAAGATTTGAGATAAACACACCATTTTACAGATTAGACACATAAGTTGACTTTGTAATATGAATTATGGGCAAAGTGACAACAGTTACTTTGTTGTGTTTTGTTTCTTTTCTATTTTAAATAGGAATCTTGTTAAAACTCGAAAATTTTAATTCAGATTCTGTACAACCTGTTTTTTGCTTAGACTTGATAAAACATCCAAGACTACATTTGAATTGTAAACAAGATTAACTAGAGCCTCCATCCATCTCAATTAGATACAAATTAGTAACTTCCAAAATAAACTTATTGCTTTATAATGAGAAATGAAAGTGAGACAATGATTTTTCTATGCCTTCTGATAACAGCCTCATAAGGGAGCAAATTTGTAATTTGAAAATTGAACCCATTTGAACACAGAGCAAATGTTATTTTACGAGGTCATTTTAAAGATGATGCCATAATTTACATTTAACATCTGACTACAGGTGCTGAGTCCACAACTGCTTTGAGTATTTCTAATTTCAATTTAGACACTTAGCAATGCTGAAGAAGAGATAAAGAAAGGAAGGATTGCCCTAAGTATTAAGATGACTTTTGGCTTTTATGTTGGCTCAAATGTAAAGCATATGAAAACATGTCCCATTGAAAGCCACTTCAATAATGCATAAGCTTGAATTACCCCTCTACAAAGAGGAATTTTACTGCTAACCCATAAATGCAAAGATATCATTACTTTCACTAACAGCTTCAAGTCACAGAGGACCCATTTTTACTTCTGCCTTTATGGTCCTCTGCTTTCTACTTAGCATCTTCACACAGGTACTGAAGGTCTGAACTGTTTTATCATGAACTCAAAAGAGTGAGAATGTTGATACACAAAACTAAGCTGTCTGTGGTTCACACAGCCTTTCTATATTGTCTAAGTATTGTTATTTGTTTGTTGGTTGGTCGTGGGTTATTTTTAATTCTATAAAAAACACAAATTGTGCTTGTTCTACTCTTGGGAAAAAAAAGTATCACAGGTATTAATCAGCTTCTAAACCACTGTCTTACACAGGACAGGATCTCTCACAAATAAAACTTGGCCCAAGATATTAAGTACAATGTAAAGGCCAACAATTTGCCCTAAACAGGATATTTTCCACAAGGCTGTGAGCTTTTGAGTCAGACTTATGTTTTCTTTGAGCTCCTTTTTTACAAGAAATAGTGGTAAAAAATTTGTTTTAGAAGTTCAACATTCAGGACCTTCAACACCTCTGGTTTAATTGCCAACTTGATGTTTGGGAATGAAATTTAATTAATCCTAAATGTTCTAGAAACGCCACCCAAGAACTGACTGCATACTTTAATGCTGCTATGCTACCAAACAATGTCATTATCTGTTTAAGATTTTAGACAAGAAATTTTGAGTAACTGCAATTTTGGAGTAGCAAATGTGTGAGTAAACATGATCTCTTCCCAACAGGGAAAGAGATCCAGGTTTGATAATCTAAATTTACATGCTATTGACATCACATTTTTTTCACATTTTCTAACACAATACAAGACCACAGAAATAATTCCAAAGCATTCTGAGAGCTTTTGTTATTCCTAATTTCATTATGGTTTTTGAAGGAGGTAATTGAAAATATGACACAAAATGCAAGAGCAAAAGTTCTTAATCTAGAATATCACACAACAGTCATTACTGAAATCTTATTTCTGTACATACAGTACATAATTGCTAGAGAAGCAAGGGACAAACATCTACACAAAAATAAAAGGGGTAAGTAACTAGGGCAATTAGTTCCTAGAGTTCCTTACCAAATTTAGATAGATTTTAATATGGAGATACTGTAGTGAGTCACAGTGACTCATTTTTTTAAATCTCTAATCCTCTATCCATTTTACTGGGGAGAGGCATATGCTCTAAAGATAGAGGTCCTCTCCAGCATTCATTTTCACATATGCTATGGATGTGAGCTTGCAGATGGACTGCCACAGCAATAGAGAGCAGAGAATCCTCCATGCCAATGTTTGATTACTGCCCTCCATGCCAATGTTTGATTACTGATTTGCTACACCTGAAGAGCCACGTTCCTGTATCCAGCATGAGCATTTCTGCAATTACAAGTGAAGTTGACATCTTTGCAGGGTGCACAGGATGAGATGCATTATAATTCCCCTGAGCATATGGAATAGCTGGCCTTTCCCTCCCCAGATATATCATAATACATTTCTAATACTATTGAAAGTTATTGAAAAAGTTCCACCTTCCAAGCAGTGACAGCACGAGACCTACCTGTTCCCAGGACAGAATAACAAAGGAGATCAGGCTACAGCAGCAGAGTACAGGACTCAGTCTATCCAAAGGCTTCTTCCAATCCCAAGCCTTTAGGAAAGTACTCAACTTTTTAAAGGAATATATAAAGGTTGAAAGAAAGCATTGACAAAAGGGACTGGACAAGCTACCTGTAATCACTGAGCATCACCTATTTGCTTTATCAAGTAGTGCTGTTATGCAACTCCCTAATAAATACACTGATCTTTACCCATGGTGACAAGTAAGGATAAATATGTGCATACAGTAGGTGCAACACACTGGCACACATTACAGTTTATCAATGGCCACAGAACTGAAAAAATCTGTAAGTATATCTATCAGAGAAAAAAAGATGGGTGTGGAGTGGGGAACAGAAATGGAACACTGAAGTAAAAGAACCAGAGAAAACACCTTCACATGCAGTAAAGGCATTTCAGTGCCTCTCCCTCCATTGTACAGAGATACAGCTACACATATATACACATATGTGTATATACATTACATACATATAACATGGGTATGTGCACGAATACACATCCCTACCAATTCTTGAGGGACCTGTGCTAGCTTTGTACATTCACTAGTTAACCAGTGAAGTTAGTTAACTGAAGTGGATTTTTGTAACTAAAATATAATTTGGAAGTTGGAACAAGCAGTAGAGCTGTAGTTAATGACTACACTTTACCTACAACCAGTATTTAGTTCTAAATGGTTCTGCATATGTTTAGTTCAATGAAACATTTAACTGTCTTTTAAATATTAGTATTTTTTAAAATAATGGTTATCTAAGTTTCCTCTCCCCTAATTTCTCACACTGCAGATTGTTTACAATTGTTCTTACTTTCACCTTCCCTTATGACCTTTATTTTGTGCCATTACAACAATGCCAGGATAATTCTCTCCATTCAAACTAATTCAATCACACAAAGAGCATTGAGCAAGTATTTCTCCTACTAATAATACCAGACAAAAAAAGCAGCAGATGTGGTAGACAGCGAGCTGGCATCACCCATCTTTCCTATTCTCCTTGTCTTCTATTGCATTGTCTAATGATATCTCTCCCACACCTGCAGAGCTCTGACTTTTTGTTTCTACTGACATTACAACCGGATGGAAGTGCCTCATTTGCATATGGAGCTGTCACCTTCCTAGATATGATACCCATCAAGGATTTATTATTACTAAGAAGAAACTGCTACTATTAATAACAAACATCATGCTGCAGCTGAAGAATGGCAAATCTGTAATGGCATTTACATTTCTTGAGGAAAAACTGCCAACTCACAACAGGGGCTGCAGGTTACAAAGGGCGTAGATTAATGGCAAAGAAATTCTGGGAGACAGAAAACACCAAAATTCCAAATTCTTCATGCTTCCCTAGACTAAACAACAAAACTGAGCTCTCCTCCTAGAAGGGATGGAGCAGCTTCCAGAGGGACAGATGTCATGTAATATCCCTATCCATGCCTTGGGTAAGCTTTGGTCAGTGGTGCCCTGCAACAAGGGCATGGCTGCTCACAGCCCCCAGGTTCAGCTTCTGCCACTGGTACAGCTTTCCACTGCCACTTGTACATCCTTTACCCCAGAATCCTACATTTTCATTGAAAGAGGTGCATTACTCTGCAGCTGCTGTCATCTTGCTTCTTCTGGTCTTTGAAAAGGAGTTTCAATGTTGGGGGTTTTTTTTATAAGCTTACAATCTGATTTCATGGTCTAACATTGTCAATAAACTAAGCATGTCACCTGGGACTTAGCCTTGTGCTAAATGAAATCAGAGGTAAGGCTGGACCAGCAAAAAGTGCTGACCTTAATGGAGATGAAAGGTCCGGGTCCAAACCTGTACCTTCTTCCGACCACAGACTTCTGTCTGTGGCTTTCATGTGAAACCCTACTCCAAATCCCTAACTCAAACACCTCAGGTAAAGCTCTGAAGTTAACTACAATGTAGGGATACATCAGAAGCTCTGTGCCATTTTGCTGGATGCACTTGCTCTAACTTTTTCCCCCTTTCTCCTTGGTGTTTGTTTTCATAGTTCTCAGGGCACACACCAGGCTGACAAAGACTGGGATCACCTGTGCAGCTGCAGAAGGAGAAGTGGCCAGGTAGGAGCAGTGCAGACCACCAGCAACAGCCCTCTGAGGACGTGCAGGGGAGGTATCCATTCCCCCAGTGCTCACTTACTCTGTGTCTGAGTGGCTGGTAGCTTCTGCCAGTAACAGTGTGGTTGCTCACCCACTGGGAAGAATGTTGATGTTCCTCAGCAAGTTTTGTTCATTTGCTTTGCAGATGAATTACAAACACACCTATTTTTAAAAGGTATCTTGAGGTTGGCATCCAACCCACCACATATACCTATTTTTGAAAGGTATCATATGGTTGGCATGAAATCCCCAATGGGTGCCAGTCTGATCTTAAAAAGCTTGAGGAAGTTATTTTGGCAAATAGACAATGGCAAAAAAAAATTCTTTTGAGAGCTGCTTTGAGGAAGGAATGACTTTAGTGTAAGATGTTGTCTTAAAAATACCTAGACTGTCAACATCTCACTGAATACATTTAGGGGCCTTGATAGTAAACTGCCAAGACAAGGACCCAGAAAGGCTCTAAAGCTTTACAAGTCTCCTTAAGTGATACACTTCATTTTAAGAAATACACCCTCCTCAATGTCTATTAGTCCCAAGGATTTGCCACATAACCATTTTATTTGCTCACAGAACACAGAATGTGTTACATTACCACCTACTTTAGGGGAAAACACGCCCAAGACTCCTCACAGGTACCAAACAAGAAGTGTAATGCTCCTATGAATGAAGTGGCTCACAGTCCTAAAGGAATTACTCTTTTCACTTTGGACTCACCACATTTAATTGTGACTTCAGAGAACCACAGTTTTGTGGAACATTAAAAAAAAACCCACACCAACAGAAATTTGCTGTATCCAAAGCATATCCCATACATATGTTTGGGCAGCAGCAGATTTGATAGGTCAGAACAGAAAGTTGCGTGTGAGAAAAATAACAGGTGATATGAATCCAACATGGATGAGAAGGTGTTGGTATCTAGCTACTGGTTCTCAGTTAAGTTTGTTAACTATTCCTTCAAGGGCTATTAAAGAAAATAGTTGGTTATAATCTGAAGGAAAATAATTAAGGCCTGAAAAATTAAGACTTAGTCACCCATATGCACAAGATAGCTGCACACTATTATGTTCCTGAAAGGGAATCTGGCGGAGGTCTGCTCTTCTCCCACCTTGCCCACAACAGTGTGACAGTGAGAAGGTCTGTGGTGTGCTTTTGACTCCTTTCCCTTTACATGGACTCTCAAGTCCCAAAAGCTTTTTCACAGAAAAGACAGCTGCTTCCACAAAAAAATAATTTTACAGTTATGCCACACACTGAGGCAAATTCCTTTATAGCATGCACATTCCTACCACTGTCTCTTGTCAATGGTCATCCTGGACTTAGGCTGTAAGATATGTCTGTTTAATTGCCCATACATACTCCCTTTAAATGCAAGGGAAAGTCCAAGTTAAATAAAAATAAATCAAAACTGAATGTTGGGAAGGATAAGCAAAGGATAAAATAGTACTTTGTTGTAGTTTCCAAACAGATAAAACACTGTAATAAAGAAAGCAGAGACAATTGTTCTAGCTAAAGATGAACAACCATTTTGCTCTAAGACCAAAAGACCAAGAACAATATAGTTCCATCTCTTTCTAGCAAATCGCTGATGAGCATCATTAGGAAAGGTTCATTCCTGTTAAAATAAGACACATGCAATAACTGTGCTGAGCTGGAAGTTCCTTGGGTTTGAGCATTTATGATGGAGTATTTTCCCACAAGAAAAAAAGAAAAAAAAAAAAGCAGTAGATTTAAAATCTCTGGTATTTAGTGTACACTAAATTAAAAGTACATGAGACTAATGCTCATTTAACTAACATCTGACAAAATTACATTACAGATGGTATAAATCAGGACCATTTCAAAAACCTAAACATTTACATTCACTTTTGGACTGAGTACGAGAAGCTCATTGTAAATGAACCTCATGCTTTAAGAACAAAAATTACACTCACTGACATCCACCAATGCCTCATCAGTGCTATATGAATTCAGAGTCCACACACATCTTTGTTAGAAGTTTTGAGGGAAGAAAAAAATCCAACCAAAACACCCCAAGCATAAAGCCGTTTTAAAATACATACTATCTTTTTTTTTTTACCTGGCTAAAAATAGAGAAAAACATTGGATGCAGAGATATCGATACCTTGTAATAGAATCTACAGCTTTTCTTGTCTCTCTTCCTTTAAAAAATATCCAAAATTAAGGAGCACCAAGTGATTACACAAAAAAACCCCAACAAACCACAAAACCTCAACACCACCCCCTTAAAAAAAAAAACAAAAAAAAATTAAAGAAAAAAACCCCAACAACAAAAAAGAACAGAGGAAACAGGTTAACAATAAACACTACTGAAAACCATTCCAACTCAGAATCAACTAGCTCTACTCAACTTTCCAACAGCAGCTACTTAGGAATTCCTGTACTATCTTCCCACCTTGTAAATGGTATCTTGTTCAGGAATATCCCCAGGGCAATGTATTGCTGGAAAAAGCCAGTGAAGTGACTCTGACAGACACACTCTCCCTTATACTCAATCTTCCCAATTCAGTGGCTAAAATTTCCTGATCAAGTATTCATATAATAGTGAAATACAATTTTATAACTTTATATATTAATCACAAAAAATATTTAAGAAAGAAAAAAAAACTCTACTAGGAAATTTTAAAAGAAAACTCTTAAAAATGTAATATAAATTCTGTTATATAAAACTGTGCTAGTTAACAAGAGGAAGGAGGTAACACAAGTTCTTCACTTTCTGTAGTCTATTCTGAGAAGTGCCAGAAAAATAATGGTGTCTCACGACCACACACAGAGGATCTGCCCCTATCAAATACACTAAGTCTGTCTATCGCAAATATACCAAGGTGACAGATCATTTTTTGCTCATCAGCTATTCAAACTCATACAGCACAACAGTTAAGTAACATTATTCCAGGTTTCTGAACATCATCATTATCATTTGTGGTGGACATTTTATAATCAGAAGTTAATCAGTGACTATCTTCATGATTTTACAGGTTAGACTATAATTTAGCTTGAACTTGCTTAGATGAAATCACTGTGAAGATCCACCAAACAAGCCTTAGATAGAACCTGACTGCAGCACAAAATTCGTGCAAGCCCTCTCCAAGGAGATGAACTTCACTCCCTAAGAGATGCAGTAAAAACTTGATTTTTGTCAGCCATGTAAACAGAAAAGACCTTAAAATTCACAAGGAGTGTCTGAGAGTGCTGTCCAAGCACGATTATTTCTCCAAGAGCTACAATACTTCAACCCTAGTTATATTTTTCAAACACAAGGAACTAAAAATAAACCAAACTTCAGCAGAAGCACAGATCAGCTCTCCAAAACTATGATGAACTCCCAGGTGACAGCAGCTATGCACCAATGTAATTAAGCTGAGTTATAAGGTGGATTTGAGACAGATGGTACAGCTGGGCACTTCACTGCTGAAGAGGGACTACTTTGCTGTCTGAAATACCCAACTATTGTTATCCCAATCACCAAGCCCAGCCATATGACCTCTGTGTGAGTTACACACCATTATAGAACATTTCTGTCTACCTGAGGGATACTGGTGACTTTAAATCAGTCACAGACACTGAGACAAGAAAGCAATTATATACATTTTTATTGGACTGCCTGGACTGTCTTTGTGTGACTCATGGAGACCGTGCATCCCTAATACTTTTGTAGGATTGAGGAAATTCCACCAAGTTATTTTGCAAAGGTAGGACACCTGCTTTGACTTCCAGCACAAGGCCACCACCTGAACCCCACCTGCTGGCTGCCCCAGTGGGGTCACTCATGCAATGTTCAGCTGGTGGTGTTTAGGACAGCTATTGAAGGAACTGTGCAATTGCTGAGATGGACATAGAACACAAAGTGGGAAAAGTGTCTGCTTCCAAGAAGGACAATGTAAGGGAGGGAACAGTCAGTAAAACAGGGAATGCAGAAAGGGCAGAACAGTCACTCAGCACCTGCACCTCTCAGGATAGAAAGGTATAAAGAGGAGAACTAAATTAACAACACAATAACTTAAAATCCCAATATTTATACAAGACATTCAGCTTAGCATATTAGAATAAATAATACAACAGATACCTACCAATAATTATTTTGTTAATATATACACACATATATTACCCCCGTGGAGGCTCTGATTCAGGCTTGAGACACACTGGCCCACTTAATTTGCAATAATATGACACAAACTTCTGACAATGTGAATACCAGATAAAGAAATGCCATACTCTAAGAAATGCCAAACAGCAGATTTTCAAAATGCTATCCTTGCTTTGGCTGGCCTGCAGTTCTGCACAGACTGTTTTCAGAGCAAACCTCTCTTAAGAAGTTTTATCTACATTTGCTATTTCTCCGTGAAATAAAAACTGTATCATGATGCAGTTGGCCAAGTGACCAATAATTTCACTTGCCTGACCTTCCAGAGAACACAAGGGAGCTATAAATACAGGGTTAAATTAGTTACTGGGACAGGCAACGTGGACAACCCCAGAAAGCACAAATCACTGCTATTGTACTTTACCACTGTGGCACACAGAAGTCTCAACTAAAATTGACCCTCATGTTGTTGGAACTGTACATGTTATGATCAAGCCTTTGGAGTTTTTAGGCTTGAAGACAAAATAAAAACCAGGCTAGAGAAGCTCTGCAGGGAAGGTTTGCTCTACAGAACTGTAAAATTACTATTGGCCTCAAGAGGGATGAACTATAGGTTGGGAACGCAATCCCTGGGCCATAGGGGTCACCGTGAAACCGTCAGAGCGCTGGCAGGAAGGGTGACAGGTAACACATATCTAAAAGGACAAGATTACACCTAATCTAATGCAAATATTAACAAATATATTGATTACCAGTGGTTCAGAAAGCAATTTTCAAGGAGCTGAGGTAAAACTAACTTGCAGAGACCAAACAGCAACAATATTCAACCTTTAACAACCCAACCAGTACAGGAACCACAGACTAGAGATGGAAGTTGTCTGATCTGTATCCAAGAGCCTGAGCCAGCTAGCTTATATGCACTGCACCACTTGAAAGTAATTTTTATAGTCTGGTTTATCCTTTGCTTCACCCAAAAAAAAGAGAGAGAAAAAAAGCAGTAAGTACAAACATTTCTGTTCCTTTTTTTTTCCTCAGTAAAATCCTTATGAAAATTTCACCAAGCAAAATGAGCAGATGTTTCCTATCTCAAGTCACTTGCATGTCAACGAACATATGGAACATTTAATGTTTAGAATACATTGCTGGGGTCATAATTAGTGGCACGGGGTCCAGTTGTATGCTTGTCACTAGCGGTGCCCCCCAAGCTTCAATACATGAGTGACATGGACGAAGGGACAGATGCCTCTTTGGGATTTCACTGACACTCAAAGCTGGGAGGAGTGGCTGACAGCCCAGAGGGCTGTGCATCCCTTCAGAAGGGCTGGGAGAGGAGCAGAGACGAACTGTCTGAAGTTCAGTAAAGGCAAATGCAGTGCCCTGCCCCTGGGGAGGAATAACCTCAGGCACCAGCACAGGCTGGGGACTGACCTGCTGGGAAGCAGCTCTGCAGAGAAGGTCCTGGGGGCCCTGGTGAACAACAAGCTGTCCATGAGCCAGCAGTGGGTCCTGGTGGCCAAGAAGGCCAATGGCATCCTGGGTGCATTAGGAAGAGCACTGCCAGCAGGTCTCTTTGACTGCCACAGTCCAATGAATTCAAACTCAAAAGCAGAAAACACTGACCCCTCATCTACAGCATTACTTCAGACAGGGATGGAGAAAACATTTGCCTTCATTCTGCGCATAATTTCCATTTCTTTATGATTTACAGATTTTAAAGTAAGTTTTTTCCTTCTTAAAAGAGTTTTAAAGCATGGAAAGCAATCCAAGTTTTGAGATATTGTATTAGAGGTAAATAATAAAATAAAAGAATGTATACTGCCAAAGTAGTCAAGCAAAGGGTCAGCAAGTACTGGAATGACATGAAAAAACAAGGAAGGCACAATACTATTAAATGTTACTGTAAGAAATAGGATGATATTCAGGAAACTGTATGTTAGGTTAAATACCAAGTAAAGCTTTTAGCAATGAACAGAATAGTTGAACAGTCTTCTAAAAGAAAAGGTGGAATGAGGCCAACCCTTGGAAACAGTTCATACAAATTTTCACATATTGTAAAAAGGTATATTGCAGGGAATTTTTTTAACTGATGTGGTTATTGAAGTTCAGTGGTTCTCTTATTAAAACACTGTTTCCTTATTCATTCACTGAGAGTTAAGAAAAATAATTGTGGATTATTAATGAACATAAATTATTTTCTAATGTTTTTACAGAACAATATAACTTTAAAGTTCATTTCAGTGCTGAAGTGTTGCACATACATAGACTAAAGACATTATTTCAGGATAAGTATGTGATAAAGAAAAAGTCCTATTCTATATAGCATATAGAACAGTCCTATTCAATGCAGGAGGGTAAAGAGGAATGATCTGTGTCTTTCTATAACTATGATTAAATCACATTTTTGTGTCTATCTGTAGTCTCGGGGTTTAGGGGATGGCTGTCTAGATGCTCTGAGGGCTGTTTTCATGTCTGCAAGCAATCAGTCATTCCAGTAAGTTTTGCTCTGTGTGTGCGCTCTTGTTACACTTTGAAATGTTAGTCTGCCTACATTTCCAGAGCACAACATTTCCTACAGAGCAATGAAGTGAAACAGCCCTGGAAACATTAACTTTCTCAGAAACTTTAATAATTAGAGCAGTGACACCACTAGCATGATGATCAAACAGCTCTACTTGGAAATTGTTTGTTCATATCAAGCAGCTAGTGGTCTGGGGAGGGAGACTAATTGTATGGGTGGTTCTGAGTGCATCATAAGAGAGAAATCAGGCAGTCTCCCTCTCTCCAAAAGCAGGGATATGGAGTGCTAGAGCCACAGACCAAAAGCATGAAATCAACACTGGGACCCTACATCCAACAGAGAGTGGTTTTCACCAAGTTCTCTATGCAGTACCAAAGAGTACTCTGTGTTGGACTCAAGGATACTAGAGGCACCATCAAGTACCTCAGTGTTTACATGCAGGAGGGAAGGAACCCCAGAAAGCTGACTCTTTACCAAGCTCAGCTAGCACAGGGCAGGAGATGAAGCTGAGCTGAGAAGGCTGCAGCTAGGCATCCCCAAATAGTGGAGCACAGAGATCCCACAGCCACAGCTCTCACCTACTAGCTTCCTCCATCATCCACTATCCCAGAGCTTCAGCTGGAAGCTGGATACGCAGCTCATGACAACTGCTGCCTCCTCCTGATTTGCCATCCCAGCCCACCAGCCAGAAGTATTTCAGCAAATACTCCATGTCAGCACCAACCACATCCTTGCAGTTATATCCCACTTTGCCATCATTTCTATACAGCCATTTCTTCTAAGCACATTTCTGTAGAAAATACCAACAAAAATGTTGTGCCCAAGTATCCATGATGCTCACACCTGACCACTGCTTGGTATGAGCTATGGCAGGGCATCCTGCCTGGCCTGCAGCCACGCTCCAACCATCCTGACACTGCATGAATCACCAAATCCCAAGCTCAGTACCAGAAGAATGATTTTGCTCCTAACGCGCCATTTGCCAAGGCTGACGCCTTTGTTGAGCGGGCCAGAGTGCGATTCAGGGAGCCCTGGGCAGAGTCTCCCTGCAGAGTGAGGCAGTGTAGAAGAGGCAGCTACTGAGAAACCTTCAGTGCCCAGCTTCACATGATCTTGAAATATTAGATTTATCAGTACTAAAAATAAAACCATGTGATGCGGACTCATGCACTGGAGAGTCTGTTGTTAATGCCATGAAAGCCCGGTAGCTGAGATACTGCAACCACAAGCCAGTCATCTAGAGTTAATAATCTTATTTGCATTTATGACCCAGTTAGTTAACGCTATTTTAACAGAAATCATTCCTGCCTTTTTAATCTTTCCAGAATTCTGTTATTGTTACTGCAAAGGCATATGCACAATTTATCAGGCATTGATTTCCCCAAACTCTCAAGCAGGGAGGGTTTTTTTCCATACCATTTCACTGATTCCAATCAGCAGGTTTGCATTATGCTTGCCATTTGAAGGCCAAATATCAGCATTTTCCATTAACATTTTGGAATTACCTTATCTTCTGGCAATTAAGCAGAAATTAGTTTCTTTTTTTGCATATATAGCTTTCTCTTCTCAGAAGGATTTGATTTCCAAGGTATTTTCAAATATCTAACTCATACTTTTGAAATCTGTATGCAACATCATTAATTATTGTTTGGAATATTTTGAATTATCCTAAAATGTCATGTCACCTACAAAGAAGCACAAATCAAGATAATAACTACACCAGCTCTGAGCTGAATGTAAGACTGCAGGTACTGTTCCTGGGGAGGTTACTATCAAGTAAAATGGCAGGAATTCATGACCTGACAGGCTGATGTCTTGCCAGCATCAAATTCACATACAAACAAATAATTTAATCCAACCAAAATCTTGACAAAAATCATGAACTGCTCATCACTATGTACTCACATACACATCACATACATCATACCCATGAAAACCATGCGCACTGGAACTGCCCCAACAAGATGTGCTTTTGCAGGCAAATAAAACCAATAATTTTCTTAGGTTAGGTTTGATGATGATGATTATTATTATTATTTCCTTTAACCATTTAACTGAAGACTTCAGGCAAAGAGAATAGTTCCTTACATCATGCCTTCCAGTCACTGTAAGTGAAACGAACTCCAGAACACAAGTGCAGAAAGCTCTCTTCCTTTTTAAGAGGCAACGATCTTCTACTCACATATGTAATGCACATATGACCAAAAAAACCCCCAATCCAACACCTTCTACCCAAATTTAAGATCACATCAGTTCCTGAGCTGATTACATTTCTGGAATCCCATCCCTGCATGCACCTGTTTAGCCACAGATCTTGGCGACTTCAAGAGATGCTGGGAATGATGCTTACCTGGGCTACTGTGTTTCAATGCCTGAGAAGAGACCAAGCTGCTCTGAACTCAGGCACCACCCACACAGGGGGGCTCTCTAGCTTGTTACTGAGAATCAGAAGTATTTTCACACCTTGCATACAACTATTAATGTCTTACACCACTAACCTAACACTTTATGTTAAGGAAGGACAACCAGCAACAGAATATGAAGATATCCCTGGTAGCTAGTCTTAAAAACTTAAGTCTAACATTCCCTCCAAAACTGGTCAACATGGATTATGGCAGCTGTAAATATTTCTGATATCTATTATGATAACCTTTTAAAAACCTTGATGAATTCTTCAGCACAACAACTTACTGCTATAGTGACTTTCACACTTTAATCACAGATCTGAACAAGAATTTCCTTTTATCAGTTTTGGAATTTGCAACCTTCAGATTTCTTTAAATAGTCACTCACTTTAGTGCTTTAAGACAAGCAAACAGAAACTTACCCCAATCTACCTTCTCATTACCATTTGGTGGTTTATACAGTTTTAGCATGCCTCTCCTCTGACTCATCTGCTTTCTAAGGTAAAGAGTCACAATTTTCTTCAGTTACTCTCCAAGACTGAGACTTCCCAAATTCTTTTTCAGTTTCATTTTGTGTTTCCAGAACTCCCACTAACTCTCGAATGCTATTTTGAGGTGAGACAAGGGCGTTCTAGATATATCAGCTTTTACTTCTGGTAACAATCTCCATGCTGTTCTTTATTACTTTTCCTATTCTTAATGGCCATTCTTAATGACATGTTTTCAAAATTACTTGGATTTTTTTCTATTACTATTGTATTTTTCAAGTCAGCCACATACCAAAAAAGAGCTTGCTATTCTCAGGTCCAGCTCCTTCCTAAGTGGAGTTCTCCAAGGGTGGGTGTAGGACTGACAGCCTCATTGCTCTCCATGCTCAGGGATCAGACACCATTTAGGCAATTCCCAATTTTGCCCTTCAGCAGGGCTAATGGGGCAGGCAAAATGGCACAACAGTGCTGTTTCATGCTTCTGAGACCAGCACAATCCCCACCAGCTTGAAGTGGGGATCTATCAACATACCACTGTTAACAGATCTAACTGGGTAATGCACCTTTTGCTTCTATGTTCAATACAGGTTTTGAGCCATCTTAGTCATACCATGTTTCTTAATAACCATCCATGAAGGACCACAAAACTTTCTAAAAGCTTTCAAGATTTGAATCAAATTATTTCCCATATTCCAAAACACCTTTCTCCCTGTCAGCCTGGCATCATTCCCTTCTGTGCAATCTCAGCAAGCTATGAATTGTGACCTGACAGTAATTTTTATTTCAGCTAATTTGCCAACTACCAGTATAAACTTACTGGGATGTAATTCTCTAGATGCTTCCTAGAGCCTTCCAACACATTTATAGTTCCACATTCTTATTATGCTGTTTCTAATAAGATCGCATATATTTTGTCTAACACCTCAGCCACCTCATACTTGAGCTCTCAATAAATTTGGACACAAGTCTCTGGTGAGGATTGGTACTAATAAATAATTTAACATTTCTACAATATTCTACTTTCTTACACTGCTCCCTCTGTGCACAGCAATTCACCCAGCAGGCCCATCAGTTGTCTCACCAACTTCCACCTTCTCATTCATTTAAAGCACATTCTGTTATTTGTTCCTCTTTTTTCCTTCAGCTGTGTGCTCCACTGCCAGCATTTTGGCCTTTTGGGTTCATTTTTATGTGCAGTAGGGTTACTTTTTGGGCTTACTTTTCCTTTGAGGGCCCCAGAGCTAAGCACCTTCTGAAGACAGTGGTTTTCTTCTCTCTAGGCAAGGAGCACACAAAAAACCATCAAGTTACTGGATCCCAGGACCTCAGGGCAGAGGTACTGCCCAGGATCTACTGTGGATGGAAGAATAGATTCTCCCTTCCCTGCTTCTCTCACTTGCAGGACTACAGGAAAAAATGCTCCTGGTGTTAAAGCATTGTAAGGGAACACTTTTACTGTAACTTTCTCCCTGTTTGACTGATTTCAAAACACACCAGAAGGTTACAAAGTAATCTCATTTATAGTTGAACACACAAAAAAATTCAAGTATTTTAATGTGGTCATCAGGCGTAGAATAACAAATATTAACAGTTCAATAGACAAAAAGCTGAAAAAGTTTAATATTTTTAAGTTTAAATTTGTGAATTTTGCATGTGAGATGACTTTTGAATGCTTGAGTAAATGAACATGATAGACATTAATTAAGAAAATGAAGAGAATTAATGAGATTACTGAGAATGTCTGTCTCCTATAGCCCTTGTCTCCTTTATCCTAAAGAGCCACTCTCACCTTTTCTTATGAGATAAGGAGAGTTAATAGCTCCACGAGAGATTCAGGCTGAATCACTGTGTCTTACTCTTTGCCCTACTCATCATAGCTATATAGTGTCTAAATGTAAGATACTTTAAACATGCAAAGTGTCCTTTTGTAGTCTCTAGCAGCCATGCAAGAGCAAGTAGAGTATGTTAAAAGTAAAACATATACAAAAAAAAAAAAAACCAAAACAACCCAACAAAAACCCCTGCCCATGTTGTTTCATCCTTTTGTTCCTCTCAAGCATTACATGTTTTTACATTCTCTGTTACCTAGGCTGAACAGGGGTTTATTAGGCCACTCTGTAACGAGGCCCAAAATAAATAACATTTGACTTTAACAATACAGGGCATTGCCTTCCCTTACAAGTAACCTGAGCTGACAGTCTCAGTATGCAATCCTCCTGTTTTTCTCTTTGAGTAATTCTTACCATAGCACTAAACAGAATGAGCAGTTCAGCTGAAAGTGAAACCAGAAATGCATGAAATGGCATGACGTGATGCATACTTTGAACAAGAAGTCAGCACTGTTGAACAGCGCCAGGGCAGTGCTTAGGATCTACACAGACCTTCTCAGGCTGGTTGAGAGAACTCTTCTAACCATCATTCTTTGTGGGAGGCTCAGGAAGAGCTGCTGTACAAACTGTCTTCAGTGGGCAAAATTCCCACTTCAGCTGCTTGTTCCCATGGCTGGTTCCCACCTTACTGTTCCTTCATTTGGGCCAGTGCTGTTGTGTGAGTGGCCACACCGCACATCAGACTGCAGAAAGAATGCCCCACAACTATTAAGTTGTTACTGAACTACAGTGCAGGAAAATACACCTCTTGAATAAGCTGTGATAGCACAAGGCTGCCCATGGAAGTGCATCCATGCCCTCTTGACAGCATGGCAGTGACAGAAGCGGCCCGGCCGTGCAGAGGAGCACGTTCATCTGATGGCTGTGGCCTCTCGTGCCCAGCACTGCTCAACTTCTACACTGAAGCTGTAGAAGCCTTGTTGAACTGTCTTGTTTTGTTAAACCCTGGAGCCAAGGACAGGCTACAGTCCCACAGAGCTCCAGAAGCTGGGCGCTCTCTGAGGGAGCTCTCGGCATGCCTGGCCCCAGCCAAGAGGAAGCCTGTGCTGGTGTACAGCCCAGGCTGGAGCACCAGGCACTGGAGAACAAAACCCAAGGGGTCTGTGGCTTGTTTCTACAAGCCCTGAACACAGAGGTCCTCTCTGGCCATTAAAGGCAGCAGGAGGACATGAGTTAAAAGAGGGTGATCTGCTCTTCTCATCACGAGGAAGATGCATGCCTCAAGACTGCGCTTTGCTTCCTAACTATAATCTGAGAAAATATTCAGATCATGAGTGAGACTGGTGAATTTTGGGGGATTTTAGCACTTCTATTTTGGGTGCAAAATTACTGGCATCTTTCCCCAAACTGGCATTGCAGCCAAAAACAGAATTCATGATTGAAAGGTTTATTTTTCTTTCTTCCACAGTACTCTTTCCATCTCCCACACTCACTATAAATAATGCACAATCCTCATGTGAAGTGAATTAGAAGAGGCTGAAGGCCAGATATATATATACTCCACAAACAGATCCTAAAACTCCTTTCTTTTTGGGCAGCTATGTGACCCAGGCTAACTTACCCTCTCTCCATGTACCCAAAATCTAGAGGATATGACAATTCATCCACAGGAAAGATTTTGTCTTCCTAATTGTTCTGGGTTTGTTTTTTTTTTTT
>NW_024523648.1:11739254-11954183 GCF_017590135.1 Pyrgilauda ruficollis | reverse complement strand
TTTTTTTTTTTGGGGGGGGGGGGGGGGGGGGTGAGCTAAATCTACACTGTTCTAAGACTCAAACTGTGCATGCTCTTACTGTTTAACAAAGCTCTCTTTTAAGACTTATCCCTGCTCATACAGCCCAAGCATTTGAAGTCTACATCATACTTTTAAGCCATTTCTGGTCTCAGAGTCCAAAACCTGACTCCCTGGATGTAGGATTTAAGTAATTCTCATTTTTATCACGATCCAGCAAAATGAGAACCAAGCTCCAGAAATAAGGGTAAAATTGACAAACCCCACTTTTTTCATATTAAGTCTACAGTCACTACACTAAGGACACAGCAATGCTACTCTTAAGAACAGAAAGAAAGATTAAAAGGCTCCCATGGACCACAAATTACGATTACTTCATTAACCTTCTTAATTTTTTAATTCTCCTGCTTAAAAAAAAAATCCAATTCAGTTAAATCATCTTTTCTAATGACATTCTCTATTCCTGATGCATACACTAACTACACTTTGTAGTTAAAAATAGGCATCAAGTCCGCTTTATATCACCACTGCATGATATTAACCACAATTTACAGTACTGTAGTTTGTTCACTTAGTCAAGGTATTTCATGACTGATAATGGCAGACATTGGAGGTACTTATTCTAGGACAGAAATTCTCAGCTGGGGAATCATGAAGAGCATTCAGGAATTACAGCCACACCCTTCTGAAAACCGATGAGAGGAGGTGATAAAAAAAAATGTTTTTCACAGAGAGGTCAGTGTAGAAAGAAGAGCACTCTGCAGTAATGGACTGAACAATCTGGAGTGGCTTAAGGGACTATTTTCAACCAGCAGTGCACAGAGGCAAATATTATGACAACAGTTAAGTATGATAAAAGCAAGAACATCAACTTGCCAGGGAGGGTTTTAAGACTCCTAAGTATAACCACAGGCACACTGTAAGAAAGGGGTTCAGCCCCAGAGCCAGGTTTGTAAGGAAGAACTGTGTCATGTAGCACAAAGACAAGAGTTCTTCCAAGGTAATGCTACACTACATGGAAATGCAACATAAAATATATATTTACCTAATATATTCCCAACATAATGTTTTGTGAGAGTTTCTCCCCACTAAAAAAAAAAAATAAAAACAACAAACAAAAAAAAATCTGCATTTGTACCTTTTCACACAGATTTGAGACAAAAGAATGTCAAAATACTTTTATTCAAGTTTTGGCTTCTGTTATCCAACAGGCACAGGTTACAGAGGAAGAGCTAGGACAGAAACAACTAAAGAAAGAGGTTTAAAGAAATACTGCAGTTGAGAAAGATATCAGCCCCTAAAGTTCACAAGCATCTGATTCTTCAAAACCAGCTGAATTGGACTTGTTCCCAAAAAGAACATCTAAGCACTTTAATCTGCTCTTGTACCAGCTTCACAGAGGGTTTGGAGGCTTCTTTGAGGACCAAAGTTGCAGAAGCCTCTGGGAGCAAAGCAGCAGCACAGATACTGGGCTGCAGAGCCAGTCCACCATCTGCTGGCTTCCTGCTGGGCTCACTCTCATGAACAGAGGATCACAGAATCTCAGAGTGGTCGGAAATTGGAAGAAAACTTGAAGACCATCTAGCTGCCATGGGCAGGGACACCTTGCACTAGACGCGGTTGCTGAGAGAGCCATCCTTGACCACTGGCCTTAATTCTGGCCTTGAACACTTCCAGAGATGGGGCATCCACAGCTGCCCTGGGCAACCTGTTCCAGTGCCTCACCACCCTCACAGTAAAGAATTTCTTCCTATTATCTAATCTAACTACTCTCCTTCAGTTTAAAGCCATTCCCTCTTGTCCTATCACTACACACCCTTATAAAAAGCCCCTAAGAGAAACACCAAAAAAGAGCAGGAAAGAAGGAAAGATTCTAATCAAATACAAGAAGTGGTGTTACTGCAAGATGTTAATAGAATAAACTCTGCATTTTCTCAGCCAAATGCCTTTTGAGCCTGACTACTTTCACAGACTCCTATGAATGCAGCAATGCACTGATTGCTACTCTAAAAACTGGAAGTAAATGAGAATTTTCTTGATCTCTATGCCATATATGATATCATCTTCTCCTTTAACAATAAGACACACCAAAAGCTTTCTGACCTGAGCATGTTCCTCAATGACAACGCTGACAGAATGACAAGGGTTGAAAATATTCATAAGAATCGTACTAAATATAGCACATAAACCACTGAGAGGCAATTGCTTCTCAATGTTAGATATCTATGACATTGACACAGCTTCTCATTTGAATTCAAATCCAAATTCATACATACAGATACACACCATAAATCAGCACATGAATCATCTACCGTACAGCACTGAGGTGCTTTCTCTGCTTGAAGAGAGCTGCAAGTAGTAAGAAGAGCAAGAACAAACAGGAAACAAAAAAGCTCTCTTGTTCAAAGATTGGCAGGTGCACAGAGTTCTTAAAACATTCATGTAACAATGTATGATGTGCAATAAATGTGCTATTCTACAGTTTCCCCCTTCCTAGTCCTGTCTCTCACCCTCCCATGTTCCCGCGGCGCTGCCTGATCCCGCAGCCCAAAGATCACAGCACGCACGGCACCATCACAACAGCTACAAAACGAGCACTCGGTGCCTGGGTCCAACTTGCTCACAATTACTTAATAAAGCCAGATTCTTTAGAATGAGTTCATATAAACTAAGTGTCATTAGGGAGGTCTGTACATCTTTGAAATGACTCCCTACAAAGTCTGAGTCAGTCCAGCCTGCAGACACAAATGCATCCAGTTTTGGCCGAGCAGTGAGTCTGGATAATAAGACAGAAAGCTGTCCCTGTTACACCATACCTATTATCCCCAGCAGTTCCTTTCTTTCTTCTCAATTTCTGTCCTAATACAGTCACACAATGGTCCAAAGAGAAAAAGGAAACAGTCACCAGTCAGACAGAAAGAAACTGTCATTAAAAGCACAACCAGCACTACTCAGCTCTTCCGTGAACTGTGGCACTCGTGGAGCTCAATGGCCTCTACAGAGGGTGGTTAGAAATCATTATCCATAAATCATTGATGGGGAAAATAAAGCACATTCTGGTAGATTAGCTAGTCCAAGATCACACAGCCCCTGAGTGGCCAATTTGGGATTAAACCCATGCATCTGGAGTCCCAAACCACTAGCATCTCCAACAGGGTGGCAGATTCCTACATTAACCATACCGTGAAAATAAGGAGGAGTTGATGCTGCTGAGGGCAAAAGCTGGCCTTTAAATAGCACCAAGTGAATCAAGTGGATAAAGTAGGCATAATTCTGCTGGTATTTTCAGGTTCTGCTGTGTCTCACTAAGTCAAAAGAACTACCTAAATTCTTCTATTTTTCCCAGTTAATGTTAGTGGCCTGCTGTAGCCCAGATGCCCTCTTTTGCACAGTGCTGGGGGATTTTCCTGGTGGCCTTCACAGACATTTACTGACAAGAGACTCATGAATGCAGGGCTTATCATGGCAATGGCAGGCTATGGTGTTTAACACCATTTTCCCTTTCATACCATGCTTAAATTTCCTTAGCTCCTTTCCATCCAAACTCATCCTATTTCTTCCCCATCACCAAATCTTTGTACCACCTCAGTCCAGTTTCCCTTCCTCTTCTTCCTCGCGTCCTTGTGAAGCACCATTCCTCAATAATTTCCTTTCTTTCCCCCTTGACAGTTCCCATTTCCACTCTCTTTGATGGGCTTTCCATTTCAAACTCCCTTTCAGCCAATGCCTTTCCTGACCTTCCAGTCTCCTTTCCCAGACAAATTCAAGTGTTTTCTCCTACTACAGCCCTTCCTCAAGAATTCTGCTCTCAGATAATACACATCAGATAATACACATCACTTTCATTCCACCTGCTTTCTCTTTTCCCTGTTTCCATCCTCAGCATGGCTGTTTCAACGCAGAAGCAGCTGAAGCAGAAACCTTCAGTCCAGCCTCATCCCTGGAGCATCAGATACCACTGCACCGAGTCACTTTGTAGGATGGATGCATGTACAGTTTGACCAGCACAGGAAAATATTTAACTGCTAAAATTTAAATTTCTTCCCTCAGATTTCAAGGAGTTATAAACTGGTTTAAAAGCAGACCTGGGGAATGTGGAGACAGAAATCCCTATTCCTTGATACAGAGATAACAGAAGTATTCAAAGGAAAAAGAAGGATCCTCTCGAAACCAGACAACCAAGTAATAAAAATTTCAGCCCAAGAGTCCCCTCTGACAAACCTGTAAGCACTGTAAAGCACAGTGGCTAACAAGAGGTGTCAGACCACCTCAGTAACACACAAGCCTTTCAACTATGAGACTGCCTTGCTGCTTTACTCAGGACATTAAGACAAAATTCCCCTCCCAGAAAACCTATGCTGCTGGCTCAAGCTGTACTTGCTCTAAGGAGCAGCAGAGGACACGTCTGCTGCACCCACTCCTCTCTGTGATTCACACACTATACCTAACAACCTCATGTCTGCTCTGCTCCTGAAATACATCCTCTGCACACAAAACTCACAATATGGATTTTCCAAGCTAAATGCAACTGTACCAAAGCAGATCCCTCTATATTATATCCAGTGAAGTTTCCATAGCAGTATCTGGTTTATTCGCTGTTACTGTACAACTATTTGCCTTTAGACAGATTAATTTTAAAGCCATCTAACAATAAAACTTCTGAAATTAAAATTACTTTGCTTTGCTTTCCTGACAGCTTGATAACTTCAACTTAAGAAGAAGCAGCGAGGACCCTTGCTTTCTTGCAAAAATTTGGTGGAGAGAAAGAAACACCTCTGAAAAAAATCAGTATAATGCTCCCAATGCAGGTTAAGTATTCCGTGCAGTTACATCACCTAGTGTATTCTTTCTCTAGGCTCTGTTCCTGCCAAGCACCAAGAAATCAGAGGCTTTGAATCCTCCTCACATTCTTCCCCAGCAGTTCCTCTCTAGTAAGCAGCCAGTGTAAAAACACTGTATACCAAAAATAATAAAATTTTGTTCTCAAGTGAGAACTCAGTGACTATACACATGACAAAAACTACCTTGTGAGCTGTGAGATTCCTGCTGTAAGTCAGCTAAAAGCAAATTAGATGGAAAAAAAATATTGCCTGGATTTGTTCACATATACGCAAAGATGTTTGATTTCACTTCAATTAAATTTTTTGAGTCATGAATAATCCATTTAACTAATCAACATCTGACTTACTCTAAGGAACACTTCATTTGATGTAAAATTAAATATAAGACGAGAGCAAAAAGTAATTAAAGGAGGACATTATTCAGCTGTTGATTTATTCTTTGCTTTTTGCATAACTATTAAGTAACTTCCAGTATTTGCTGGTTGTAGATCAAAAACTAAAGCTATGCCAAATAGAGTTCTCAATTTAACAGTTCAGTGCAAGTAAATTACTTTTAAAGGCAATACTTCAGAGGGGTCTTTCTGGTGTTAAATTACAGGCTGTGTTTTGCTCTCAGAAAGTCTCAGAATAGCCTGATACATGGATGAAGTTAGTAGAGGGGCATGGGATTGACACAATGTAAATTAAAACAATGCTGGATTCGTCTTTTCCAAAACAAAGCAAATAACCATATTGGTGCTTTTTTGCCTGGGGCATTGGATGTCATTCATTCAACAGTATGCATAAAAAAATAAACAAGCAAATCCAGCAATCACTTAGGTAAGGAGTTGGTTTTTTCAGATACCAAAAATACCCTCAGCAATGCTGCCATGACTAATACGAAGTGCACTGGGGTTATTACAGGACAGCTACAATCAAGTTCAAAGAGGAGAAGCCTTGCTGACCTGCAGAAGCCCTGCCTGACTTCCAGCATTACTGTTAGGAACACAGAATAGCTCCTAAGGGAGCAGCAAGAGCTGCTTTCCTTCATCCACACCCATTCCCTCCTTTCAAGCAAAAGAGCAAAGACACATTCAGCAAAGGTTCATGTGTGCTCCTATTTTCCTTCAAGCTAGCACCAAATGACAAGAAAAATACAGGGAACATATCAAAACATAAGCACATAATGCAGTCACCAAACATCTAAGAAACATCAGGAGATGGGACTTCTCTAAAGCTTGCTAAAGATGAGAAATAGATGTTAAAATACACCAGGTAATCGGAATTTAGCATTTCAATCAGAATGGTTACAACAAACTCTATTCTATTTTAAAATCTATTTCAAAATCTCACCATCTTAAAGAGCTGTTCACACTGCAGTTTCACTGAATGATCCATCAAAGGCTAATGCTGTCCCTGAAGGATTACAGATCTATGCATGACACTTCACATTTCCATAGTGCATTTATAGCTCAGGGTGGCAATACATTTTTCAGGCCTTTTTTTTCCCCCAATTATTGTAATGGTTTCTTGAAAGAAAGAATTTTAATTAGCTCTAAAAAAATTAAGGCAACAGCAAATCAAAAGATTTGTACAAGATTAAAAATAGTAACATAAGAATTACTCCCCTCAAAGTGCAAAGGGCAGACCTACTGAATTCAATCATGCAGCTGTGCAAAGACACCAGATTTTTCATGCAATGTCTCCTACAAGGCCTCTGGAAACCAACTTTGGCATTCTAATAGTTTTCAGTCCATAAAATAAAACCTGGCACCCTTAATTACAAAAGCTTACTGTAGGAAAGTGCACGACCCATGGCTCAGGCCATATGCTAATACAGTCAGAAATGACTCAACATCGTATCAGAAAATGTCCAACGTCACAGACTGAGAAACTGAGCCTACAATGGGATTGCACCTTTTCATTCCCATCACATGGGAAGCAAAAGACTCAGATCTATGACTTTCAGGAAAAGGAGCAAGGGGAAAAATAGGTAAACAGTTTTGAGAAGGGGAAAAAAAAAAAAGACAGCTATCTCAAGCTCTTTTTCACCCCAAAGTGGTTTATAGAGAGTCACATATAGACAAATTCAAGAGCCAACAATACATAATTTAGTCTTGGTTTATGTAACTGTATGAAGGTGCTGAACTGAATGCTCATGAGATCTAGAGCATGAAAAGGCACCACACAGAGATTCTTCTGTTTCCTTAGCAGATGAGAACCATGGTTTTCCTCTTAACTGAATTAACATTCTAGCAACAGTTTAATCAAGTAGAGAAAATCTTCTACCAAAAAGGCATGGTTGGGGTCTAGCAGTTTCTATTTAACCTTAACCCTCTTCCACCTCTACATCTAAGATCAGAGATTTCCTTATAAAACATCTCCTCAGCCATGGGGATATGAATTTCTAGCAAGCTGTGAGCTACTCCATAAAGGCTAGGAGGAATATCCCGATTTAACCTGACAGGCAGACAATTGTTTGGTTTTCTTTTACATTTTTTGTGTCCATCGGGTACATTACACATTGTGTTGTATAAAGAAAACTTCATAAATAAAATCACATTTGTTTTTTCCCTAATCTGACTTTGAATTATAAGGCAAGTTAAAGGAATGCCTGGGAAGGGAGGTAGCAGACCAATATTTCAACACATTTCCCAGGGTATTCCAGGAAGGTGGCTCAAAGCATGGGCCAGGTCCAACCTCCTCCCTGGAAAACATGGTTAGGGATGTAAGCATGGTATGCAAAATACTTGGGAAAACACCTTCATTTCCAAAGAGTGTAACATGCAATGCATCCTTATATGAACAATAACAGACATAAATTCTGAGGAAGAATGAGTCATTCCTCAGTGCATTTCTTGAAGACCAAACATGTTAATCTGGATTTATGACAGAGTTCTTGTTCCAGCTATAAAGTATAACCCTGACATTACAATATAAACTGATAATAATTTAAAATTCAAGTTCCTACAGCATGTATATTTTCCTCACCTTTACTCAGCTATTTAACATTTGTGACACTCCATCTCCATTATCTGTGTATGTCTCTCCCACTTCTGTACTCCTGCCTCTCCCCACATTTTGATTCTTGCAATGATTTCAGTGGTTTACTTGCTTTTCAGCACCATATGATTAACTACAAAATAATTTCTTTTTGTTATCTCTGCCTATTTGAAAGCTCCAAAATAGCAACTGCAGTCAAAGCTGATAAATGACCCAGATGGATGGCAGTGCCTCTGCCAGGCTCTGGCCGAGTGACTGACAGGGCACCAACCACATGGTGGGATGTGGACATGGAGGTCTCGGCTGAGCACAGCCCAGGAGCACAGCCTCAGTGTCATAAAACTATCTGGAATCAGCTGCTTACAAACACACTTTTAGGAAGTTTAGGAAGAAAAATAAGGGCAAATAAAAACTACAGTCCTTTTGTTTTCACTGAAACATCTTATTCCATTATTCCAAAGTAATCATCCTTAGGCACCAGCCCCTTCTCTACAGGTTGGTGGATGTATTCACCTCTATCTTCTACATGACACAGTGTGCTGTTCATATTGATACCTGGCTCCTGGGTTGACAAGCAAAGAAAAACAATATATGAGAGAGAACGAAAGCTTTACAGACTAGGAAAGGGATAAACAATCTGAGTTTACATCTAGCTACAGGGCAGGCTTTGCTCTCTGCAGTTGGTCTCTTTCAGTTTTTTTTAAGAAATCCTGAAGATGAAAGCTCAGAAATACTACCTGCAGTAGCATTGAAAAGGTGAGGTTGGAGAGCTGATGACAAGTGGAAGAGCAGTGTCTTGTGGCTGAAGAAGAGCTCTACTATTCTCCACACTTTTATTTCCTTCTCGAAACCAAGGCCACTTCTGCCTTTGGCTGTTAAAGGCTAGAAAGCTTGTGTTCAAACCTAAATTAGCACAAAACTGTTTCAAATTTAAAAGATAAATCTTACTGAAACCAAATAAAATCCCTGCATGTAATTTTTTTTTTCATTCAATAAATTCTGATATTGCAACATTAAAAAAAGTGGATGGTAGCTAATGGTAGCTAATAAAGACCAATTTGCTACACTCTCCTTTCTTCCAATAACTGCCAAAACACTCAGCTGGGTCAATGAAAAGTTACCTTCAGCATCCAGAATCTGCAAATTCAAGCACTTTAAAAAATACATACTTAGCATTTGAAAAATGTGGCTTTCAAATAATAACTACCACTTCAACTGTAAAGATGCTGAAGTTCATACCATCTTCTTTTACAGGCTTATTACAGTTAGGCACACTCCATGGAAGGTGCTCTCTCAAGCCTGATTGAAATCTGAGTCAACTCTCTCAATCAACTGGCACTTGAGGATTAACATTATCTAAGTGTCCAAGTACTAAAAATTAAAAGAGATTAAAAGAGTGAAGAAAGAGGTAAAAAACCAGTGGTGACCTGGAGAAAATATATGAAGAAACACGTCCAGGGAAAAGGCACCCTATCTAAGAGATTAGCCTAGAGGCATAAAGGCAGGTGCAAAGTGGAAGACTGACAGACAACAAACATGTAAAATGGAATATAACATCATCATGGTTTAAACCCAGGCAGCCACCAAGCCCCAGGCAGCAGCTTGCACACTCCCTGCCAGCAGGATCAGGGGAAGAACCAGAAGGGTAAAAGGCAGAAAACTTGTGGGTGAAGGTGAAGATAATTTAAAAGGAAAAGCAAAAGCTATGTACACAAGTAAAGCAAAACAAGGATTCACAGCTTCCCACGGGCAGGCAGGCATTCACCTGCCTCAGCAGAGCAGGGCCCCATCACACATAATGGTGGCTTGGGAAGACAAACTCCATCACCTCAAACATCCCCTCTTTCCTTCTTTTTCCCCCCACTCTATACATTGAGCAGGATGTCACATGGTCTGGAATGGAATATCCCTTTGGTCAGTCTGGGTCATGTGTCGCAGTTGTGTCTCCTCCCAAACATGTCCCTGTCATGCATCCCCAGCCTTCTTGCCACTGTGGCACTATGAAAAGCAGAAAAGGCCTTGGCTCTGTGTTAAGTCCTGTTGTAAGTCTCTATATTATCAGCTCTGTTCAACACAAATCCAAAACACAGCCCCATACAAGGTTCTGTGAAGAAAATTAACTGTACCCCAGCTGAAGCCAGCACAAACATTTACAGAAATGTAAAATTACTCTGTTTCAGAGGGGTTTTAATAATTTTTATCCATGAAGCCATATTACAGAACTAACTGCACTCTAAAGAATTATATTATAATAGAAGCCTATTAGAAGAACAAACTTTTCAAGCAGACAATTCAGTCGAAGTGCCAATATTACAGTTACAAGAAACAAACTTAGACCCAGAATTATCAACATAAAAGTACAGCCAGTGAGGTGAACAGATGATGACTTCATAGGTTGGAATCTCATGCATCATTCTGACAAGAAACACTGATGTACCTTCAGCATCTCTTCCAGCTAACGACCTAGGGGCAATCCTAACCCTGAATGTCTTTGCACAGAAAAGCACTGCTTGTAGTTGGTACGTGCAGCACACCAACACCAGCATTTGTGTAAATGTGTCCAGTCTTACACACCTGGGCACTGTGCAGGCACTGACAGATAAAGCACACTGTCTACTCAGAGCTTGGCCCATGAGGAATCATGGTCAGTAGGTCTTTGTGGCCCTGCAGTTATACAAATAAGTCTCAGGCTTACCCTCCAAATTCGTTATTGCAATGGAATTGCACTGTTTTTTTTTATTGTCCTTTAATGTCAATTAAAAATAACATCTAGTCAGACGTATCTACTTAGGAAGGGACACTGTGAAACCTGATAAATATTACATGTCAGTTACTCTGCTGTCCCAGTTCTGACATCCAATGCCACAGGGGGTATATCTATCTTTTCTTAAATTTTTTTTCTATTCATAAAATCTTCAAGGAAGTACTGACTCACCTGTACATAAACAGGGTGTGGTGATTTCTTTCCATTTCAGAGGGAAATTTTCCATGTGATATTGAAAAAGCAACTAGCCTGGGAATACAGCACCATTTGTTACTCCTTTTATCTATTTAGAGGTTCTCAATAAACTGCTCTTTTTAAACCAAGTCCTGGCCACAAGGCCATTTGATTTCATTAGGAATAAATGGAATGCTATATATAAACTGCTTCGTCTGTTTTTCTAAAGAGGTCTGCCTGTGGCTGCCCTGGAAGCGGACACACGGAATGCCATCAGCAAAAGAGATTAAAGTATCCCACATGACAGCTTGAGAGGCAGTGCTTCAAAAAAATAATTTAAGGATGACAAGATTATTGCACGGGCCTGCTGCAGCCTTATTACTTTTTCAAAGGCTTTACATAAACTGTTTATGACATTAAAAAAAATTACTGCACACATTTTAAATAAATGACACCTGTACATATGCAAACATTATAAATTCCTACAGTTCCATGTAGTATTACAGTAATATGTAAATCAAAACACATTCCTAGTCACTAGGTATAAAACTGACCAAAGCCCACAGAGTTACTTGGTTGTACCTGGGTCTCAACTGTAGCCCTTTCTGACATTAGGAAAATAAAACGGCATGAATAAAGGCAGCAAATTGTCCATCTGATTTCTGTGATTGAATAGAATAACAAAAGCACCATTAAATGTAAATAAACATTACCAATGACTCTAGCTCAGTAGTGCACTTAAGCCCAAACATTAACTGTGTTTAGTGTAGCAAGACTGAAGTATGTGCTCAAATGCTTCCATGGAGTGTTGACCATAAAACTTGGCTCTTCATCTCACTTCCTATCCCATATTCAATGTTTTGTACCACACACTGTGCTTTTGGACTCAAGGGAAGTTGTGGAGGCACAATTCCTGGAGATGCTCAAAATGTGACTGGACACAGTGCTGGTCTGCCCCAGCTGACACTGCTTGGAGCACAGGGCTTGGGACTAGACAATGTCCAGAGGTCCCCTGAAACTCAGTTACTCTGTGATCCGGCATAGTTACAGACTTGAGTAACTCAGGGGAATGAGGCTTTATCCCACTCAAATATTGGTGTTGGAGTGGAAAGGCTTTCTTCAGAAATATAATCAGACACAAAGGAAACCACTATGATCACTCTGCCCCATTATAAGCATACACATTACTACATGTTTCATGTTCATGCACACAAAAATGAAGGGATTTGATTTTGGCTTTTCTTGGGGGGGTGGGTGGAGTGGTGGTGTTCATTGTTAAAATATCCCATGCATTTTTATATCAGAACTGCCAAGCCTCCTATGCCACTATAAAAGATATATCCATATAAGAACATCACACACTTTAAAGATCTGAAAAGGTGAGTTATTTTTTCCTTCAGTGTATAAAACTCATTATTTATTTCTGATGGGCTACAGTCAAATACAGGCTGGACAATATTCCAGGGGAAAAAACCAAAACCTATTTGTTAAATGTTTTGTGCAATTTCTGCTTTTCATGAAAGTTTGCAAGAGCACAAACTACCTGGTTCTCCAGTGCAATCAGTAAGTAAAGTAAGGACAAACAAGATTATATATCTCCAAGAATTTTCTTAAATATGGAATACTTCAGGATATATACAAAAAAAAAAAAAAAAAAAGCAATAAACTGCTTTCTTCTCTCCTACATTATCTTCAAAAGTAAGGTCCACAGGTCAACAGCTTCCTCAGAAAAAACATAGTTACAGAGCAGCCTTTAACATGATAGTGTTACTAAATTCTCTAATGTACATGTGTCTGTAGAAGCATACTATAATTTTAATTAGTCTGTGAGACAAAATGACAAAGCACCATCCAACTTTTCCTCCTTTTCCTTCCAGTTCCTGATATGTAAGATCAGGAAGCCCAACAGGCAGGAGCACATTTCTGGTGTCGTGCTGCCCTAACCTTTTTTCCTCTCCTCACGCCCATGTCAGTCACACAACACCAGTGAGTGCATCCTGCACCCATCACATGTATTATTCAGGAGGTGTTATCAAATCATGGACATGCCAGTGTCAATCCTGTGACTTCAGTGTCTCTGCATGTTTCACACTAACAATGTACTCCCACTGCAATGCCCTAATACAGTAATACTCCACATTCTCAATTTAATATTTTAAAGCGAAAGCACCTAAATCTGAATAGAAATCTCAGAAAATACAGATTTTTCAAACCTTTGCTACAACAAGAAACTACATTGCTCCTAGTCAGATCCTTAGTTCCCAGGGTTTTTTATGGTCCCATAGACCTGAATGACACTGCTGAGCCCATCTCTCTGAAGGCTGCTCCAGAAAGGAACTGTTCCTGTCTTGCCTTTTTTCCTAGCACTCACATAACCCCTGTTTCAGGGGCTAAGCTGGCAGGAAAGTGAAAAATAAATAAAGCAATTTTTAAAAAAGAGAAAATAACTGGGGGTGGGAGAGAAGCCTGCTTTTTGCCAGTAAGCAGCAACTAACATGGCATCGCTGTACAGGAGCCTGTATCCTGTCTCACAGTCATGATTGTCATCATCACTCCCAGCTACATGTCTTCATCAGGCCTTGGAATTACATCACCAAGGATAAAAACTAAAGGCTACGTATCTACCTCTTAAACCTAATTTTCCTGAAAACATTTTCTAACACATTATTTAATCATAAATTTATATTCTTTTTGCCATCGTTTGTCCTCGAGCTTTTTATTTCAACATCCACATACACTCACAAAGATCCATCACAAGTTAAATTCTGGCAAGAAAATCATTAGGAGGAGATGTGTAACAGTGATGATAATTACCTGGCTAAACTACAGCCAATCTATCAAGCTCCTAAAAACAGCTAATCCATGTCTAAGCTCATTAATACAATAACTGAAAGAAGCCCCAAGGCCTAGAGACAGAAGATTTGACTGAATGTTTACAATGGTCTGCTCTAAACTCAAAGGCCTGTGCACTCCTGGCCAAGAAAGAACCTGAAACAAAATACAGCTTCAGAGTTCCTGTCCCATGACTTCATGGCCCTCCAGAGGGAGGAGAGAAGCTGTGCTGACAACAGCCCTGGCCCAGCTCGTGTCCCCAGCCACCTTTGTGACCAGCAAGCCTCGACCCTCAGTGGCCCTGCAGTGACAGCTGCCCTGGTCACTGAATTGCCCAAATGTGGCTGCCAGGGGAACGTAAGGTGCCAGCTGAAAGGTACTGCTTCTGCTGCCATCCGGCCTCTCAGCCTTTCCAGAAGGGAAAAGGAAAGAAAAGGAACTAAAAACCACCCCAACATTTGATTGTTAAGACAATGCTAAAACAACCATTTTTGAATGAAACCACTGATTGGTATGTGAAAAATTCCAGCCATGGACAATCTGGCCCCAATTCTTTAATTTCAAAACCTTTAAGCACCTGCTAACTTACCTGATCAACCCTTCTATCACATCGGGTACCTATTTTTACATAGGATTTGTACATATTGTACCAATTTAGGTACAAACCCTATTACCTCGGGTTTGTACCTAAGCTGGTCATTATTATTGATAACATTCTTGTCACACTCATCCTGCCTTTGATTACTTACTAGCATTACTAGTTCCACAGATGTTCTGGAGACATTTTTTAAAAATAACATCGATGGCTATGATCTGCCAACATTTTCTAAGCCTCCTTTACATAACCTCAGCTCCCCTTGCACTCAGACTCTGTGCATGACCCAACATTTTCAGCACTTTTTATTAAAAGCTATCTCTCTTTGCTACCTCATCACAGAACTGAGTTGGGAAGGGATCTCCAGAGATCACCTTGTTTCTGCTCAGAGCAGGGTCAGCTGGAGCCCCTGCTCTGGCTCAGGGCTGTGTCTGGTCAGGTTTTGAGTAGCTCAAGAGTGGACACTGCTGCCTTTGTGAGCAACATCCTCCGGCATCTGATCACCCAAGTGACAATGGAAACACAGGACTGTGCTGCAGTATTTAGAGGGCTAACTTAATAGTGAGGAGGAACAGTAGGCAGAATTATTAAACAGCAGTAGGTGGATATGTGCATTAAAGATGTTATTCCAAGCCTTGATGGACTCCAAATACTCTGCATGCACTATGCTGCTTTCTACGTGTCACACATTTCATCCTGCAAACAGTTCAGCGTATTTCAGCTTTGAGCCTCTGAAGTTTCAGTGAAATGAAACCTACACATTGTTTCCAAAAGCTAATTATCCTCCTGCTTATCTTTTTATTGTCACCATGACTCCTCAATTGTTTTACAAATCTTTCTATACTGCAGAAAAGCATAATATAGGAAAATGTTGAATTATATCCAGTCTTTTCCCCAAACCATGTTTATTTATTACCCTTCTGAACAGTACACATTAACTAGTTTCTATTTTCAGTTCTAAATTTGGAAGGCAGGGAAGAATATAAACATATTTGTTTTTACCTTTGCTGCTGCTCATCATTATGCCGAGGCATATTGCTATTTGCCAGGAGGTAAAAGATGAAATTAAGTGGGAAAAGAGTCACGCAAATGGAAGAGATAACGGACTGTGAAGTGCACCAGCCAAGAAAAAAACAAACATAGCATGCTTTCTTCCTTCAAGACAATTATTTTCAGATGACCTTTCTCAATTTTATACCAAGTGCTACAGACCAATAACAATGCAACTTGGAGATCAGCAAAATATGATTTCTATGCAAAAAAGCATGTCCAGAGACTGACTACTGCAAGTACCGCATGGGAAGACATTAAAAAATTCTATTAATTAGACACATTAAGCGTGGCAAAGCAAAAAGAAGGTTGACTGCAAGTTTAAGCTAACATATAATAATGCAAACATCAGGAAATGCCAACTTTAAAAGTTCTTGTCATTTGCCTAATTATGTATTTTCAGTATCCTGTGTTGTAAGATAAAATAGTCCAATGCATCCAAAACTCATTGCAAATAATCTCTCTCTCAACATCACATTTAAGATCATCAGATTCAACTTATAAAAGTTACATAATTTCGGGGCGGGGGGAGGGGGGGCGGGGATGGCTGAAGTGTAAGAATGCACCATTTCCTGGCCGTGGAGAAACCTGCAGGACCGTAGGCATGCACAGCTGCTCCCGACTGCTCTGCCCACAGGCACCAGAGCGCTCCTGTCCAAAGGGGGAGGAAGCATCTGGAGGCACATCCCTGCACCCAGCAGAGCCAGTCTGGAGCTGTGACCCAGCCACTTTTCTCCCTTTGGCTGCAACGCTCCAAATGTGTCCTGCTGAGAGCAAAGGACCCAAAGAACAAACTTATGAATGGTATTATCTCTGTCAGCAGACAGCCCAAATGAAGAAGAAGAAGGAAGGAGGAGAAGGAAGAAGAAGGAAGGAGAAGGAAGGAGGAGAATGAGGAGAAGGAGGAGAAGAACAAGAAGAACAAGAAGAACAAGAACACGAAGAAGAACAAAAACAAGAAGAACAAAAACAAGAAGAAGAAGAACAAGAAGAAGAACAAGAAGAACAAGAACACGAAGAAGAACAAAAACAAGAAAGACAACAAGAAGAAGAACAAGAAGAACAAGAAGATGATCTGAGGAAGACTAACAGCCTTAATTCTAACATTACTTCTCAATTTCTTGATTTCATATCCATGCCCTTTTTTTTCCAAAGAAGTATCTCTGGTTTTCGTCATTTTTGTCTCCTGATTTTTTCCTGCTACAGAAAGATTCAGAACTGTTCTTTCATGACATGATGAGCAACCATGGCAGCAGATCTGAATATATAATTTTAGGTATGGACAGAATGCCACATAAAGCCCACACAGCCAGGTGTGCAAACTTACTTAGGTACGTTTCCATGACACAAAGTTTCTAAATGACAACTTCAGTAAGACCTAGAAGCGCATGGCATCAGGACTCAGTTAAGAGAGTCTAAGCTGCGGGTAATTGAACCCAGCCACAGAGCTACCACAAGATTCAAATATACAAATAACTATTTGCAAGTTTGCCTGAAATCTTAGTCTCTAAGAGGGCCTCTTCTCCTTTCTTTTTTCCCCCCTGCTTTCTTTCCCTCCATTTCCTGCAGAAAAAAAAGACCCTGTACCCAAGCTAGAAAAAAAAAATCTTCCACAAAATATTTTCATTTATTTGAGTACTGTTTATTCACAGGTAAACAAAAAATGTATAGTTGCTAAAATGCAGGCATCTACCACTTCATTTTCTAGGCACTGAAACCTTCTAGTAAATATAAATCTTTATATGATTAAAGCCTCAGCAGTCGTAGATGCAGAGTTTTGCTCTCCCAAGGCATTCACCTTGGCTTTTTCAAGTATTGATTGTTTTTTTTCCAGATAATCCCCACCACGTACATCATGATTTAGCCACACAGCACTAACCTGAGTGCACCTGTCTGGATCAATTTCAGGAATGATTTTCATCTCTTACTCTTCCATATTAACAGAACTTAAGGAGCAAATTCAGGAACAAAGACAGTACACATACAAACGAGCAGTATTCTAGTCCAGTATCTTCATTCTCTGACTCCTCTGGATAATTCAGATGCTATTTTTATTTCTGCAGCAGATTATCTCTGTCTTTCAAATAAGTTGATATATTGAAGGTCTGCCCAGGTGCTTCCCTAACAGATTTTATCCACCAGGCAACTTATGTTTTAGCTCAGCAGGAGATTGTCTTTAAAAATAAGAAATTAGGCTAGTAATGAAGTGAGACAAAATCTGAACTGTATATTTATGAACTGAGATTTTAAAATGGGCTAATAATCAGAAAATTAAATATTTATTAACATGTTTTGTTTCGGCAGGCACTAAAAATACTACTTCAATATTTGTCTATAAAAACGCAGTTGGGGAGGGGGAGAGAACATTTATATCTATCTTAAAAAACAAATTTCTAATTTTGATCTTTCTGATACTGCAGAAATACCATTTTTATGCATTGTAAGGCTTTCCAAGTAAACCAAAAATCCAATCACAGTTACATATGAATAATACCACATATATCAACATCTGCAAGTGCAACACTTGCACAAAATGCAGAACTCAGAGGTAAGCCTAGATATAAATCACATTAAGAATAGGTTACTAAAATGCTGAAAATCTTGCTTTAAATCATTCCTGCATCCCAAAGGATCTCACTGTAAGAACCTCTCACATACTCTAAAAGCTTCCTGAAATCTCATGCATCATTCAAAAATTCTGCCTATTTATCTGTTTAAGGATTAATGGCTATGTCATCTTCCCCCACTCTTTCTAAATTAACAGGGACTGATGACTTTCGCTCTGTAGCAGAAAATTCCATTAAGAACCCCAATGCAGAGGGATGGCCACATCCCAGTGCACCTGAAGGAACAGTGATGCAATCCAGCTTTAGGAAAGACAACAGTCCCTTTCTTCCAACACAATCACCATCCTCCACAGGGAGGAAAAATTGTCACATGGAAAGGCTTTGCTAATCAATATGTAAGGCTTTCTTTAGCCTTTTATAGTTCTCTGGCTATGAACTTGGGTGAAAAAAACAATAGAAAATACAGATTTCTACATGTTTTAATTAGTCAGCCTGATCTGAACTGGAATACAACACTGTCATGCACAGACACAGCTTTCTGACCACTATAGCACATCACAGAGGACCAGTATTCTGAGCTTAGAAGAAAGCCAAATACATGAAATCTAACATTAACTCCAAGACTTTTCATGTTTGGGAGACTCTCTCCTTAATGTCAGACTGTATGGCTCCCAGTATTTAAAACATTTTTGTAGATTCTCCTAAATTAATTGTGCACATTCCAAACATGACTTTCACCTTAATGAGGGCTTGCACTGGGAATATATGGTTGAAAAATTAACTCTCTAATAAATTCAACTTTTGTTCTCTTGAGTTCATATGATAACAATTTCCTGATTAAAGCCTTCAGCAGTCTGTGGGGACTTACATTAAGTACCAACCTAAAGAGCTCTCTTACTTATTGTGAAGTTTATAAATAGGGAATGGAGGTTCTTATTTCTGCCACTACTTATGATAGTGCTCTAAGGTTTCAACTAAGACAAGGATCCCACAGTGCTAGATTTTGTGCAATACTCTACAATAAAGCATCCCAAAAATTTAAAATCTATATATGAACAAAAGAGTGCAACAAGGGAATTAATATTACTCATGCTTTATAAAGGGAAAATCAAACCAGAAAAAGATTGACTGACCAAAACAGTCACCAAAGATTGTGCAGTTGAAGCTGGCACCAAATCTCAGCTATTGCTTACTGAAAGACTCTCATCTTCTTTGGCAAGCTTTTACAGATAATGCTGAGAACTCATGGTCACTCACTAGATGGGGAGCAGCTTTCCTGGCCATAAAGGAGCAACCTTTCAAGGTACCTAAATGAACCCAAACCTTTTATCTACATATAAATCCAGCAGTGAATTAAAAGAGCAGAAACAATTCACTGCAAGGAAATAACTGAGAAAATGTCTCCTCTAACCCCAAAAATATTAAGATTGAAACTGGAAAAAGCAAAGCCTTTCCATTCCCTCTATAAGCCAGACCTGCTTGGCTGAGCTGACACTAAAGAGGCAGCTTAGATGAGAACAACTAAATCAAGAGAAGCTTATTCCAAACTTCATGCTTACCACAGCCATGAAATAACTGATACCTATTGTGTTTCTTATTTTAATTTTAAAAGAGCTACTCAACCAGTTGTTTTGCTGCCACGTCTCAGAAACAATGCCACTGGTCCTAAGACAACTCTAATGGACAGGAGCCTCATCTGTCCTATGATTACATCATAGGGGGGCTTAAATGAACAATTCTACTACCTCCCTTGGCAATTTAGTTTACTGGATAACTGCTCTTGCATTTTCAGTCCATGCACCCTTAATTTTCTAGGCTGCACCAACTCAGGTCCATTATTTCTTTTACCCTGAACAGCCAGAGCAACCAAGATCCCAACTCCTCTAAAACTGTTTTCCACACACAGCCTTCCTTCAGTTCCTTTCTTACTTCCCTCTAAAATACATGATGGCTTTGTGTTTCTCTTTTCTCCTCAAATGGCATTCAGAACTAAACACAAGGCCACATTAAGACCCCACCACTGCCACATAAAATCCACGTGATGAGCTTTACAGGTTAATCTTTGCAGTGTACAAGACTGAAGAGCCCACAGACTCCTAAGTACATCCCAAGGAGAGAATCAGTGAACAGCTCATACACACAATAATCTGAATAAGTAAAAGGGACAGCCACCTCCAAAAGAGAAGAAATGGCACTAATTCCTCTACAAAATTAATTTAGTAGGGGCTCAGGCACCACATCTGACCCTCCCCAGAGCTAACAAGCTCTAGGTCTGGTGCAGAAAAACTGGTGAGCACAGCCACCTTCTTGCCCCTTAAGATAATCTCTGCTCTTGTGTCAAAGCCTGTACAAACACTCACTCCACTGCAGCATTTTGGGAATGCAGCCTCAGCCCAGGAACTGACTCCAGGAGAGATCACTGCAAGTATCTTCAAAGTAAGGTCAACTATGAGATCAAAACCTATTCTTGTCCTATACTATTATATACTATATATAGTCATTTTTACATTATAATTACATAATACAATATTTATTGTACAGTATATAGTATATTTTCATTATATATTATGCATATGTAATGTCCTAAAATATTTTATTGCATCGTTTCACACTTTTATTATCATTATGAAATTAATATTATAGTCTATTACGAACAACGCAATTCTAATCCTTCAACACCCACTCAGGCTGATTCTTCATCACTAGCCTGTACTGACACTTTTTAAATTTATGCTCCTTTAAGTATAATACAAAATAGAAACACAATTGGGTTTGTATTTTTTAGCACCTTTCAGTTTGATAGGTGAAATGGGCATTGTTCTTCACAGCTGCAAAACTCCTGACATAAATTTCTGTGGCTATGTGCTACAACTCGCCTAACCCTTAAACCTTGTTAACAAACCTCTTACCGCATGCTGGTCAGGGATTTAAACACTAATTTTTAAACAATTTCCCAGGGATCCTGTACTATCACAGACAACTGGCAGTGACAAACATTTATCATAGGTTGGTACTTCCCCTCCATAGGCTTTTTGAAGTCTTTTTACTTTTGAGTACCATTATAACAAGTGATGATGCCAAGCTGGTTTTGGAGGCTTCCAGTGTAAATGCAAGCAGGCAAGAGATCTGCTGTAGGAAAGAGAGGAAATCCCACTATGTGGTTGTGTAGTTAAAGACTTGTTCACGAAGCCTGTGCATAAAGTAGAAACTTGTGTCACAGACAAATTTAATTCAGGAGTTTTGTGACATTTGGGCACTCGGTGTTTCATCTGCCACAGTGCTCTTTCACACTTTTTAAAATATATTGTACCCACTCATTTCAACACTAGAACAGGTGCAACACACCAAGCAACAGCCTGGTACAATCCTACTTTAGGCAAAATGAAAGCATTTAATGAGTAAGAAGGTGGCTTACCAGCACAGATGCTTTCAATTTCAATACACCAAACATTTTGGGGATTGGACTTTCCTCTCAGAATAAAAGATAACCAAGAGACAAAAAAAAGAAGCTCATTCTAGACTGCTTCCTCTGTAGTAATATAATTAGTGACAACTGCCATCTGTCATTAATATGCTGTAAGCAATAAAACATTACATAAAAATATAGCAATGTTTCTTTTATTACTAGCTCATCCTCCTGAAGAAAAATCCTAATATACAGTAATTATTACACGTAATAATTTTTAAGGCTATGCATCCTTTCACAAATACATTATTCATTGTGAAGCTAAAACCATGACTGATTCTATTGTAATCAGAAGAGAATTTTAATTGTCTTCATTGAGCATCTGGAGGGCTGACATACTTCCTGTGGCTCTGAAGCCAGTTTTTGTGCCTTGCTTGGGCACTGTATGTCAAGAAAAGTAGAAAAAATTATGTCATTCTTTTATCCATGGCAACTGTCACTCTACAGACTGTGCAGAATGGCCAGTGTAGCATAGCCCAAAAGGAGACATAGATAGTTAACCTGATTTACAGAACTATTAAGCAGCCTTCAATCCAAGTGGCTTCACTGATGTAGCTGCAGTTCTTCTGAGAGGAAAATTTGGCTCTTGTTCCCAGTCTGCCTGCTCAGGACTGCAGGAGCTGGAACTGCTACAGAGCTGTACTCTCAGGCCAGCAATCAGCTTGGCTGTCATTCTTCTGCTTGACTATGAACCAGTGGTGACAGGCTCTGAAGTAATGCCCAGCCTATTGCTAGGCTGAGAAAGAAAAAAGAGCCACAACCAATCCATAAAGGGTAGCAATAGAAATGCATAGAAATACTATCAAGTTAACACTCCTAAATTAATAACTTACTTTACACTATTAAGATGCATGGTAGTACTGTTCCCCTAAAGGCAGAATAGAAATCAGGTTTAAGGAGGATGACCAAAACTAAATAGATTTTCACCAAGCTCCTCACAAATGAGTTCTGTGTTTAGATTTAATAATTTACTTTCTTGCTTCAGAAACAGCCCTAAAGCCTAAAAATATTGTAGGTGATAATCCCTGTACCTGTTTTAAGCTAAAAAAAAAAAAAATAGGCAACATATAAAACAAACCAACAGATTCACGTAAACATATACTTCCAAGAACAGCTATTATGCAGACAAGTTTTTTCTTTTTCATAACCCAACCTGAATGCATTAATTTTCTACCAACTTCAGATAATTAGGCTGATTTTCCCACTATGTTTAAAAGGCGTAACTCAGCTGCATTGCACTTGTATTTTGATGTCTCCACAGTCCCTACACAAGTGGAAAAAGGCAGCATGTGTTGAGACATCTCACACAAAGGATTGATTTTGGGGCACTTTCGGTAGCAATTCAGCAATCACATGAAACACTACTTCAATTTCCCTTTGCCCAGAGGAAAAGCCTGAAATAATTGATTTTGTGAAATATCTGCAGTCCTTCATTAGAACAATAACAGACACTTAAAAAGCCTTCAGACACCATGAGGAAGACAATCCTGGGAGTGGAGCATCTGGTTATCTCTGCACACAGTCACAAGCAGAGCGCCCTTGGGTCCCATTAACTCCCACCAATTAATCTGAATCAAGGAGCCCTCTGCACTTCTCTTGACAGCTACATGGGAGAGGGTTAGTATTTCAGTAGTACTTGGAAGCAATTACAGATTATCAATGATTTTGCCACTAGGTATTTACTTAGAGGTAAGGAAAAAAAAATCACAAGGACTTACAATTTTCATTTCCTCAATGAAACAGAAACTTGCAACATCTGAGACAAAAGGAGCAGACCTTTTTAAACTGCAAGAGAGAATTTTAATCTGACACAACTTGTGTGATCAATATCCAAGTTACTGAATTCTGCAGTGAACTTGGTATTACAGTTTGTGACCTGCTGGTGGCCAAATTTGATGATGCACTCTCCTGTTTCTTTGGGCTCCTACCACTTTGAAAAGTTTAACTCTTGCAGCTCATGATGGAAACACTGACATAATGATTAAAAGAACTCATCATCATAGCTTGCACTGACATACAAATAGTACTAGTACCAATTTATTTTAATGTAAATGTAAATGACAACCTGCAGAGTACATCTACATTCTTTCTCCAGGAGATCACATAAGATTATTGACTTTTGCAGCTTTCAATCTCTTTTCTTTTTTTCAACAATTTCTCTAGCATTTGCAAAAAACCAGAGTTGCTTATTTTGTTTTTTCCTACTGGATTTCTAGAAAAGAACATTCAAAAGCAGAGTTGTACAAATAATGAGAGAATTGAACAGTGCTGGCCATCACAGATCTTTCAAGAAAATTAAAATCACCTAAAATTAAGCTTATTAACAATCCAACAGCTTCGTTGCCTATCTAGAAGTCACTGCAGCTTCAAGTCACCAACGAAGTTTTAAGAATTATTTTTAAAAAACCCCTAACTTTTGAAACAACTCAGCAGAAGCTTCCCAAGGCATGAAAAATGTGAGGACCAAAAGATGCTTATATGAAAAACAAGCTTTTCTTCAGTGAACTAAAAAAGTAAAACATTATAAATAGATCATAACAAAAATAGTATCTGCCTATAAAAAGAAACATGCAGCCCCAGTGCTGAACACATTATTTACTCACTACTGGAAATTCCTGGAAGACATCTGCTGAAAAGAAAGGCTGTTTCCTGTTCTGGTTCAAACACTACTCAGTACCATCAAACATGAAGAGGGACAAAGGGGTCTTGCAGGATATTTTCTTCATTATTATTGGAGTGAGCGCTTCTGCTTTAATCTCCTTTCTTCCTCTGCTGTGTTCTCCCATCTCATCTCTTTCACCACACTCAAAACTCTGCTGCCTTTGCACAGCAGCCAGAGAGAGCATCCTGCATGCTCCCCCAGCAAGCCAAACCAGTTAACTACATGGTGCGTGCTACCAGACTTCTAAAGTGAGGTTCCTGCTGTGAATAGCTTCTGCTAAATGGACATTATTATTATCACAAATTATTTTTCCAAGCAAACATATGTCAGACTCCCCAGAAACATTTCTTTTCTTCCTACTGACTGAAACAATTTAATCCCAACTGAGTAGTTTTACTTGCAATTAACTTTTTGAATCTTTTCCATTTATGAATCAGTACAGAATGTGTAATTGGATGGTTTAACTTTTAAAAACTGTAGATAGCACCTTTTACCATAAATGTTGAAATCCAAATAGGCCAACTAAACAGGAACCAAGATGTTGCTTACCCCAATTTTCCTTTTTTCCCCCCCCCCAATATTAAGACAACCTTCTGTTTCTATGGCATTTTCTTTTTTTCAAAGACATCTACAAAGGCAAAGTCTGGTTTCTCAGACAGCAAAAAGCAATATTCTTTTCATCAGCTTAACCATTCTTTCTTATTAAAGTATTATTTCAAGTTGCTCCATAAAAATCAAATTTATCTTGTAGCAGGCAGCAAGAGAGTGAGCTGAACTGCAGATGGATTTGCATCTATCAGTTACAGTTATGTGGAGAGGAAATATAAGAAGCAAAATCCAGCATCTTGAAAAACAATAACTTCTATATCAAAGCAAAGATGCAATTTAAATTTTATTAAACTCCACAGTCACAGAAGACTCAAGTGTTATGTAAATCTCTGATATGGAGAATGAAACACAATATATTTGATTACTGCTGTGTCACATATCAGGGAACTGAGATACCATGTCATATTAGGTATGTTGGTTTTTTTTTAAGTAATAAAAAGTTACTTTCACCATTCAGAAAAAAAAAAAGGAAATAAATACTAAAATTTACATTTAGACATAGCAAAACAATGTAAAGTTTTGAATAATCGCAAAAAAGGAAAGAACTAAGAAAAATATGAATGCATCCCTTATGAAAACTAGCATCACAAATAGTCATTAAGTGATTCTCAGAAAAATTATGAAAAATTCAGCTTTATTCCCAGCTAAGCCATCTATCCCAAGCAATGCAAGATGTAGATATGAAGATAAAGGGAAATCACAGGGAGAGTGGAACTGGAGCACAGATTAAGGCAAGTAAATAAATTAGGCTTAGTGGTCCAAAGATACAACAACCCTTTACACTTCCACAGCTTCTTTCACATTCAAAGCAATGAAAACGTGAACTAACTAGAATAAAAGAATACTGTATCTCTTAAAAAAGTTGCAATTCAGCTCAAGCTGCATTGATAATTACTAATGCAAGTCATAGAATGAAGTTTGAAGAAGCTGACACAAAATTTCCTTCGACTGGAAGCTCCTTCTTGGCTTTTCAAGCCAAACCTCATTGAAAATGCAGTAAGGTCAGCCAATTAGCTTGTATCTGTCTTGGATCACACACAGTATTCTGTGTCTTTGAAAGCAGGCTCTTCCTCTACACTCCTCTCCAGAGGGCTTTACCTTGTCTAACTTTGGATGCCTGCAACGTTTCTGTCCCTCGGTAAAACTTCAATCAATTACTTTTTCATATCCCTTATCAAAAGCAAATAACACTCTCCCAGTCCGCAGCTCAGACTGAAGGATTGATTTTAAAAGAGTATTTCTTCCTGAAGTGAGTCATCTTAAAATGCCAGTGCTTCACATTTTAGTGTCAATGTCATAATAATTTTAGACCAAGCACTGATGCCAGTGGATTTACACATGAAGCCCTGCCAAATAATCAGATTTGGTTGGCAATTAATCTCTCCATTAATTTTGCATTTCTACTTTAAAAAAAAATAATTTCTCAGACAAAAGGCTTTAGATCTCACCCAGGAATACATTAGTAAGCATCCCAGTGAGTCAAACACTGAATACTCAGTGCTGCTAACAAGGCCCCAGCAAGGTTGTTTCTGAATATTATCCTCCATAATAAGATGTTTAATCAACAGTGCTGTGCAAAACCTCTATTCTGCAGCCAGAGAACATAAAACCCCCAATTCACACTGGTCTGAAGCTTCCCTTTTGCCCTAATTTATCACTGAAATAAATAGTTTTAAACGTTTATTTGGTTGGAACACTCATTTTAGTATCTACAGGTGAATGTGTCTTTTTACAAGTATCCATTACATTGGCTGAGCACTTTATATGCAAATAGCAATAAAATGTTCCTTTTAAAATTAAAGGACATTTTTTCTGAATCACAGCACAGCCGTGATTGTGACCTCTGGAGGTCGTTTGGCACAAGCCCAAGCTCTAGAAGTGTCACACCTAGACTTGGCTGCCCGGGACCATCTTCAGGCGGCTTTAAAGTATTTCCAAGTTAAGAACCTCTCTGGACAACCTGTCCCAGAGCTAAGTCACCACCTCACCACCCCCACCCCCAGTAAAAAAGCATGTCCTGATGTTTAGAGAGAACTTTTTGTCTTTCAGTTTGTGCCCATCATCTCTGGGCTTGTCACTGGGAATAATCCAACTCTCTACTCAGACAAAAACCAAAAACTGAAAAAAAACCAGAATTTACAAGGACTAAAGGGACAAAAAAAATAAGTGCCCTGACATTTTAAAGTGCATTTTAGGTAGCAATTTTGCTGTAAGAACTTCATTTATGTTAATGCTTGCATTCCTTTGCAAAATTTCTCTTTTTCCATTTCCCAATACAATGACTCTTTATAGACTTTAGCCCTTTAACTGCTATTGTGTCCTAGTTTTTTCTGTTCTTTCCAAATCTTTATCTTATGGCAATTTTGTTCCTTTGTACATTTGCTATAGTTTGTAGGTGCCTGTGTGCTTCACCTACTCTTTGCATTTTAAAATCTCAAAGAAATATGCTCAATAAGTTGCATCATTTCCATATATTTACTTTACTACATTCAACAACACAGGTATTTGACATTTAATGTCTTCCTCACTAGAACTTTAAAAAAAGCTTTTTAAAATGCTCACCAGTTTCCAGGATGACAAATGTTACTGAATTGTTTGATCTGCTAACTGAGATCAGAGTATGCACTGCACACAGCATGATCAAAGCCAGGAAAGTGGACACCGCCAGTAAAACCCACAAGTCTTTCCCTCAATGCATGAAATCTCTCTGAGAAAGGCAATCACAAAAACCAGTCACCAGAAAACAGATCAATACTTCAGTACACCAGTATTACCACGGACCAAGCCTAGCAAAGTAATTCATACCTATTATCCAGTCAAGAGAGGTAAGTCAAATATACTGCCTACATGCACCAATTTTTAGTGCTCACACTTTAAAACAAATAAAGGTGATCTTATTTCTTATGACAAAAGTAAAACATACAAATAACTGATTATATGACAACATTAAAGGCTACAGATGCCAGAAAGAAGAATCTCCCAACATTTCAAACAGATGTATTTCCATTCACTTGGTAGGTGAAGAGCTGCTCTGAATTGACAATTGTGTAACGAAAACTCCCTGACCTTCTAGCCAACAGCTAAGTGACTTAGCTTTAGCTTCAAGGCTTGATGCCACTTAGTAAGATTTCTCCAAGGGAAGTAGGATGGACTTCCTGAGCACAGACACACAACACCTCAACACAAAAGCCAGTAAGAATTCAGGTCCCTGGGAAGGCTCAGGAACGAGGGCTCACAGCCTGCGACCTGCTTGCTTTGTGCCCTCCTGCCACAACTCCACTACATGGGAAAGTGGCCTCTGTTCCTCTGTTGGCTTCCCTGCAGGCCCTCAGAGCACTGCCAAAGGCAAACCTTTCCTGCCTGTCCACCCCTGGGGTGAAGCCCCCATGCAGTGAGCAGCTCAGGAGCACCCCCGGGGCAGGGCCAGGGCAGCAAAGGCAGCTGGTGCCCCAGAGAAGCCATGGTGCACAAATGCTGCACATCTCCAAGAGAGAAACACTTTTTTTTTCCTCTCCAAGAGGGAAAAAAAAAAAAAAAGAAAAGAAAAAGTAGATATGTAGTGCAAGCTTCTTACAAGACATGTGAAGATGCAGTCACAGTCAAGCAAGCCAGCTGTTCTCTGCAGTAGTCTCGTCAAATCAAGCTCCCTTTACCCCCATGAGCAAACAGATCTCACTTTCAGGTCCCATCTGTACATAAAGGACTCCAGGTCTGCCAATGTGATTTTGACAGTCTGACTGACACAGCTTTTGAAGCTGTTCAACTTCTTTTATCTGCCTGCGTGCATGCTGAATGCAGCCATCCTTCATGCTGAAAATAAAATAAATACGTATCATCATTCATCACTACTGTTTTGACAAATATTACATGGAACAAAGAAGCAGGAATTGTACTGGGAGCCCATGTCAGGTCCTCTATCTGTCACCAGTTAAAATGTTCCCCACTAGGCTTTCTTTCAAAAAAACACATCAGCCCTAACTATAACAAGTGGCAACTGTCATTATTATATTGGCCTTCATTAACAAGTGAAGGAAGTGGGGGAGAAAGGAAAACAGAGACCAGCATTATGTCACTGTAGGGTTTTCATCACTGCTATGTGCAGTTGTTGTTCCTCTAGTCTCAAAACATACATAAATCAACTTCAAAACACTCAGAACAGGGAAAAAACATGATTCAGATGTAGGGGTACATTAGATTCTGTATGAGCAACAGACTGGCATGATTCAAATCAGGCAAATAAGTTACTGGAGTGGCATGGAATAAATAATTAACAACTGTTACGACCTTTTCCAGTGCAGAAGAAAAAAGATCATTGAACAAAATCTGAAGTACGGATATTTGAACAACAAAGGAAATACTTTTTCCACACAACCCATAGGTAAATTGTACAATTCATCGTACAGGATGGGTCAAAATTTTACACTTGATGCAAACGGCAGTAAGGCAAATTCACAAAAGATAGTCATAAGGACACAAATTCACAGAAGTCAAAAGAACAAGACCTGTGTACCTGGCCCAGAGAGCTGCTGAGCTGCAGACTCCTAGATCTGTATCAGAAAAGCAAAATTAAAAGCCCACTGGTGCTTCAACTCTTGCCTGTGTGTTGACTACCAGTCACTGTCAGAGACAGGACACCGTGCCATCTAGATGTTTGATCTGATACCCTATGGATGCTATTAACTACTATGGGCAAAGCCTTTAACATGTAAAACTTCATGCTGCCCTGTCTCAAACGAGTGACAATTAATTCTATTACGAATTCTATTTTAGGATTAATTCTAAATTAATTCTAAAAATTGCCAGAGCCAACATTAACCTTTTTTTTTTCCTTATCTCTCTGCCTCTGGCAAAATCTGCTCTGTATTTCTTTTGCAATCTTGTTTTCAATATTTGAAGTTTTAAGTATCTTTTATTTTCTCATCACATCAAAAGTTCAATTGTATAATAAAGTCAAAATTCTGTCAAGGGACATTTTAAGAACACTGAGCAGTATATCTATAAGCAAACTAATATAACAACACAGGTGGCTTAACATACTTCTGTTTCTGTAACACATCAGCATAGAGTCTTACCAGACCAAATGCTTAAATCACAATTGCAATGAACACCTGAAGACCTTGTGAAACTCCTTCAATTGTCTTAACACCATAAAGTTCAGGCAGAACCCTCTGGCCCAAACAATTAAGCAGAAGGTACCTAAATGGTACAAAAAAGTAGGACTGAGCCATTTCAGAAATACAGATGGGGTTTGGAGCAGATGTAATTAAGACAATGAGTCAGATGAGCCAGACAAAGTAGCACTAAGAATGAGGTAAAGCTGAAGAGTTTCATTTCAAAATAAAAAATACTAGGAAAACAGAAAAGCAAAATTAAAGCATGGCTAATGACAAACTTAAAAAAGGAAAAAGAAATTATTCCATTTTTCAAACAGCAACTTATCAGAAAGTTCAGAAGACTGTTTTATCACAACCATAAAACCAGTACTACAGCAGACCGGTGTTAGTGACTTCTGTCAGAAGTCTGACAGTATACCAGTGAAGACCACGAACTGAGAAGTGCTAAACAACAGATTTCACACAAGGGTGTAAAGCAGACTTCTCTGATCACACTCCTTTTACCTGCACCCCCTAAATATCTGGGAATAGCATCCATCTGTGGATCCATTCAAAGCTACAATGAAGAGGATGTTTTGCACAGGTAAGACAAGTTTGGACTGACAAAGACAACTGCAGTGTCCAAGAAAGCTTCAACAGAGTCAGAGCTCTGCTTGACACAACACAAATCATTACTCTGCTTTTTAGCTATTTCAATTAATGTAGGTTTTAAATTAAAACAGCCATTCTATTTTTAACTTACAAACACCAAACACACATTAGTAAGGAGAAACTGGAATCTGCAATGTCTCCCTACTTTTATAAACCTTCAGCCATACTGTATGTATAACAACCCTTGGATGCTGGTCACAAACCAGAAGGTTTACATTGCTCCAATTTACACAAGACTCTGTAGATAAGAATTCATGGCATGTTTCTAGTCACCTGCAGACTGCCTTTGGTTACACTCTTACAGGACAGTAATGACTGAAATCTTTCACTTAGATGACAACATGTGCTCCTGATCACAGTGTATAGGGAATGCCAGATAGAAACCACCCAGTACTGGCACTAGGGATTGCACCAGGACTGCTGGCAACAGGTGAGTGTAAACTTTAAAGGCTGAAAAAATTATTGCAGCTGTCACATTTTTCATATCCACTCTTACTGGTATCTCTCTGATTATCCTTCAGAATAGTCACCTTCTAGCTTTTCACAAACACTGATCTCACATAAAGAGATTCAAAAGGAATAAAAGAAAAGGCATAATATGGTAACTTAGTTATTAAAATATTTTTAAAGAAAAAGGGTGAAACTGTAAGGGGGCAGGAAGAGAATCACAGAAATGTCACCTGAGAAAAAGCAGCAGTGAAATTAAAGATGATGATGATGATTGTTGTTACTATTATTATTGCTACTATCATCATCATCATTTGCTAATTTGTGCCATTTAAATAAACATCTAAAAGGGCCATGTGGAAAAAAACCCCATCAATAATGCCACCATGAAGTGGCAGCCATGCAATGCAGAAACCAATCACAGGTTGCCAGAAGGTATAATAAAAGCACAGCATGATGTTCAGGGTGTGTTTGTTTAGAAATTTAGAGCTGAGAGCATGGGTGGACCCTTCAAAGTACTAAGTCATGTTATAGACTTTTCTTCTGCCCTCAATATTTAACCTGTTTGCAGACAATAATTTGGCACGGGTAAAGAATTACAGTTCAGATAACAAACATGGCAGCAACACAGATTTCATTTTATTATCTTATAACAAGGAAGATCCACTTATGAAGAAATCTGTAAAAACCAGAATGGTTTAAATAAGCTCTTGTCGTTGATCTTCATTTGCCTATAGCATTCTGATGGCTCCAAAAGGCTTTCCTTGGGAAAGACAGTAAGAAGATATCACCCAAGCCAGTAACATCCAAAACCTCAAAAAGGATGCATCTTTACCCTTCTGGGCTTCATCCTACAAAACTTGAGTATTCTGTGCTTAATGGGCGGATAAGGGTCCTAATACACCAATTCCAAGCAATGCAAGCAAACTCACATCTCAGAAAAGCAGCTTTGTTACTTGTACCAGCACTGCCATCTCCTTTCTTGCAGCTGGTCACCCATGGACAGGGAGGAAGGGCCAGGCAAAACCAAAGTGCAGCCTACAGTCTGCATGTCAGCAAGGCAGCCTGCCTGCTCTGCATCAGATCCAGGCCCAGGACACCCCACTGCACCATGAGTTCCACTCCTGTATAACAACTCACATTTTTGTGTTAACATTTCAGCATGCACTTCTTCTCTTGCCCTTTTCTGCAAGACTTGTTTATTTCAACTGAGCTATTTTTGTCTATTTTGCATCCCCTCCCTATGCTCTTTTATCTGCTACTCATATTTTTTCCATTCCTTTCAGTAACTGGGAACTAATCCCTTTGTGGGTGGCTTGCACAAGGACAAGCTCAACAGACCTCTTGCCTGATTTTTATTTAGTTATTTATTTATTTTTAATCTTGCCTGGCTACGTATTTTATTTGGCAGCTTTATGTAGAGATTTCCTTTTAGTGTTTTAATTCAGGCCATAGAGGCCTCAATAGGAAACTTAATAAATGATCTAAAATAAATAACTATGACATTCAAATGGTTTCACACCACACACGGGCAAGAACAGAGCTGCTGCAATAAAGCATTTCAGTGATAAAGGACTTCACAGGCCCAGACAAGAGGTAAAATCTAAAGGCACCATTATCTAATGCCTTTCATCTGAAAGGACCCTGGAGCACATTGTTATACAGCTTTGTTTATGAAAGGGAGATCATAAAATAGATTAATGTTCCAAAAGATCCCGCATTCTATTTCTACTAGAGTTTGTCATGCACTTGTAATTTTTAAAAGCTTTTTGATGTCACCTGGTTTGGCATCCTTGTAACTGAGAGATCCTGCCTCCATCTTTTCTGCTCTGTAGCTTGACTTGGTCACTTACTGCTGGCATCTTTCACTGAAAAAAGCCCTGCAGAACAAGGGAAGCAAACAAAGAACTTCTGCTCCAGCTTCAGGGATAGCCTGGCTCCAGGGTCAGATCAGCTCCAGCTACCTACAACACAGAGTGTTGTAGGTATGCAGGGGCTCTTGCAGCTGTGCAAGGTATAACCATTTATCATCACTGGTGTAGCAACACAAAGCAGACAGGCAGCCAGACCTCACTGCTCAGCAGGGCTGTGACACAGCTGGGCTCCACACATGGACCACCAGCAAAGCACGGCCGTGAGCCCATTCTCCAGCTGCTGCTCAGGTAACTTCCAGAGGGACAAACACAACCCACTGGAACAAGGTGCCTGCTTGCTTTTATTGGTTCTGGGAAGGGTATCACAGTAGTGCCCCACACAAAGTCCAGTCATGTGGCAGAGAAGCCAAAGCACCCAATTTTCTCTTAGCACCCGAATAAGATCTTTGTTCATCTGCTTCCAGAACAATAACAAAGTGACAGGAAATTTCAAAAGAGCAGCCAGAGTTATTAGCTTGCTAACAACCACCCAAAAATGAATACAAATTGGTGAGCAGCCTTCCATCAAACACTTCTGTGACTGTCGTGACTAAAGTTGCTCCAAAAATTTTCAGCTGATTAAAAAACCTCAGAACAAGCCTCTTATCTTCAACTATTATTGGCTCACTTAAATAGAAATCCGTGTCTTCAATTTTAAATGAACTGTTTTCAAGGTTTCCCTTCTTACTCATCCCAAATAGTGAATGAAGAAAGCAGCAGACTATTTTTTTAAGCAGAAATAAAAAGATGAAGAGGAGTGAGCAAATGGCTTTTGAAAGCTTTTTTGTATTTTAAGTGAAAAGTTCAAATACTCGCAATTTGTAAAAACAAAACCATAAAAAAACCCAAAACAAAGTTGTCACTATAAACAGATTTGACTAAAATTTTACAGAATCTAACATGTTCCACTAAAAGCAGTAAATATTTAAAAAATAATAACCCATCTTTCTCTATTAGGGAAAATACCCATTTCACAAGAATAGTAGCTAAATCTACACTGACAGAAGTTATCCATGAGCGCCATAGCACAGTATGATGGAGCTGTCACTGTTAAAGAATACTTGTAAAAATAATTTGAAAATCAGCCATCATCACATTGGACAGTGAATCTGAAAAAGCATTCTCTGCTGCAGCCTGGAAGTACAAAAATTATTTTAAAAGACATTTAACCCTCTTTTTAAAACCTCCAGTACAGTTTATGCACCTTCTGCAGGTTATTTTATGGGTCTCTGCCTCCTTTTGGCAATGTAAGGACTAGAAAATGCAGCCTTAAGGTTGATTTATTTAACAGTAGCAACTGCATACTAAATGAATTTGTTCCCATGTGTATTCAAAACTCACTTCCACTGACATTCAAGATAAAAAGTTAACACCTCAAAGTTATCACAGTAAAGAGATGCAACAGTATGTTCCATTAAACACACTTAAACCTGTTTGAAATACATGTTTCACAGAATATCTAGAAGAGCAAACCTACATTAACCTACAAAACCTTCATTACTGGTGAGGATTAAAAGCTCAACTTGGTTTTTTGGACCATGGGGGTATTTGCTGTAGTGGTGAGGATACACTAAGTTAGCTGATAAACTGCCAATTTTCTCATCATTTCCCATCATTTCTCAAGTGATTCTGGAGTTAATTGGCAATAAGAAACTTCAATTACTGACTGACTTTCTTCTAGCTTTCACGCCTACCCAAGGGAGTCACACAACATGCTTCAGACTGAAATACCTGTGATTCTCAGTCTTAATAATCACTGCAGCATATAAATACACCACAGATTATTTTCTTTTTAGCATGCTCTTAGAAGTCAAGCTTAATAAGAATATGTTAGATCTGACATCACTAATGTTATTATCAACAACACTGAACTCAATTATTAGAACCTCTCATTGACATGAATCATGTTATCCATCCTTTGGGCACAATGCTCATCATTACAACTGGTCTAAAGCTCAGAACAGGTGATCTGTAAGCTGATGAACTGACTGAATCACAGTGAGCTGGATGTAAAACATAGGTAAATATCCCCTTACACTGAGTGCTGTACACCTAGGTTTTGGGCTTTGAAGGTAGCTATGCTGTCCATTGAGGAATTCCTTGAGATTAGCTAGCTATATACAAAAAACCTCACTGTACTGATGCCCACGTTCAGTGGGGTCAAATATTACTCATGATCAAACTCTGAAGATGAGTAATGTAAATTTATTTTTAAATTAGCTTGTGAAATCAGATACCCAGAAGACTACCAAGATTAAACTGACAAAGACAAATGCCAAGAAACGTTGCCTACCCGTGTAGAATTATAGTATCAGATCATTTAATGAAAATTAATTGATTTATCTTCACAGTTCCAAAGACAGAAAAATTAGCACTACCATTTTTCAGAAAATGAGAAATATACCCAGGTTATGGTAAAAATCTATGTGTAAAAAACAAAAACCAAAAAAAAAACAACAAAAAAACCCAAACAAACAAACAAAAAAAAAAAACCTTCACAGCAACACTGAGCTGCTGAACCGCTAGACTTTGTTTTTCTTCATGCCCTTCCCTGCATACTTACTACCTTCCTAAACAAGTAATATGGAACTTGTTTGGGAAACTTTCCCTCACCCACAGGCACCTCACAGGCACTGAGTGGAAGAGAATAACAAGGAGTCAAAAAAAAAAAGAGTATGTATCCAGGTAATTGAAAACTGAATCACAATACGTGTGCACCAAGACATTCAAAGAAATGAACTGACATGGTAAATCAAGTGCAGCTAATGCTGACATTACATAACTTCTGATAGCTCAATCTTTCTCTCTGATACACAATGGCTGTCTGACAAATTGCTCAAGTTTTACAAAATAAGTAGGATAAACCTACATGTTGCTCCTGACATCCACCATCAACCCACAAAGCGATGAGCAGGACTGATATCTACTATCTACATTTAACTAACAGCTATTAGAGTTGTCATCTCTGGTTTGGATCACTCAGTGCAGAGGATGAAGACAGTGTGATGACATTTGATAGCTGTTTATGAATTCAGGACATCACAACTATAGATGGAACCCCAAGGCCTGGCAGAAAGGCACATTAGAAAAGCAGCAGGCAGGCTTGCCCTCTTCTCTGCCACCTATTCCCTCCAGGTATTCCTGCATCTTGAATCCAAACAGTCCCAAAACTCCCACTCTACCTACACTTCAGGCTCATTCCCACTTCTACCTAAATTCTGAACTCTTTCTCCATTCTCATAAAAGCTGCTATCACTTAATGTGAAATTAATTACACATTAGATGCCTACATCAAGTAAATAAAAACCTCTGTGTAGGCTGGAACAGATTCTAGTAAAAGTACTAATGGATGCCCACTAGGTAATACTATATATTTTTCAATAGCATAATAATAATAACAATAATAATATTAATAATAGAGTGAGTAGAAGGAAAACTAGCAGTTCAGTTGCCACTAGTTTTTGCACCAATAGTTTAAAAATAAAATTTTAATAGCAAGGTATTTCTGATACTATTAGTAGTCTTAGAAAAAACAACCTAAGAGACTAGAGCGCCTTTCATATTAAATAGCTTTCAAATTTCTGTCCTTAAGATTACAAATGTAAAGGCCACAAGAAACTTAAAAACCAGCTGCCCAAACTCATCAAGTTTAAAATCTTTTTAGTCTGTCTTATTCTTTTCAAACAGATGATACACTTACTACTAAACCTCGGTGCATCTCAGTATAAAATTCTCTTGCTCAGAAATTACATTGAAAAAACCTCAAATGAAGTCATAAAATGCCTTGTGCATAGCATACAAATTCTATATATTGTGCTTTCTAGTCTTGTGGACAAGATGGGAATTTTTCAAACCTGGCAAACTTGTTCTGATTACTGTTACAATTATGCATCACAGCTGCAGAAAGAGCAATTAAAATGTGAATGAGGCATTATGAAAATATTCTGTATGTATGGCAACAAAATTACACAAATTTGCCTCAAATGGTAGTATAGGATCACCTGGTTTTAGAGAAGCCTCTTATCCCTTTAAATGCTTTAGATGGCTCATTTTAGCTGTCAGTAGCAAGATCTTCAGGATGGCAAAATGACCTACACCTGTAATTCCTGACACCCACTGCCTTGCAGTAAACACAGTCATCTCCCTGACCAGTGCAATCACGAGAAGATCCCAATTCTCCACTCCAAGGCAACTGAGGAGGAGGCTGGCTGAAGGAGGACGATTTTAACACTTACTAAGTGACCACAGAAACGAGAACCCTTACCATAATTAACTCAAAGAAACACCAGCTTCAGACAGGCCCTTTAATAATACATAACAACACTGTGTCAAAACCTAATTCGAATCCGTTTATTCAACAGAATAACTTTATGGCAGCCATAAGGCATAATAACAAGGTATAACTGGTTTCATAAATAGTATGTATGAAAATGACCGTATCAAAACCTCATTTGTTAACCTCCTGGATTTGTTTCTTCTGGAGAAAGAAGTTACGGCAGGACAAATTCTGTCATTATGAAGAACTCTCCAGTTGAAGCACTGCTTCAAAAGACTTCTCATTTCCTTCAAATGTGAACAACATCTATGTATATGCCAATAGGTATTTCTCAATAAACAAGCCTTGGTTTACATTTTTATAACTTGCATAATAGTTGCTAATATTCAAGAAAGCTAATGACACCAGATTTCTCTCACAAGTGAAATGCAGAGTCTGGAATCTCTAGTCAGTAAGAGGACTACTAAATCTGAAGAAACCGTTGAGAGTATTATTCTGGAAACAGTAAGAATGCTAGAAATGCAGTGAAATGTAAATAAACACATAGATGATGATTTTTCATAGGAAAACAGTAATTCCTACTCTAACAGATGTGATCAATGGGGTATCTTCTGGGCAAAAGCAGAATTGCTAAAATAATGTACATGAGAAAATATCTATCTTAGACACCAGTAAACATAACTTATGCTAAGGCTTCATTTTGTACAGCAAACTAATCTGAGCCTGGATGGAAGAACAAATGTTCTTCCATTTCATATATTTTGTTCAGTACTGACCCCATTTAGGTTATCAAGCATATGCCTAGCTCAAGACATTACCAGAACAAGACTGGTAATGCAAACTGCATTTGCATTACCAGTCTTGTTCTGGCAATGTCTTGAGCTAGGCATACACTTGAAATCAAACTGCAGCCTTTCTTAGCCACTTAATCCTCTGCATATTTTTAAGACACCTTATTTCAAGGAACTAAACATTTTGAGCATCCATTCCTTAAAATAAACACAACTCCCTCCATAGCAACTCCCTTTATTAATTAATCAGACATTTGACATTTTCGCTTCTGTGCAGCAGCTGGAACCACAGTTCCATTGTATGCTTGGAGGAAACTGCTCAGCTGAAGAGCGATATTTGTATATTATCAGGCTCAAAAAATACCACACAGGACCAAATCAGAATTGGGGAAAGGGAAAGAAGAAGAAACAGGATCCCTTTTCATTATGCCCTGTTGTATCCCTTACAAACTAAGCTCTCTAGTATGCCATCAACACTCCTTTTACCCAAAGCAGAGCACCAGAAAGCATTCTCACTCTATCCTCAAAACAGCCTTCTGGGGTATCTTCACAGTTGCACCCTTGACATTAAGATAAGGTCATTCCTCGAGGTCCTCATCAGGGAAGCTCCAAATCACACAGAATCACAGAATGAACTAGGCTGAAAAAGGCCTTTGAGATCACCAAATCCAACCTATAACCGAACACCTCCTTATCAACTAAACCATGGCACTGTGTGCCACATCCTATCTTTTTCTAAGCACATCCAGGGACAGTGACTCTACCATCTCCCCGGGCAGACGATTCCAGTGCCCAATCACTCTTTCAGTAAAGAATTTTTTTCTGTTTAACCTCAACTTCCCCTGGCACGCTTAAGTTTAAATATCCTCATTTTTAGTATTTTGTAATCAAATAATCAAGATTTTTGAGTCTCCTTTCTACCATTATTTTTTTCCACTGACATAATTCGCTGCTGTGTCTCTACCTGAAGGATGACCTTGACATTCCTTTCAGGGGAATTGGTTTTCCTGTAAAACTCAACCCCCTCTAGCTCTTTCAGGTTTGAGGCTTTAGGGCTGTCTCTTCCCTAGGTGGAAGAACTCTCTTTTTGCCACCTTACTCAGAAGACTGCATTTCTTCTTTAACCGGCTGAAATAATCACTCTTTCCCAACTTCTCCAATATCTCTTGCAGGTGCTTACATTTGGCCCCCTCTCCAGGACACCACTCAAGACATTAACAGGACATGAGCACACTGCTGATAATCAGCATTCTGCTGTTGGCCATTATCCTCTGGAAGCTCCATCTGTGGAACTGACTGCTGCCTTCTGCTGGCTGTCAGTGCCTGCCAGATCCCCTGCACGTCTGCCCGGCTTCACAAAGCCAGTGCCATTCTCCACCCCAACAACATTCTGAGACTGGCTGCACTCCAGCTGCACCTGTGGTTCCTGCACACACCTCTCCTAGGCAGGGTGCATCTGCTGCTGCAGGTTTCTTCACACTTCTGCCTTGGCTTTCCCTGATGAAACAATTACTTGCCATTTTCTCATTTTACAAGCAGATGAGCCAACTCAGTAACTGGGGCACTGCTACCTTGTGATACAATTTCCTCCATAAGTCTGATCTTTCAGTGTCTACATTTAGCTTTTTTATCACTTTGTTTGAAGCAAGGCTGTAGGTTTCTACAGCTTACAACAGACTCACATTCTGCAGCTTCTTCTAAAACTTTTCAAACACCATGATTGGTGCATCTAAACAGTTCCTTCTCTTCAGCTCAATGACAATTTTCCTTCCCAAATTCTGTTTCTCTTATGAAGTCACTCACATCCAAGAGCTTAACTTTCTTCTGCATTTTAATAACCTCTGCCTGTAACTCTGTATGAGGATTTTGACTATGCTCTCCAACTCTTTGACTACCTGGAAAACCATATGGATTTCTCCTAAAAAAAAAATAAAAATTCCTCCTCTTCTAGGACCGCAGTTTGTTCCTTTTAGCCAAACTTGAATGGATTCTTTCCACACTTTTGTATACTTAGCACTTCCTGCCTGCCTTCAAGAGCTGGTTTTTGTTGCTGCTTCACCAATTTTTGGGCAAGAGATTTCACTTAGATTCACAAATAGATTTCACAGAGTCACAGAGTGATTGGGGTGGAACCTCTGGAAATTCTGAGCTCCCTGCCCACAAAGGGACATGGATTTACTTGCCCAGGACTGTGTTCAGATGGCTCTTTTAATTATTTCCAAGAATGGAGACTCCAAAACCTCTTTGGGCTGTCTAAGCCACCTGCTCTCACAGTAAAAAAACCATTTTCTGATGTTCATGGGGAACCTCCTGCAGTTGAGTTTGTGCCCTTTACCTCTGTTCCTGGGAACCACCAAAAAGAGCTTGGCTCTTCTTTGCACCCTCCCTGCAGGTACTTATATACATTAATAAGATTCTTCTGGACCTTCTCTTTCAGCTGAATAGTCCCAGCTCTTTCTCTTTCCTCACAGGTGAGGTGTTCCAGTCCCTCAATCATCTTTGTGGCCCTTCTCTGACCTCTCTGACTGGGGAACCCAGAACATGATCCTCCTTAAACAGCTGGCAATACTTCTCCTGGTGTCACCAGGGACACTTTGGTTTGCTCTCTTTGCAGAAAGGGTTACACTGCTAGCTCATGTTCAACATTCTGATTAGGGTAAACAAAGCTGTGTTTTATTCATTAGTAAAGTCATCCACATACATTTCATTTCCTTAAAATAATAGTAATAGTAATAATAATAGTAGAAAAATCAATGCGTAAGGATACTATTTCCCAGTATACAAATATGTAAAGTAATTCTAGAATTGGAATATCACAATTCCAATTAAAACCATAAACCAGCAATTCTTTTTGAAAATGTACAAGAATTTCCCCAATTCTCATTACTTCCCATAACATTTGTATTATACAAGCGGATTACTCCTCTTTAAAGAAGTTCCTAATGCAAAGAGGATATTGAAAACTCCTTCAGAAGTTCATATATGTTCACAAAGGATTGCTATTAAAGCACAGATGCTGGCTGCCCAAGGATAAGTGCCTACAAAATATCTTTTGCCTGTCCTACTACATTCTAGCTACACTTGACAAGCAGTTACTTGTGACATGTTTATATTGTGAAATGTTTATAGTTTGTAATGGGTATCTTATCTGTTCAGACTATCTGTAATTTGATGAACTCCTCTGGGAACTGTTTAAACCAAGGCAGTGTCCTTAATGATTATTATGGCTCAGAAATGCCACCATAAAACCTAATTTCTCCACTATTCAGATGCTCAATATATATGTATGCTATACAAGGCCTTCAGAAGTCCATACTAAATTCTGTATTGAACACTTTACTCAGAAAGTGCTCATATTCCAAGCTTAGGTATTCACTGTCTAATAGGTGAGTAATCTCATCTATTCAGTTCATCAACAGGTCCTCATCATTAAACTTATGTTAAAGAAAATGCACTTATTTCCCTTGAACACACAAATTATCATGTGGAACAACTGCTTCTATACAGAACAACAAAGTATTTTCACCCTAATTCAAAAAGCAAGAAATGACTCTCAGGCATGTTATCATCTTCAAATATGCATGTTGTTACCTTTCAGCATTTTTTTTAATATAAACTTGTGGTAATTTCTGATATAGATGAGCTTGATTCCACTTCAAACTTTTTGAGTAGAATTATCTAACAACAAAACTTTAGCTACATGTTATGTCATGATAAAACTTCAAACTGCATGGATGACCCACTTACAAATATAATTAACTTTGTTTAAAAGCTGACAGTATTGTTTTCACGTCATATATTCCTTGTTCACTCAGCTTTCGGATTAATTATCTAGATACTTATTACTACAAACCAGAAAAACCGTAATTTAAAATTTTCCAAAGCTGATGACCTAACCTTTGCAGGCAACAAACTGCTGCATGACCTACAAGAGCAATTTCCAAGTAGCAGATCAATGCAGCATTACCAACTCTCATTACTCAGCAACAATTGTGGCAATATTGGATGGTTTGCTTCAAAGCCACAACTGCATAAGAACAAACATTGAACAGAGAGGCTGGGATTCTGAGGCAATTGAGAAAAATGGACAGAAAGCAAAGGCTTTTCACAAAAATATTTGTGAAAGCAGAAGCTGAGTGTGGCTGGAAAAAAAAAACCCAGTAGCACAAAGAAAGAGTCACTGAAAGTGGTCACAGTTCTTAGAGTGAACGAGCTATACAGGAGGTGTGCTGGTACGCAAGTTTAGGCCATACCTTGGCATTTGGAAATTGATACATGGCATAGCAGTGGGAAACAGCAAGATTCCTATTTGTCATTTAAGGGAAAAGGATCAACCATTTCCAACTGATTGCTCCATTTATTTTCTTTAACAATTCCCCTAAGAGAAGGCTATGAAAGACACCTCTGCATGCCATGGAGCACATTTAAACTTCAGCAAAGGTTGAAAAGACTGGCAAAAGACTATCAAAAAGGTTCAAAATGTATTTTGCCCCTTTTAGTATTTGCTTGAAGAAATAAAAGCACTCAAGCAGCCAGACTAAGTGCAGAGCAGGCAGCTCAAGAAGGTGCATTAAGGAGCCTGCATGAAAGCCCAACGTGCCTGTCCTTTCTGCAGCCAGGCAATCAGAACAGCCTGGCAATACCAGGCACAGCACAAATCAAACAGAGCCAGCACAGCCAGGCACGGGACCTATTGCCCTACAAGTCACTTCCCACTAGTTCTGCCTCTCTGCAGCATTATTTTTCTGTAGCCATAATGGTTTAAGGACAGAGGAAGGGCATGGTTTGAGGAAAGATTTAGCATTGTATCAGGTAGGAGGGATGTAAAAACCACACAGGCTTTCAGAAATACAAGTCCTTCTTCAGAACCCTGTATGCTCAAAAGCCTGTCTGTCTTTTCCAATTACACTAGCTTGCTTTAACAAAGAGACAGTATTTCTGCCAACAAACATCCTGTCTTCTTTGTGCAGTGACAGAAAAACAGAAGAGAGATCTGCAGTACCACTGCAGTTTACAACAGCGTATGTCTTGTACCGCTGAGACTTCTAAAGCCAAAAGGCATTATCATGGCATCATTCTACCTCAGGATTTTTTAATTATTCACCAGTAACAACTGTTCCAGCTGTGTCTGAAAGCAACATCTGATACAAGGGATCCATACTTAAAGTAAGTAAAGAGTCACATGCTGATTCAATTTTTCTGAATCATAATAAAAATCACATTTAACTTTCAAATGCCAGTTACATTCAAACAAAGTTTAAAAAAACAAACAAAAAAGTTTCCCTGTATTGTCTTTCTGTATTCTTCCCAGTGACACTACAAACCAAGAAACACTACTGAAAAGGCTTATTTGGGTTTTTTAAATTTATTTCCTAAACAAGCAATAGACTGCTGGAAAAAATCTGCTCTGCAAGATACAGAAAACCTAAAAAAAAAAAAAAATGGGACTGGATAAAGAAAAGCTTTCTTTCTTTTTAAAACCAGGAAAAAAACATTTTTAAGCTCCTTCTACTCTAAACCAAAACAAAACCAAGAACTGTGCAGACTTCCATAACTAATGTAGTATGAAAACCAACACGTATTGAATATTTTTAAAGGACAGTGTTCCTTTGAAAAGCTGTAACTAATTCATTTGACAGTCCAGCTGAGATAGGTTTACATCCCTATCTACTAAAACCTGTGCTAAATGAAACAGGGTGGGTTTTTTGCAGCTGTAGACATGTGCATGGAACACTCAAATAATGACAAATGTAAATAATTTCCTTTATCTTTACAGTAAAAAATGTTACATATGCGCAATAATATATTCAGCTTGTTATTTAATTCACTGCATCTAATTTGCATATACTTGTAATACTTTTTAATGCTTCAGTCTAGCAATTAGCATACTGATTCTTATTAAATATATCAAAGATGTCTTTTTATTTAGCACAGTCAAAAGCAAACGTACACCTGCAAAACATTTTTTTAAGCACTAGCAATTTAAGAAACATTAAGTGCCATAAAAATTGGTACCATCTTAATAAGCTAGACACAACAGAAACCATCAGAAGAAACACTTACAATGGCACCATCCAAACAGTTAGACTTGCAAAATATTTCACTGGAAGGAAAATCCCTATAAGGCCAATTGAAGCCTCCCAAATTAAGTTTGGGCTTTTTTTTCTAATTATCTTTCACAGAGCCCCCTGAAAAATCTCTCCCCAGGAAACTCAAGATGGATCAGATGCTGAAAGTTGGTATCTCTGTAGCACTATAAAAAAATACTCAGTCTGGCATGCTTCAGAGCCTACTGGTCACACATTTTGTATCACAAAATGCAATATTTTCACCCCTTACCACAGAATAAATGGAATATGCTTATTTAATTTCGTGATTCTCCTTAGTAACTACAAAAAGAAGAGGTTGTTGCAAACTCTAACAACTAAGCAAAACAATTGTAGAAACACAAGTGTGGCTCACACTACAATGCTTTTAATTCTCATTTATTGTTCAACATGATGAGTCATTCAAATCCAGAACTATAACATGCAAATCAGTAATTCAGTCCTGGGGATTCCTCATTCTTGTTTGCTCTCATAGGCTACAGGCATGTTATTAGAATCAAAAAAGAAACCAAAAAGATTTCAGTGAATCTCTTCAGCAGTCATAAAAAGATTGCAAAAATCCATCATAAGCATTCACCTTCTTGACTCACTTAAAAATAGTCTCACATTCTTGCCAGAAGCACAGTGCTGCCACATTACCTCTTCTTCTAGATTTTCACTTTAAAACTGAAATACAATGTAGTGCTCTGCCCACAGCACATTGTTAATTACACCTTAAATGGAAAACATTTAGCTTCTATATTGTCACTCTTCCATTCTGTTCATTTCAGCATTTTATACTCAATAACTGAACACCTACTAATGTTGAAGTAGCACTGTATGACTGAAAAGCAATCAACTTCACTTGGCACCCTAGCTTTATCCCAGAGAAAAATACAGGTATAAATCACCATTTATAAATAAACTCTAAAGTAGCTATAAATCACCATTTCTGAGGACAAGACAGTACAATATGCTTCTAGAACTGGTCAGCAAATCAAACAGGCTCTTTTGAGTTTTAAGTCAAGCACAATCTAAGGGCCCACTCTGTGCAACAAACGTGGCTTGAATCAGACACACATACCAGCATGTGCTTGCAAAATCAGCATTTTCCATTATGAATGATGGTACACAGTAGAGACAATGCTGTTGTTGGCTTTTTTTAACAGGAGAATACGAACACAAAACATTTACTTCTTATGCAAATAGTAGCAATAAGCACTGCTGCTCAATATTTTCTTTCAAGAATCTTTCAGCAGACTGACTTAGAAGAAAAGGTGTTTTCTAAAGAAAAATATTGCTGTCCATTCAACTATATATCTTTAACATTCCTATTCAAATCAGTGGGATTCTCCTATGAAAGGATTAAATTCAGTAAGCCTGGTGAAGAGCGCTGTGTAACACATCATCTTGTAAAAAGGAACTTTTACTTACAACGATGGTCAGAAATACATGACAGGAGGAAAATCTGATAGCAGCCACAGACTCATCACAGAAAGCGAGTTCCACTAAAGCCACTTCTCTCTTCCTTCAGTCATATCCCACCACGTCAGTTTTGTTTTAGAGAGACATAAATTGGCAGTCTCTACTCTGGTCACTGACACAATTCCTGCTGTCAGGAGGATTACTGACAGGAACACAACTCTTTATTAATCACAAGCGTGACCCAAACACAACAACAAAAAGATTCAAATAGAGAAGTTTAATTTCATTTGAGTCTCTCCCTCATGCCAATCGCTGTTGGCTGAAAGGATGTGCAAACAGGACATCTAAATCCACACAGCAATGATGCAATGACCCAGAAAGAGACTCTAATGGCCAATGGAGTAAAGAAAGCAAAACTAGCCAAACCCAAAGGGCAGCATGCACATGAGCACCTTCTCCTCTTAAATGGGAACATACTGAAACCTAGTCTTGTATTTCCAAGTACATTTCTGTGAAGTCTTATTTTCTGCAATAAGACTTCACAGAAACAGAAACTTCCTATATTGTTCCCAAAAACATATATTACACAAAAGAAGATAAACAAGTGCCCATAAACAAACATAGATAACAAAATATGGAGAAATGAAAAGCAATTATTGTGCCACACACACTTAAAAATAATATGCAATTTGTAATTGAAAATTAAACAGACAACTAGCGGTCATTCAAACCAAAATACTGGATTCAAGTATCATTCTTCCCTTTGGGAAAATGTGGCTGTAATTTTTTTGAATGAACCTGATACAAATATGTACAAGAATCTGTCTTTCATCTATACATATAGAAGTCTGTAAGATTTACCATACACCCACACACCTCCATACACACAAAGCATGTGGAAGCAATTATTTCAGACAAGAGCAAGTATTTGATGGCTGCTCCCTTTTTTTTCCTTAAAAGAGGATTGTTACTAATGTTACACAAGAACCAAAAATACACACTTCTGAAACTTTGGTGCAGCTTGGGCTGAAAGGCCAACATACATTCTCAGAGTCCACCCAATAAATAGCAAAAGAGACAAAAAAAAAACCACTGTAACTTTGGTGTATCTTTGGTTTTCATTTCAGTACTTAAAATGTCATTCCACCCACCAACCTAGCAGCAAATCTTTGATTTGAACAGATTCTTCTCAAAGAGCACATCCAAACACATCCTAACTAAAAAGCAGAAACAAACTATGCCCTCCCTGTAGCCTAAGACACTTGCTATGCTACTGGGCATCACCTGCACTTTTCATGAAGCTTTATACAGAGAAAGAGATGGGTGCCAGGAAGATGACAAAGCACAGCTGAAATACCAGTTTATACCAACAGATTTATGCCTTTCAGAAAACATGAACGGAAAAGCTTTTGTGTCATTGTACTCAGGACAATGCTTTGCGCACTGAAGTTACGGCATTTTATTGCAAGGCACTTCTCTGAGAAGTCACACTTGTGTTTTTTTCTAACAAAATTTTTCCAGATACAACAGCTATCTCCTGTCACAGGCTGTTCCAGTTTGCAGCTTCTGAAAATCTGGCAGACTTCAAGCAAGCTTTTCTCCCACTGCCCTGCCTTTCCATTAGTCTTCCAGGCCAGACTTCACTACCGTGTGAAAGCAGTCGACTACCACAGCTTTTAACTTCCATTAACATGCATTTATTGCATTTGCTTGGAAACTGGCAGGTGCTGGGGAGTGAAGGAGAAAGTAGGCCAGACCAAAAGAAGACACATTTCCAGAGAACCTCCCACCATCAGTTGTGTATGCTTGAACTTGCCAGAAAAAACTCCAGTTGACCCAAATCCTATTTGGATTAGTCTTGAGCCTCCTTCACACCACTCTGTCAAATTCCAAGCAGATATACTTAAAAAAAAAAAAAAAAAAAAAAAAAAAGGTAGCTATCATTTTCTTTAGAGTGTAACACACATTTTACTTACCTCACTGTTGTGGCCCCTCAAATTGAAGTTGATTCTCTGAGGGGTGTTCCTGTCCCTCCTGCAATGGCTGGAAGTGAAGGTGACGCCTACAACTCCTCTGCCATTGCCCGTTGCCAACCAGCCTTCCTCATAGTACCGCCTCCTGCACACAGGTTTCTCCTTCTCACTTTTGGGGACTCTGCCTTTCCAGGAGAGGCAGAGGATGTTGGAATCGCTGCAAAGAACAGGCCCATGTTCCACTGCTGCATACATGCTTTTTAAATATTTTATTTTTTGACATAAGAAAGTAATATGTCTAGTGCACAAAATTTAAATCAATTTTTTTTTTTTTTTTATTGATAAGACTGACCTGGATAGATCATTGAAAGGGAGGAGGATGGGGTCAGTGTTTATAAATATCCACCAAATGCATAGTGAAAAATTCCTCTATAAAAGATGATGGCAGTTGGCTAAGAAAAAGGAACACTTAAAAAAAAATTCAGGTTCATTTTTGTTTTGAGTCTGTAGAGTGGGGGTGCACTTATCCTTTGGAGAAACAGCTACTTCATAAGAGGCGCTCAAGAAATGGTTAAGTCATCTTTTTGCTCAACTTGATATAATCTTTATTCAGCCTGAGATTCCAGTTTAGCGTAATGCAATTCCAGAGACAAAGAGTTGCAAATGTGTAGGTTTCAAGTAACTTAAGGCTTTTAAAACTTCCTCCAGTCAGATTTTCTTCAAAAGTTCAGTTGCAGAAATTTAAACACACGCACATACATATATATGTATATATATGACATTCCTCTTTTCCAAGCTGCCCTCTGGCGTATCTTTTCCATCTGATGTATTTCTGCTGCTAAAGCTGAAAGAGATTGCATAAAGGGAAAAAAAGGCACACAAACCGTGTGAAACAACAGACCCGAACTTGTGCAGGCACTGGTGTGCCAGGCCAGTTGGAAAATCCCTCTTGGTACTGAACCGCTCGTTGGACTCAAAAGTTTTTGCAATCCAAAGCCAATCCAATTTTCACCGCAGCACTTTTTTTCCACCAGAGACCCAACACAGCCTGAACTGTTTATCACGCTATCTTGCCTGCTTTCCCACTTTTTGCTGCCACACACGAATGAAAAAGAACCCCCTCTTCATTTATAGCAGAATCAAAAATGCTCTAAAAGCTTTTAGCTTTCAAAGTAGGTAAGTTTGCCTCAGGTGAACCATGAAGTTCTCTCTCCTGCGAAACGGGCTAAAATGTCAAGATGTTTTTCCTTTACTTTTCCCTTTTTTTCTGCTACAAGGAATCACAGACTTTTCATTCTACCATAAAAAACAAATGCCAGAATTAAAGCACATCAAGTAAGCACTCTTTCAAAATCTTCTAAAATTCAGGGAAGGAAGAAATATAATCATCTAAAAAAGAAAGAGAAGCAGCATTAAAAATCTGACTTCCTGGGTTCACTATTTCTCTAGGTGTTTTCCTTGCTTGTTTGACAGGATCTTTCCTTCTTGATGCTTGTCTACAGCACAGATTCATAGTTCCAGACACAACATTTGCAGCTGTACAAGAAGGAAACATATGAAGTATTCCAATTGTTTTATTTGAATAACATTTATGAGCTCAATTAGCTAGTATTTATATCACACTAGGTGAAAAGAGGAAAAGGGAGAGGGAGAAAGGATATGCAAGTTTGATGACCTGGTTAACTCAAGAAGGACGGCGAGGTTTGCTCAGTTCAATGCCCAGACTTGTCCCATAGTTCCTCAACTTATTTACTTCCAGTCATCATTGCTCAGCAGAAGGTCACCATTTATTGTCCATTCACAATCTACTGAGCCCAAAGCGAAACGTGCTGAAGACCATACATTATGCCTCTGCTAGAACTAAATCAGTTTCCTCTGCCCTCTTGATCCTTCTGTTTCCCTCACAGCTATCGATTTAGATTGTGGAGGTATTTATTAGGCTTCTTCTGCACAGAGGGTGTTTTTTCTTTCTCTTCTTGCAGACTTTTTTCACGCGTGAAGACCATGTGGAAAGTTGAACATTACTGGCAGGTGTCTTTCCATAGATTACTGATTCCTGTGCTGCGAAGGTGCTCCATCTGGTTATCAAATTAATTTTCATCAATTGCAAAGCTCTCAGGAATATGCCAGAACAAGTCTACGTGATGACAAGAACATGTGTGTTTTCATGTACATGCAGTGCACACGCCAATCTGGTACTCAGAGCTGCATTTCCCTTTTCAGTTTAGGTGTGGTAATCTTGTAAGACGCCCGCTACTCAAAACTCGAAATCCCTGGATTCTTCCAACTCTGCAAGGCAAAGCACACACACACATAAGAAGAAAAAAGTGAATAAAAGATGTCACAAAACAAGTTAAAGATACTGGTACTACTGTTACAGTCATTGAAGTATTATGATTAAGAATTTTATACTGGACTCCTACACAGTGTATTATATATAGAAAAAAACATTATTCAGAACATACACATTTGGTATATTTGTATTTGGTAGACACACAAAGACGAACTACAGAATTTTCTTTTTCACCTCCAAAATTCCTAAAACTTTTCACAATGGACATGTATCGCTATTGAAATGTATCTGGGAAGGATACTTTGGTGAGGGAGGAGGGGGAAGAGCTTTCTCCTGGGCACAGTCTCTGGGGCAAAGTCTTAAACATTTCACAACTTTGAAGTGAAGATGGGGAAGGGAGATGCTAATGATAGAGCAGGCACAGGGTCAGACCCCGAGGCACACAAACAGAATCACAGAATGGCTGACCTGGAAGGGACCTCTGGACATCATCTGGTCCAACCACTGTGCTCAAGCAGGGTCATCTGGAGTCAGTTGCCCAGGATTGTATCCAGGCAGTTTCTGAATATCTCCAAGGATGAAAACCCTATGAATTCTCTGGGCAACCTGTGCCAGTGCTCAGTCATCCTCACAGAAAAGTGTTTCCTGATGTTTAGAGGGAACCATCTGTGTTTCAGTTTGTGCTCATTGCCTCTGGTTCTGTCACTGGATACCACCGTTAAGAGCCTGTCTCTCTCATTTAATTCCCTCCCATCAACTGTACACAAGAAGAAGATCTCCTTAAGCTTTTTCTTCTCCAGGCTGAAGTCTCAGCTCTGAGACTTTCCTCACAGAAAAGATGCTCCAAACCATGAAAATACAGTACTGAACTTATCAGTCTCAAAGAGACTGGGAAGATTCCTCCAGGGCTTAAACTACTGCTTTGAAGAGATCTAAGGTACTTCAAAATTAAAGCTTTAAAGTCTGAATCAATACAGATGAATTTTAAAACTATTCAAATCCTGCTTAAATCTCCATTTGAAAAAAAGGGAGAAAAATTCCCCAAAGTCAATTTTATACAAAAGAGTGTATACAAATAAAGCACAAGAGACCAAGCAAAAGGCCATTCAGGATATTCCAGTAGTTGTATCCAAAGTGCACACATATGCACAGTTATTGCATCTACACAGTTACTGCTAAAGAGAGCTCATTTAAATTCAGAGCTGCATTCATAACAGTCATCAGAGCTGTAAAAATGGTCTTGTCTTTGTTACATAAAGCACTATACTAACCTCATGTTTCCTGTAATTAACCACTTATTTCATTCTAGCATAAAAGTATTAATTAATTTTGTTTTAAAAAAAGGGGACTAGATAAGAAAACAAATTTACAGACACAAAGGCGAAGTTGTAAAGTAGTTTACAACACTACACAGTTGGCTGACTTATCAGAAACACTGTCCCCAAGATCTGGTGAGTCAGTGCCAGACCTCTTCAGCACTACACCTCACTGAAGTTTTAAAATAATGGTTGCTATTACTTTCTTTTTCATCATGGCAAGATGGTGACATGACAAATGCCACCTTTCCAAATTTCTGGTACTTATCAATTACAGCCCAGAGAAAGTTCATATATAGGAAAACACAGAAAAACTTTCAGAGTACAACGGTTTGTAGACAAACTTCTGCATTTATCCTATAAGCAAACTTGATCCTCTGAAGGATCAGTGCCATTGTTTCCATACCACTGACATCCTCCTAACAGACATCTGCATTCAAAAGCTGACATTTTATTTTAGCAGCATGAGTATTATGATGCAAGCCTTTACTAATCCTACAGAGAAATAAAAAAAAAATGTTTACTGAGAAAACAAAGTCTCTGAAATGTCAGAGCAGAGATAAGCACTAAACAGAATTGTTTGAACTGTACAAGAATCATGAGTTTACAAGTGGATTTTAAAATACAGGTAACTACAGATACAGCAGCTTTGCATAAAATCTGTGTACAACTTCTGCCCTTATTCACTGCATATAAGATTAACAAGGTTGAGAAAAGGACTCATCTGCATCTTGGTCAATAACCTTCTCTCACCTTAGTCCCATTTACCATCACTTTCAAGATCAGACAGACCAAAGGCTTCTCCTCTTAAAAATATCCTAACTGCATTAGAAATGCCGGTCAGGGAGAGATGAAAATCTAAAATAACTACAAAAGCAATAAAATCAGCCATTATTCGAATGCATTATTCAAATACTTTCCCAATACAATAGAACCTATGAGAATATTTTACCTTTGAATAACTGAGGATCAATACTACCTTTATGTTATATTCAGAGACAAGAAAAAAAAAAGACTTTTAAGACTATAGTATCAAACACTCAAAATACAGGCTGAATTAAGACTACATATATTATATATTAATGCTTTCCATTCCCTCTTCTTCATTTCCATGCACTCTGTATTTCCTAAGAAATAATCTAAAAGATTCAAGTGCTAGTCTTCCCTCTAAAAAAATCAGTAATTTAGACACTCCCTTTCTGCCACCATTACAGCAGCCTCACAGTTCTGCTCATTTTTGTATTTTGAAACCAAGTTCTTTGTCTTGTTTTCCCCCACCATGGAACACCAGGGTAATGGCTTCCACCTCTGTTGTGAAGTGTATAATAGCAGAGGATAAAAAGCATGATAGAAGAGCTGGGTGTTACCTGCACAGTCCTACCATTAGTCCTAAGTCAGTTTGGGCTCACCACACAAACAGAACTTGGTCTTCCAGATGGAACTCATTCTAACTAAATTTTTAACTGAAGATTTTTTGAAATCAAACTTTATGTACCTTTCCTTCCACAGCAGTGCAAGGACTAATCACAGAAGTGCACCAAAATCTGATTTTGCTGGTAAATTGTTTCTGACACTACTAGGACAATAAATATCAACGAATTCTCTACTTCCACTCTCACTTAAAAGGTACTTGAAAATATCTTTTCTCTGGATTTTCCCTTTAACAAAGGGAGATGCTACTTGAACTCATCCTTTAATACTGTTGAGTCTAAGCCCAGTGATGTAAAACATTTAAGTACAGACACCTAATGAGACAAAAACATATTAGACCTGTGACACAGGAAAGCAGGATCCACTACTATTTTATTTCATTTTCTTTTCAAAGCATAGCTCTTCTCAAATGCAAAACCCAGCAGCAAGTTATGTTTCTGCATGACAGAAAATTTAGGTATTAATTTTTAAAAATGAGCTTATAAACAGTAGCTCTCTTATTATAGTGTCAATATTTAACTCATCATTTTTATCTTCTGTTCCTACTAACTGATACTTAAAGGGTGTTAAGCCACAGTTGGACAACCAGAAAAGTATTTGTTTGTCCTCATGCGTCTTTCATTGAGGCGTCTCTTTTGTTGACAGAAAGAAGCCAAGCACAGCCAAATGTACCACTACTGCAGCAAGCTCTTCAGCATTTCATATTTATTCAAACCCCTACTCTTCAAGGCTGCAGAGCAGAGAATCTGAAGGCAAGGATAAAAGGGGACTGAGAAGGGAAGGAAAGCAAAGAAGGAAAAGTGAAGTGCATATACACTATTTCTGAATTATTATCTCCAAGAAACCGAAACAAATAAAGACTCACAGCCTGCTTTTGGAAGATTCTGACAGCCCAAACATCTTAAGGAAAGAAATAGAAGATAAAGAGTCTTGGAAAAGACTTCAGGATTTTTCAGCCTAACCAGATTCCCTACCTGCCAAACCTGCATAAGGTGAAAGGAAACTGTAGTTTTCCCTCCCTTTGCAGTCTAAGAAGGAAAAAATGTACATCAGCGTCCATGAAGATAGCAAGGTATTTTAAAAGTGCCAGCCACAACTGGTTTGGCACAAGCTGATGGCAGATGATCCTACCAGCTATCAAATGGGGACTGTGGGAGCAACCTCCAAGGTCACTGCTGAACACCACAGTACAAAATTTACTCTATCATGTAACAGAGTTACTGTATTACAGGCTAAATACTATAGAGATAGAAGCTGGTAAGATGATACAATTTGTTGTTTATTTAGTCCAATCTCTAAATTAACAAAATTCATTAAACAATCCTATCAAAAAAGTGAAAGAAAATTACTTAACAAGACTAACTACTTTCCTAAAAAGCCTGAAGAAAAAGTATCTGGCTTGGAAGCTGATCTCGCTGAAAACTTACTCTCCAAAAAAAGCAACTGATTTTAAGAGAGCTACCCCTCCTGAACTCACCATGCACAAAGGGGTTAGGAATTGTGGCAATGAATTTCAAACAGTCTGAGCTGTGCCCCAAAGTTTTTGCTCTTTTAAGTAGAACCAATCCCTGCCACAGCCCCAGTGCTGCCCCACATTCAGCTGCACTGGCAAACTGGAAAAGGTACAAAACAAGTGAGAAACAGAAGGGAGGAGTACCTGCAACTAGTATTGCCACTTGAAGACTATTCATAACAAAGTGTGGGCACAGAATATTTCTGAACTCAGGGTTTGTCCTTAGAAGAAAGAGAAGCAAAGTTTTTCCTCTTGAAGATGAATTTAAGATGGTTGGATGTCCTGGAGCCAAAGCTACCCATCAGCCAAGAAAATATGCCTCATTTTCAAATTAACAGAAGTGAGCTGAAATACTCCAGACAGGTGTTGAAAAACCTGTTTCAGGAAATGAAAATGCACAAATAACACATACTAGCCTTTTAAAGAGTTGGGAGATTCACACCACTGAAAAACATATCCAAACACTTCAACGATTCAAAGAAACGTGAAGTGTGACCAACAAATTCCTGACACTTACAAGTGTCAATCTTCTTTCTCAAGAAAAGGCTGCAATCCTCACAGCACAGAGAAGCCCTAGACAATGCATACTTCACCAGGCACTTCATCAAAAAATGGCAACAACTGTGTCCTACTAATAACATTCAAAGACCTTCATTGGAGGGCACCCCAGCTCTCACCATCTCTTTTCCATTGAACTGACTGCGCTGACCTTGCCTGTAATTACAGAGCAATTTCTTTCCTGTAGGAACATTCTGCAGCCTGCAAACATCCCTTGAGTCCGCAGCAGTTCCAGCTACTTCCTAATTATCTCCCATATCTGCCCACAGGCTCTTTAATACTTTCTTATGAACATACACTGAACTTTCAATCTTCTCCTCAAAAATCCCAATACGCCTTTGTATGTGACACACTACCAGGCTGGAAACAAACAATAACATTTAAAAAAGGAAAGGAAGGGGAGATGAAGCAAAAACAGATGTCATCAGTTTTTAAAGTTCAGAAGAGCCTCATAAATAAGAATTATGTCTTTTGGACAGCAAGACATATTTAAGTCAGAAATCTGATAATTGCTGAGAATTGCTGGTGCAAGTGCAGCGTGTGGCAGCAGAGAGGGAGCTCCTGGTGATGCCTGCAAGCTGCACCACAGGTGTGAGATGGATTGTGAGATGTGGGCGTGTATTTAAAAATGCAAAAAGACAGGAGTCGCATTTTTCAAACAGCTTGGGTTTCTCAGTCTTTGGCTTTGGGATGAAGAACTGAACTCTAGTCCTGGCTGTCCCTCAAATGTGCTGAACTCAAGATTTCAGGCTGCTTTGAGGACCTGCACTCACCTCACCACCACTGCTTAGAGGTCCAGATGCAGAGCAGGGATACTCTGCCCTTGCAACAAAGAGGCACAAACCTTAACAACAGCTTCATCTCCTCCCTCTACCTGTCCTCTTTTGCTCCAAGTTCCATGTTTTTTTCTCATGGTTCTGGAAGGTCGTGTCAAGATCTCTGGGTTAAAGGAGGCATATAATAGAATGGAAACAGACTAACTCAACGAGTGGTTGCTTTAGAAGCAACCTTGATAATGAAGAATCACTGAAGAAGCCTTTGTAAAAGTCAGGAGCTTTAAATAAATGCTTGGACAAAGCAAAGACTTCTGAAAGTTAGTGTTTCACTACAAAGACTCAAGATCAGCTGCATACACATGTGCCCTGTTAGGTGAATGATGGTTTTGATCTGCTCTGTATTAAGCAGGACTGCTCACCTGCCCAGACAGAAGCAAGGAAGTCAACAAGACACAGATGTCCACCAGGTACAGTCATGGTCTGGTGGGTGAGCTGAAGGCAGGAAAGCAGATCTGCACCTAGGTAAATTTACAGAGCAGTCTTGTGTCCAAGAGGTTTAATTTTACACACGTCTTCAAAATTCTCTCTTCATGCTGGCCTAGCTCCTGCTAGACATATCAAATATGTCTATTTCATATAAATAGGAACATGAAATAGTAGTTACATTAAAATACAAAATTTTGAAGTGGGGATAAGAAATAGCAGTAGGCTATTCCTCATGCATGACTGGGACACTACAACCTTTCTATTAAGTAATCCACAACAGTTAAAAATTGCCAGTTACAGAAGTAATCAGTAGGAGGATGGCTACCAATGACTGTGTCTTCTATTTTCTTAAAGATGAAAAATCAATGAAAAATCAATGTGTTAAAATGATCACAGATGACAATGAACGAACAGAAATAGGGTTGCAAAAACTCTAGAAAAGTATATTCAAGGAGCAACACAAGTTATTTTCAGTAGGAATTCTGAATTCTATGCCCTCTGTACAACTATCACATAGTAGTTGCTTCTAACTCTAATCTCTACAAAATTATGAAAATGCTCTTCCATTGAAAAAGTATTCATATTTCATCAAGAAAGTCAACAAATGTTGTAAATTAGTGTGGGTTTTTTGAGGAAAAGTAATATTCTCATTACTTAGTAGCTAGTGCTATAATTAATTTTATTCTCTTGTTTTTATCCCCAGGAAGTTATATAAATGAAGTAACTGTCAAACTGCTTGGACCCAATTACTTCTCTTCCTCAACAGAAAACTCTCAATGCCTTTTTAAATGCACCTTTACCTAACCTATATCCAAAAGGGATTTTTTTTGTAAAACTCAGATTCAAAATCTACAAAGCATGAGAATCAAAAAGGAAGATTGATCATCACAGTTAAATCTGTATCTTTTAGATAAACACTCACACAGAGCTAATGCATCCACATACAATTAAAGTTATGCTTGACTAAACAAGAGAAAGAATGCTGGTGTGGGTTTTTTTCCCTTTGGATTTTCTTCTTTCCCACTGCCAAGTTTCACCTTACTGCCTTTCCCAAGGAACACAAGGATCTCCAGCGCAAGACAGTAAACTTTTCAAAATAGCCAGAGGAAAGATTGATTTGGTTGAAGAGTATCAGCTTCATACATCTTGTACTTCATTTTAGAAACATGGATTTGGGAAAGCAATATGATTGCATTCAGCAGATGATGTGCTACCGAGCAGACAGCTTCTGCTAAATCTGACAAATATAGGTCAGAGTCCTGCAATCACACTTTCCTCAAGCATGCTTTGCACTTTCTAGACAAAAGTAATAATAAGACAAAAGTAATCTGAGGTAATTTCATAACATAACTTTGATGTAAAATTTTATATTTATTTTAGTTACTTTTTTCCTTCTGTGCCTAAGACTACTATATATTTAGACAAGCCTATTTCAGTACAATCTTGTTTTAGTCAAAAAAGTACTTCACGAAGTACCTCCAGAGCTGTATGAAAGCTCGATATTTACCATGTTAAGAGTTTTTGGAAGAGGTGAAAAAGCAGAACAATTAGAGAAAAGAAACAACATACCATCCACTCTGATCATTCCCTCTGTAAAACTCAACATCTGTACTGAAGGTTCAACATCTGTATTTAAAAAGCCTGCTTGCAAACTGTGTAAGGAGAATTCTGCTGCTTTTTGTGGTAAGCAGCTTGGCAAGGTAACATCATAATCTTGCAGTGTCAGTCATCCCCTTGAGCTTACAAAGTCTATTAAAACAAATTACATGAAAACATCTTTTTCAGGATTTCAATTCAGTAGCTTAAGAGGATCAGGATATTCCAGTTCCTTCTTAGATTCAAGGAACATAAGACAGTACAGTACTTCAGTGCCTAATGCTGCATTGACACCTTAATACACTCTCCATTAGCTGTGTATTATTCACAGAGCACATAATCACAGGTTACTATGAGGAAACTATATGCTTTGTTGTTACCTCTATTAGCTAGATTACAATGAATTCAACAGTTCAGCATCTGCTTGAAACTGACATTATATTTGATCTGCAGCAGATGGATGCACACAACCGACATTAGAGAAAAAGGTTAAAATACAGTATTATATAAAGTATTTTCATACAATGCTTCTGAAATTAGGTAACCTAACGATATTGTAAGAAAATTCTATCCCAATAACTAAAATTATATATTACTTTTCACTTACTCTTCTACTGAATGACAGCATGAAACAAAGATGAGGAACATACAGAAATTACAGTATCAGAATACAAAAATTCTATTCCAGGCTATTAAAAGAATTAAATACCTAAATTAAATATGGGAAAATCTAGCTACTCAGTGACTCTAAAACCTCAAATATTATGTGACAGATGCTGATTTCATTGGATTGTCAACCTAACAACTCACTACTTGTCTGCTTGATTAAAATGCTGCAAGATAAAAAAAAAATTTAAAAAAATCTGTTATGCTTAATATATATTTCACAGATTATATGTTTGCCTGAAATCAGTCTGTTTCTTTTCTAAAAAGGCATAAAACAAGATTTACATTACAAACTAATATACTGCCTTGTCTATACCTGTACACTGTCACAGCAGAGTTGTTTTACTGCTGCTGCTATTCCTCCTTACATCTACATTGCAATGTATTTCTCTTGTTAAAGGGGCTGTGTAATGCTTGTGCCACTGGTCAAAACGGAATGTGGAAAGGTTGCTAGGACTATCTAGGAAGAAAAAAAAATAATAACCTACTCATTACATTCCTAGGATGAGGAATTCAGTGTAATTAATAAAACCACAAGGCCATAAGACAGTGCAAGGGGATGGCATACACCATTCCAAGAATGTTAATAACCCTAACATGGAAGTGAGTGGATAAATGTTCCATAGCAAGCTTGCAAAATGCAAACCTCTAAAGGCAATCATCATGTAAGAGCAAATAATTTTACAAATTAATGCACCTGAGAGATATGTAATATGTCAGTTTTGTTTTTATCCCCCACAGTGTCAATATCACAGTAATCCTACCAGAATCTATCACTAAAAATTGGAATAAACAACATTTTACTGATGGATAACCCATAACACAAATATTCCATTCTTTCCTGTCAAATCCCTAATGTAAACAAAGTCCTTAAGCAACTTAGCCACAAAAAAATCCCACACAAATGTGACATTTAAGGGGCATGCAAACAAACCCAAAAATTTTTCCCCCTGTTCTCAGGAGTGATCAAAGCATAGCACTAGATTTAAGAAATCTCTAACACTTCTTTCTTGTTCCCATCCATGTAGACTGAGATATTCTACGCTCAGTATCCTAAGACAGCTATAAATTATCTGCAAAGCCTATCTGGTCTGTTTAATTATCGTGCATATAATTTTTTATTTCTATTGGATAAGTAGGTAGGAGGCAGTATTAGCAAGTTTCATGGATGTTTCCCCCCTTTAAGAGCAAAATGTCAATAAAATAATATCATTTCCAATCCCTACGATTTTGCTTCAGATGCTAATTGTAGTTAAATATTTTCTGCAGTCTTGTAATCAATGTTAGCAAAAAAGTCTGGGAAGTTACGTTATGTTGATTAAAGCTTGAGAAGCTAGAGCTCACATGCAAAAAAAAAAAAACCAGTTCAATTGATTTTTCAGTTGACTGAAACCAGTAACATAGGTTTTTATAAATCCAACTCACAAGCTTTATTTTGGACTTGCATGTTTACCAATTTTCATTTCAGATGAAGAAAGCCATCCCACAGAAAGCAATATGAACCATAAAATGAAGCAAGACACTGCTAGATTCTAAACAGACACACTAGAGCAATGCAGAGCTGCAGGGATCTGATTACAGACTATCTCCTGCCAGGCAGTCAGTCTCCCACTGGGATGGGGAACACATCTGCTGGGATGTTCTACAATAAAAGTGTTTCTTATGTAGAGCCTTACAAATGTTGCAGGATTATTCCCTCTCAATGCTTCAACGCTTTATCAAAATTTTTAAGCAGAGCATAGCAAGGCATTTACTGTTTAATAACGTTCCCTCATGCAATGTGCCTGTGATTCTTGGATCTGTTGCTTTCCTTGCAAGAGCCAAAAGCCAAACTACAAAGCAATTGTTCTGGGTTGACAGGGAATGTCCTTTATTGCTGCTTCTCAAAACAGTACCCAGATCCGCAAGAGCTCCAGCAGACGAAAAGCAAACCCAAGCCTATCTCCTGGAAGACCACATGCAAATGCAGAGAAAATAATTTCCACATTTATTGTTTCTCTTGCTCTGAAGCAGAGCTACGAATAACTGACACCTCACCCATTTCCAAATGAAGCTTCTATAATTACACTGCTGTGCCCTATGGAAACACTACTGGGTTTCTCATAGCAACCCTCAATGACTCAGAGAGCCCTGCTCTTACCACAAAATTACTAAGAGCGCTTCATCCATCTTCAACAGAAGAGCTGGTACGTGACTGGCAGAGTCACCACTACCACTGGCAATCCAACAGCTTTATGACATCTTGTCTCTTGAGAAATAAAGTTTTATGGCCAAAGTAGTAGTATATTCCATATACAGTCAGGCAGGATTGCTCCTGTAAAATCTTTCACACCCCATGATGCCTTGAATGCACACACTACAGAGTCTTTTTAGCAACTCTGTCAGATAGATAAGTACAGTTCCTTCCCAAAGGCCTGCAAGACAGCAAACTGTTCAAAGAAGCCTAAGCTGTAAAAAGACTTCTTAATCTCTGACACCTCAGTGACCCACTCCAGTTTCCCTTCCCAGATCCACTTGGCCCTCATCCCTGTTTTCACTGCCAGGTGCCCATCCAACATCTCTCTGGGCAGACTCAGTTTCTTACAACACCGCAAGATAAATATTTTAAAAAGTGAGAAATATTCTGTGGCTTTAGGGATTTGGATTAAATCACTGATGGGTCAGGTGAGTGCTGGAATTGCAGCTAAGGAGCAGGCACAAGACTGAGGTGCGGGAAGGTTCAGATGCCTGCAGAAACACAAGGATGTTAGCTCAGCTCAGCTGCACCATAAAACTTCACCCCTGGGACAGAGCTGGAGCAACTTCCTTAATACTGAAGGGAAATACAGCATTCTTCATAAATAAGAAGGCAGAATTTAACATAATTGGTTTCCAGTCTGTGGTACGACCCCTGAGTGTAGCTCATCTAATGTTTTCTAGTCTATTTCTATCTTGCTTCAAAACATTTCTGTCCATTTCTAATCTGCATTCAAAAAATGAATGGTTAAATGGACCTTCCTTCTGGAACAATGTTCTCCAAACTGCCCTATATGCCCCACTGACACACAACACATGCACACATAAAACTGCAAGTACACAAAATACCCTGAAATGTTTTAAGACCCAGGCTAGAACAAGGCTGACAACAGTCCAGAATTTAATGTCTCTCTAATCTCCAACACTGATGGGGTAACAGGAAAAAAAATCCCCCCCAAAAAGCAATATTTTAAAGAATTGTATTTTAGGATTATCTTCCAAACTCACAATGGTATCAAGTTACTTTCAAAGGAAACTAGAATTCCATTTACAGAAATCCAAGGTTTAGAAGATTTAGAGAATATTACTAATAAAACGACATACTAGATGTTTCAGTTTCACATTAATCATGTTTTTAATTGAAAATTGATTTGTTTTTATACAAAAGGAAGAATTACCTTTAGCTTCTGACCTGAGGTGACTTTTTAGGTGCTGAATCGCTACATCAGTAGAAATAGCTGATCTCAACATCAAATTTCTTTTTTTTACATTTTTCAAGAAGAAAACAATCCTTTTCAGCTTCTCCCTGAAAAAAAACCTGACATAAACTATACTGAAATAAACACGATTTTTCCTCTATGCCTGAAGAAAATCTGTTGCAAGCTGATCTGCTCCTTCAGCAAACTGAAACCAGTTATTTACCCAGCAATTTCCCTCATTTTAGTGATCTGTGGCACTTTTAAAACCTCAGCAAAAACATTTAAGCAATGCATACATTAATTATTATTAATGCTATTTTAATTCAATTTGACAACTTTTATGAAAGGCTAAATTTACTACAATAGACTAAAACAAAGGAAGTCCTACTTAAAAATAGTATCTTTTTATATCCATTTTTAGCCACCCTGTAAATGTTCTCTAATGCAGCACAGTAAAAAAAGACTTGGCAATGCTATTGCCATAGGCTCCTCTTCTATTACAGACCCATGGCACTTCCATCACAACACTAAAAGGTCCCAAATCTCAGTTGAAAAGCTGATAATAAAGATAAACCAAGCTAAAAAGCCAAATTCTAAAGTGAATTGCATGAGGTACAGGCACACATCCTCTTCTAACCATTCAGCAGCAAACCTGTGATAGTCTCTACCAGGTACAGCAGGAGAAGACATATTAAAAGGACAAAGCCAGACTTCAACATGTTTTGTCTGCTTTACAGAAAAAATAAAAAAAAATCCCTTTGGGTGTATTATTTACTTAAAGCTTCAGGAAAAAATAGTCTTCATCATTCTAATCTCAACATCCACAAGATTTCAGATGATGAATATGGCATGAACAATGCATATATCCAGCCCACAGAAGACATGCTATGCAGAAATTCGTATTTCTACTTCCCCTCATTCAAGGCCACCTACATATGCATACAACAAGAAAAATTGCAATGGTTATTTGGCAAACAATGCAGTGTCATATGGCAGCAGTGAGTCAATCTTTAGAAGCTGGCTCCAGCCTGAGCAGGGGCTGATGTGCTCCCCTGCAGCTGTGACATCAGGTCAGGACAAGCATTATCCCAGACACGCAGCTGATGGCAGAGCTGGAGGGAATCCCTCTAAGAGGAAAGCAAAGAGAAAAGGAGCAAGCTTCCTTCTGGGAAAATGGGATGAATTAAGGTCTTACTGAAAAGAGACAGGTGGTTCATAAGGTAAAAAGAGCACTAGATTAAGATGTGGAAGTCATGTAGTTTTATTTTGAAACCATGATGCTGAAGTTCTTGGCCAAAAGGCTCAAATCAGACTTCAGGCACAGTATCAACTACCTGCACTGAGTAAACAGGCCAAGAGTCTGTACACACATGTTAGAGCATCATCAGCCATCTAGTACAGAGATGTTTAATTAGCTAAGTAGGGATACAGGGTTTGAGGGGAAGGCAAGTGGGAGAATCTGTGTCCTTCAGACTAGTAATAATGTTTGTAAGACACTTTTACACTCAAAAAACCCTAAAAAAAAACCACCACCCAAAACCAACCAAATAAAAAAACCCAACCAAACCCAAACTATACAAAACCAAAGTTATTGATGCATTTTTTAATCAGCATGCTAATGAAATGCTACACTGACGTAAGAAATTACATGTTCATAAAATCCACTATGCAAGACAATCCTGTCTCTATAAATTAGATACTAAGTCCACATAGGGAGATAGGACTGTTTTATTTTTTTAAAAAGTACAATCAGCAATTAAGCAAAAGAGAGGAAAATGCTGAAGAAAAATTTAGGAGGGCAGTGATTCCCTTCATATTATTCTCCTAAAGACTCAACTGATAGAAATATATATTAGTTGTTCGCCTTAAAAAATTATACAGATTGCATGCTCCTAAGAGAAGAGTGTTATCCTCATGCTGGATTCTTTCCAGACATATTTTTGGCTACTACTCTAACCACAAAACACAGCTGGGGGAACGGGTTAGGACATGCAGAAACACCTCTCTGACAACCAATACATCTGTCTCAGCCCAAAACCTGCGTACCTTTGTTTCATTTTCACTTCTGCATGACACAAACATGCAACAACAAAAAAAACAGCATAGAAAGCAGAAGAGCAGGAAGAAATCTTTCCATTTGACCAAGGCCTAGGTTCAGCAAAATATGTCTTTATACTCTCAAGCCATGAACACACCACGATACCCTGCTGATTGTGACTCACCACAAAGAGTCAGGGCATTTGACCAAAGGATGTCACTTCTATGTTATACACAACCAATTTCTGTGATACAAAGGACCTAACAAGCATTGCCAATCAACAATGCTTTCTAGCTGAGAAAGCAAACTGCTGTGTGGCAGTACTTCCAGGCTTTCCACTGACATCATGCTAAGAAAGAGGCAATTGTCCCAAGGCAGATTTAGACTTATCACCAGCAAGAGAGAATGTCTTGCTTATAATCGGTAAAGATTTTGAATCTAGAGGGGGACAAAACAAAAAAAATTAAACACAGACTAAACAAACCTACTTGAGGAAAATCTGTCCACTTTGTTACTAAATACCAGAAAAATTCTGCAGAAGGTACTGCATGTGAACGAGTGCTAGAGCAAATAATTCACAATTTGAAGTATCTCATTCATTAAGATCTTTGATCCTACTTTGATCCTTAAAATAGTAGAGAGTATGGTCCAAAAACCTCTACATTAGAAGGGAGACTACGGCTTTCAGAGCAGTGCCTGTACACCATTTTTTGTCTAAATACTGTTTTGGCCAGAGTTCTGGGCCAGAAATTTTCTGAAACAGTGAACAAAAGGTTTCTGGCTCTCAGTTCACAGCAAGTGTGCTGCAAAGTGCACTAGAGAACCTAATGCTGCCAAACAAGCTGTGCACTTCTTTGAGTTTCATTTGGTACGGAATCCAGCATTTCCCCCAACTTCTCCCTCCCTGTTATCACTTATTCTACTTTAAAACAGACAGCTTTGAAATATCCTGCAAGAAAAGCTTGAAAGAGAAGACCTGAGTACTATGGTACAGGCCACCTAACAAACATCACAGTCTAGAGAGCAAAAACCTTAACAGTCTCACTTTGAGGATCTGTGCACACTATCATCCACATAGCCACAGGAGCCTGTCCTGAAAGAACAACTCAAAATGCAGAGGGGAAAAAGGAAGAAAAATGACAGTGCTATTATCTTCTGATGAATTTAAATCCCTGAGAGATCCCTGAATTTACTCACTTACTCAAAGAATATAAGCAAATCTGCAAAGGCAAAGAATAAGTCCCTCAAAAAATAGAAAAAAAAAAAGGATAGGTGAACAAGACGTGAACAAAGAGAGGTAACAAGTAGCTCAAGGTGAGACACACAGGCAGCTTTGCATCACAACTTGAGAAACAGCGAAGAAAATTACCAGAGAAGAATGTGATTTTGTTCATTGCATTTTTCATAGCATGCTTCATTTCTTCAGGCAAATTTCTGAACAAACATTTGCACCTAAACACCCATAAACCACAAAAAAGGACCTTCTTGACTTTTCCTACTTCTCTCTGCGACCCGGGGAATTTTGTATGTGCCTCTTTGCCTGGAGTACAATTCTCTTCTTCTCAAGGTCTCTGCCTATATGCAGACACAAGAAAACAGCAGGCCTATTAGCAGTGGACTGTGTGAGAGCAAGCCTCATACCTGCATCATGAATTTACATCTTACCTCCTCTGAAAAGAGCACTAGTTTAATGTAAGCACTCATCTTCACATATAATCCAAAGACACTGTTGTGTGGAACTTCAGACCACATAACCCTAGTGTTTCATTTTCATCTTAACATAGACATTGATAAATTATATTTTGCATATTATATACTACACTGTCCAAAAATAAATCTGGGACATAACAGCTGAGTTAAGTATTAAAGAAAATTATAACTTAACATAGACATTGATTAAATTATATTTTGCATATTGTATACTATACAGTCCAAAAATAAATCTGGGACATAATAGCTGAGTTAAGTATTAAAGAAAATTATAAATGGAATTAGCAGTATGTTCTCCAGAAACAATCCCAAACAGGTAGGCTAAGACTCTCCAACAAAAGAGCATCCCTGCTTTATTTGTACTGCTTGAGTAAATACAAACATTGCTAAAGGACTGTGAAAATGAAAACTCCCACAACCTTACATAAATATCTGCAGCCAAAAAGCGTCTCTATGAATAAAGTGGAATACTCTACAGATATGTTTTCTATTACATAGGGGTGAATAAAATGCACTAACCTTTTTTCACAAATACACCCTTACCAATGAATGAGTGATAAAGACTTGTCATTGCTAACTCCCAAAACTCCCAACACACAGTACTCTAAGCAATGCTGTGAACCCTGTGATTCACTATCTCCTACAAACACGTGGAGGAATTTTTCAATACAAGTGCACTTCAGTGAATATGTTCAAATACAATATGTCAAATACAAATACCCTATCTGGGTACCTCATCCAGCCATGCCCTTTTGCCAGTATTAATGACATTCTGAAGTATTGTAACTTTAGCAGTGTTGTTCTGATGGTTTACAGACATTAAGTGATAAGCCAGAGCTCATAGTCTCCAGAATCAACAAGAACACCAGGAAATAAGGAGCTGCATAATCATACTTATAGTTTCACCTGTCCCATTTCAGGCCCCTCTCTTTCTGCAACGTTTTTAGCTTCAGGTGTACCTAGACTAGTCATCTTCAGCTGAGTGAACATCTGACTCTATTCCAACTACAACATGATTTCTTTTAACATTACCCTGATATTTTGAACCCTTTATCCAGTGTCCTAGGAGTGCTCTACTAGTGTGAGTGATTCTGAGAAAAGTAGTAAAATAACATTATTCCCACTATACTGCTAAGTAAAAGACAATTTAAGCATCTCAAGACAATACACAAGCTTATGGTAGAATTGAGAGAGAAGTACAGGTGTTCTGCCTCATAGTCTGCTGCTGTAATCATCAACTAGTGCAAAAAAAAAAAAAAACGAAAAATGAAAATTTAGATGTTACTTTAGACTGACATAGGATGGCTTTGGTTTTTTCCTAAATCATCATTTCACCAGAACACCCATTTGCATGAGGTTGCAATTGCTTTTTAAGTTGTTGCGCTTACATGGCAGCAGCCTCCTACAACCTACTTCACCTTTCTAACCACAAGACCCACGAGTAAACACCAAACAAGCTGAGGCAGAACCTCAAACACACCCTTAGGAATTACTGGAATACCTGAGGTTACCTGAAGATAAGCATGGCTTCCCTTACAAAAACAATTCTGAAATCTGATCCAGAGGATGCATGCATTTATCTGTTATGAAGGACTGGAAAATAAGCCAAAATTCCTTAGGATGTCTCAAATGAAGGTAAGACTCTGAATCTAAAATGAAGCAAAAACAGGGCAGAAACCTTCTCTAAAAATAGATCTTGCTGTGCAGCCAAGTATGCCTGCATGCAATTGTTATTTATTTTTAAATTTGAGTAATTTTCCAGGTAGGTTTCTAGATCAGCTAACAGAATGGGGTGTTTTAAAACTAAACAAAAGAAACCCCCAAGGTTTCTCTCCTGATCACATTTCCTATAAAGATGTAGATGAAATCAGGAAGCAATAACAAAATGCAGTCTCTTGCCTGGCATTCCACAAAATCACAAAATTGTGAATTTCAATGAAGGCAAAGACAGTAACAATAACCAACACCCAGGAAATATGGTCCTAACCCTTAACCAGAAAGACTGGACGAAACTGCCCTAAACACTGAAAAATAGTTTGAAATCAAAACTACAACAAACAAACAAATGAAAATAGACATAAACAATACACTACACATGCCCAAGCTCACAGCCTAATTAAGAGCCCAAACTGAAAGAGCTCATGTACTCCTTAGTAGGTTCTCCAGTGCTTTCTCCATTAAACCTACATCACCTCAAGCCTATTCTTATCAAGTGTTATCATCCCACACGTGGATGGGTGCACTTAAAGATGTCATTAGGGACAACCAAAACAGAAACAACAGTGAGCAATGTCAGCACTTAAGGATTTTCCATTCAGTCCTTCCATGCTAGTCCTGCCAGTGAAGAAGGCAACAACCCAAACCTCTTAGGATACTCCAAGGCAGAAAAGTTATTCACAGGTTGAGCAAGTGTTAGGCTCAGAAAGTAATGAGATCTTAAGTCTCCACACCAACAAAGCAGAAGTAAATGTAAGTGAAAACAGACAGTTGCACATCACTATGGACCTCAGTCATCAGGCTGATGGTATTTGTCAAACTGTAACAACTCTGCTGGAGGCAAATCAGTATGATCCAAATCCTCACAACCTGTCTGTCCATTGTATCTTCCTTAACAAAAAATGGACAACTAGTAGCAAATCTCCTCCTGAAGGCATTATAAAAATTTTATTATCATTTCCCATGGAAAGGTCATTTGATTGTTTTAGGAGAATTTTCATTAAACAAATGCTGGCTATTTCTTGGTTTCCCTATGCATCCCTTGGATGACAAAGATGGACATAATTTCAAATCCAAAGCAGGCAACAAAGTTTTCCTAGTATTTCTGGAGCTTGAACAAGTAATACTATTTTAAAACTGCAAAAGCTTGTTCTGGCACCACAGCATCAGACAATCAAATCACAAATATTTTCTCTCCAAGCCACCAGAAATATTTAAAGCAAACTCCAAAGGGAGAAGGGGAAGACAGCTATCCAACCTTTGGAACATAAACTTCCTACGACCGAGACAAAAGACTTTACTGTTGCATCTCATGGAAATGGGAGACTATCTTTTATGAGATCTTGCAGCATTAATGGTCACTTCTAGCCCAGAGCAACCACCATTCAGGTCATCTGCTTTCTGCATTAATAACTGCAAAATAGAGAAATACAGTACTGAAAATGAAACTGTATTGTAAGAATTTTCTATACATCTTCTCCCTCAACTCCCTAGCTACAACATCACTCTCTCTTCAGTGGTCTCTCATTTAAATCCTTGGAAGAAAGAGCAATTTCCAATTCCTTTATTAATAAAAGTAAGTACTAGTTTGTGGTGGGGGTAGGGGGGTGGTTCTGTTATTGACTTGTAATTCATAACAACTAAGGAAACAAAGTCTTCCATAACTCCTTGAAAGGATTTAAAAGATACCATGCAAAAGCCACAGCAGCCAGACTCTAAAATCCTTTCTTTAAAAAACCATTGTGAATCCTACCTATAAGAGCCAATATGGTTGTTCAATTCTCATACTGCTTCACTTCACCCCTGTTCCTGCACCTTCACCATCTCTCTGTCATCACACACTGGTTATTCATCCATTGGATATGGGTATTTTTTGACAGAATATGTTTTCCTAAAAGACACAGTCAGCAACTTGTTACTGCAAAGTATATAATACACAGTTCTCATGATAATATCCGGATGACATGTGACTGAACACCTCATCTTTGCTGGTTTACTTATGTCTTCTCTCCATGTCCATCTCCTCTGCAGAAGTGCATACCAGCACCTTTCTAATCAGACCTGCAGCACGCAGGTTGAGGTGTTTTTCAGGAGATGCTGCCACTGCACTCAACCAGCATAAGCCCCTGAGGCCTCTGGGAGGAGGGACTAATACTGTACAGGCACACTCCTAGCACAAGTACTGAGCTCAAATTATACTTTTTTATATAGTATACTTTCCTCAATCTTATTACAGGTCCAGTGAACAGATTTTCAAATTCAAAAATTCTCTTTGCAACACTGGGAAATAACTGGTATTGGATTTAATACATGTTCCACAGGGTTATCCTACTGGTATGAAGGAAGACAGAAGGTCTCCTCAGTGGGCTGGCAAAATCTGGAAGGAATCCATCTCTAAAAGGCCTGCAACTCAGAGAAAGAGGACTTAATCCTATGATTTGTATTTGCTTTTAATGGAATCCTATTGCTGCATCAAAGCTTTGGCTGTTGAGAGAAACAGACTAATTCTTGCACATAATGCTCTGCTACAATTCACCATAAGACTTCGTATAGATATCTTCAGAAGAACCACATCCCCTCCCCCACTGGTCTAATCTATTTTTAATCTATTTTATATCTTCATCTCCACTTTGGAAAAACAGCAAATGGTTCCAAAATGCATACCTGTAACATGAGCTGGTTTAATTTTATCCCTTGATAATTCATGCAAGTTATCAGGTTTTCACTGCATAGCTTCTCATATCAATATAAAATAAAAATGCATTTATTTAATTCTCTCCTAGAATTCAAACACTTTGATTGCTACAGCCAGTTGAATTCATAAACACTTACAGGACAATGGAAGCTGCAGCCCCATTTTTTGATGACAAATTAAAAAACATAAATACATATATATATGTCCTATAAAGGATCCTTTGCCTTAAGCATCAAACATCATTAAAGATCTTCGAACAACCCTACCAGATAAGAGAAGGAAGCAGAAATCCAAACCAGCGATAAGTCGACATCAAACTAGAAAAGTCCTTAACAGACTCCAGCCCAATCCAAGCTGGGAAATGCAAAACAAACCCATTTGACTTACCTCATTATTTCTTTACAGATTAAGTGAAAGCTCCTGTACTGACCATACGAAAGAGACGTTTCATTTACATATTGTTCTGTTTCCAAATTATTCAGGACTGTCTCTTCTTTTCTGAACGACTAATAGGACAAATACAGACAAATACCACTCTTCTACTGTGCAACTATAGAAAGCTTTCCTAAAACCTCAATCAAAACTTTCTTCAATCTTATAAACTTGGCAATTACTTTCCACAGGCCAGCTTTTTATGCTCACAATGTCTCTACAGATAGAATTCATATACAGTAGATAGGAACCCCACAATCTTTACAAAAAGATACACTGTTAAGAGCAAAAGTCGCTATAAGCATTTCTCAGGTTCCAGATTAAGATGAATGGACTTTACCCAATGTGAAAAGAACTTTTATGAAGAGTCCTTTCTTTTTATTTCACAGCAAACAGGACTTTGCTTACAAGGCCTGACATTCCATGTCTTCCACATCAAGCACTCAACTTTATCCATAGAAGTTTCTTATCAAATTTTACAAATTGAAAAAAAACAGGGTTTTACATCAAGCAAATTAAAGGCGTGGAGGATTTTAACTCCTAAGCTGGCAACAGACAAACTAAAAATGGACACGTTAAACTTTTGTCATTCTTGTGCCACAGGGGATTGCAGATGCTAAAGCTATCAAGGGTTCAAAAAAAAGATGGCATAAATTCACCACAAGTATTAAAACCCAAATGATTAAATACCATCTGCCCACGGACCCCTAAACTGCAACCTGCTAGAAGCCAGTGACACTTCCCTTCAGACACTCAGCTATTTGCACACCCTATCATACTCTGCCCTGGGCATCTATCATTCACTGTTAAAAACAAGATACCAATGCAGAAACGCCTCTGGTCTGAGCTGATATGCCATTCATAGGTCCATATTTTTGTGCCTGGGAAAAAAAGAAGGTACAATATCTAAAGCTGGTTCAACACCTACACTGTTCAAGTCCCTCGTTTCCAAACACTATGTAGGGCACTTGTATGGCAGCCAAGATATTTATATAGTAACAGTTCTTAATATACTTACATGACTCGTGAGAGCTGGGGAAGACACCACAAGTATGTAACTCTTCCTCCTTCTCCCTTAGCTGAATTCACTCCCCCTTAAAAGTTTTGCTTAACACTTAAAATAGCTTTATGAGTAACATTTTTTCTATTTTTATACAACAGTAACTATTATCCATACCCTCTATGATCTGCAAGACAGGATTTGTGTTAGTCAATCTATCTTTCATGTATTTTAATCAGATTTTAGATAGGTAGATCTCCAGGGTTGTGTTTCATTTTTTAGTTATTTACAACTGAAAGGATTTCATAAAAGTCATCCCACCATTCTAACAGAATAGAGAGATCTGTTCTTTATAAAGCAGAGACAGCAATAACATTGCTACTAATGCTTGCATGCTCAAAAGACCAAGGTTCTGATTGTGTTAGATACTGCATCCAAAAGAGAAGAAAAGTGAGAGTGCTTTCTCTCTCATTTAAGAATTTTGTTAGTTATGGTCTTTCTCCAGCTAAAGAGTCTCCTGTGGACTGCGATCCATCACAATCACAGCAGGCAGTCAACCTTTGCTTTTCCCAATAACTTTACTTGCTACTTATCTTCAAAAACACTGCTCTTCTATCATATTCTTGCTATACATGCAGACAGATTCTTTTCTTGCCTATTGTGTGCAACATTTATGGCTCCTTTTCGTGTCTTTTGTCTGCTTAGGTGGTGCCAGAGACCCCTGGTAAAGTACTTGTACCAATTCTCTTTAAATGGCTATATGCATGGATTTGGCAACCTTTGAGATTTACTGTTCAAACTAGTGAAACAAGAGATATATGAGGATTTTATTTAGAAAACAGTTCAGTTGCTAGATATTTGCTTCAACAAACATGTCATGAAAAGAGTGTTTTCAAAGGAGAAGAATCTATTCCATGGCACGTACAAAGCAGAGGAGGAACTGATAGGATGGACTGATGTGAGTATTGAGAAATGCTAGACCTTTCTATTCTAATGGGAGAGTCAGCCTTCAAGTGAATGTTTTGCAAAGAGTATTTTGCACTAGACAAGGATGTTGGAGGCTATTCAAACCCAGGGCACCAGGAAAGTGTATGACTGCCAGCTGGGTCTGTCAGCTCTCAAACTATGCAGAAGGCAACAAAGAACCTCCACACTACACAGCCCAGCTTTCCAGTCAGAGGCTCTCCAGACCACATCTGATACCTTACAGCTATCAAGGAGGTGGCACAAAGCAGAGTAATACTGAGGCCTTTCAAGGGTGTGAGCACAAAGTGAAAACTATTGTTGTGAACCATTTAAAAGATACTGAAGTTTTAAATACTGCAAAATTATGTAAACAAAGATTAATCAAAAATTACACAATAGAGAAGCAATGGATCAAATAATAAAAGCATGGATCAAAACAAGAGTCAGACAAAAACAATGAGCACAGCAACAGGCAGTTTCTTGAAACTGGACTTCTCAAAACATTTCCTCTTGGACCTTTTTCCAAATAATCTGAAACCACACACATCTAAGTGAAATCTAGATGCAAGTCTGCCAGCAAGAAGGCATTGTTTCCACAGAGAGCCAACCAAAATCACTGACTACACCTGCCCAACTTCTGACAAACATTTTATTACAGTAGCTAAGCCTTAATAAAAGGTTTACAAATTAGATCTCAGTAATACAAGCTTCTGTTTCTTGATAGCATTACACTGTCTACAAATACAGTTTCCATATTATTTAGCATATATTACATTATACAGTTTTCAAGTTATAATCTTTCCATTATCAAATTTACCATACATTTCCTAATTTGTATTTTATCTCTAAATGACAATGGCGTAATATATTATCTTGAATTAAAAAAATAAAAAAAAAACAACTTTTTGTTCTGTTGTGCCAACTATCAACCCATCATAAGACCTCAAGTCCTAAGTAACTATGAAAATGCACTAAAAATGTCATTAGTAATAATCAACTGCACATCCCAACTGACAGAGACAGTTGGGAAACAACTTAAAGATGTGTACTTCACATTCCTAGCATCAAAAGTTGTTCTGCCACTAGATGCATTACAAAATGAGACACTGATAGTGACTCTAAAAAATGAAAGATTCTGTACCATTTCTACCAGCTCTACCATAGTAGAGATGAACCAAAACACGTAAGATATGAGGAGGATGCTGGCCATGTAACTTGCTCATTCACACACACTTTTTTTTTATCCTGATCGATATCAAGAGACATAGGGACAAACTCTCTGAGCAGTCAAGCTCCCTGGTCACTGAACTAGAGACATGCACCATTAGTACCTGGATCACCTTAACAGGAGCTGTCCTGAAGCATTTTCTAAGTCATCAATGAATTTAGTTAAGCCTTCAGCAAGGTTTCTTCTGACACTAGGAAGAGAAGTCTGTCCTCCATAAAGCACAGGCTTAGTTCCCAACACTGGCATGGAAAGTATGGTATGAAATTACCTCAGTCCCCATTAAATGAACAACAGAAACAGAAAGGTGAGTTTGTTGGGGTTTTATTGTAAAAAAAAAAAATTAAATCAAAAAGTCTGATTTTATTATTAGACGTTCTTAGAGAGCTTCTTATAGTGATCACAGCAGACAATGATCTCTTTATGAGCACTAGATAACATTATAATAATTACCCTAAGATAAGAAGAGAATAATTGCACTGAATTATTTTGCAAGGTGCCTTGAGCCCTACTAATAAAAAGCAATGCTAAAAGCTGTGTATTATAAGTATGCTTAATAATTATATAAAACAAGTACAACTTTTTTCTACAGGCTAGCTATAAGCAAAACTGATTTTATTTGAAAGTTCAGCTGCATCAATCAATTTTTTGTGATAAAAATGAATCAGCTGCATTACAACAGCCTTCTTGGTGCAAGTTCACAATTGAACCATTTAAATCTATTCATTGCCTCACTGAAGGAAATATAATGAATATTTTAAACTGTCCACCACGGGCTCAGTATAGCTCAACATGAGTAGGGTTTTCATAGAATAATGAATGCGTTAAGGGTTCTACAATAACATCAATAAACATCTGTTGACTAGGTGAGAAATCCAGTCTGTTGTCAGAAGCAGTGATGCAATGTACAAAAAAATAAATTGTCTTTCTATGAAAATCATTCATAACAGTTATAGTTGTCAGTTTTCTAAGCTATTTTTAATCTTATAAATAGCTATCTATATATACCATCAACCCACTACCTCCTTTCAGCCCCCAAGAAACTGCTAATGACCTTCTTACAAAATTCCATTGGGGGCGTGGGGGAATATGCAGTTTTTTTGAAATAGCTCTACTTTGCCTGACATTCCCACTGCCTGTGAAAAATGAGGCCCACTCGCGCAAATGTTCCTTATAAGAGCAATCAGGTTAGGAACTGCTGGCATTAAGCTATTTCTTGAATTAGGATTACAGGATCAAGCTGACAGCTAGCATCCCCAGGGATCACCATGATTTTGCTACTGTGGAAAAATCTGTGATGGTATTCTCAAAATAATTTTACCAGAAATCTTGATGCAATGAGACAACAATTTAAGTCTTTAAGCTTAAGTATAAACAGCTAAATGTTAGTGGTTCATATGATCATCTCCAAAGCTGTCAATACTGTATTATGGTAAAATACTTGCTATTTTGACATAGCTCTTACTATACTTCATTTTATTAAACAGATACTTGAAGATTCAAATTTTGCAAATTATTTGTAGAAACAAACATTAAGAAACAAATTTTTTTATTTACAGTTTTCATAGGTATAGAAAATATCCATTGCAAATACCCCTTTACCTATTCAAAACACACGATGTTGCTCAAGAATCAGTAGTCCTTGGACAGGCAAATTTAATCCTGGCAAAATGAAACTACCTATGACAATAATATGAGTGCAATTGCATTTTTTTAAAAGATAAACATTTTCTATTAAGAGGCCTTTGTTTATCTCTTGTTTGAAAAACACGGATATCTAAACCACGGGCAAAAAAGGACTCTTAAATACAAAAACATCACATTTGACTCAGGCAATCCCTTAACCTCAAATTGCTGGAGGCCTGGCTGGTTTCCCAAAGAATCACAGCACGCTCACCCTGTTGTTATGGTGTTTCCTAAGCATCTGCTATGTGCCACTTGCAGAAACGGCAATCCAAACAAGACAGACCTTTGATCTCACCCCACACAGCTGGTTCTAATCGCCTGTTCTAATGCCTCAGTCAAATTTAAGCACTGAGCTGCTAAACGATTCCTGCACTTTTTCGGAAACCTTTAGGAAGCCAAGGTGCTGGAACACGTTCGCGCACAGACGCTTACTGAAAGGCACGACGAGAAGGCACAACACAAAGAATGCGAAGGAGTTGCGCTCCCGAGGCGGATCTCTGCACATCGCGGGGCACGGCTCCGAGCCCTGCGCCCCCCGCCACCCCCAACCCCGCTACGGCGGGGGCACGGCGGGCACGTAGCGGGAAGGGGAAAAAAAAAAAACAGAAGAAAAAAATAAAAATATTTACAAATGGCAGCGCTACGGGCGGTGCACGGAGAGTCACAGGTGATGCCGGAGCCAGCGCTTCCCTCCCCGCCGCCGCCCGGGGCTCCCAGACCCCCCGGCCGCTCCCGGACCTCCGGGGGAGGGCGAGCACCACCCCCGCCGCACGGCCCGGAGCCGCAGGTGTACGGGCAGGACGGGGGCTCCGGGCAGCCTCCCGCCCGCCTTCCCGAGGCTCATCCCGGCCGGTGCCCGCCGGGCGCGGGGGAACCGCCGCGGGAAGGACGCGGCTGGCGGCACACGGCGGACGCGCACGTCCCGGCGGCGCACCGGGACCCCCCGCCCCCGGGGAGCGGGACCGCCCTGCCGGCGGCCGGCGCCCACCGGAACAAAAGGAAAACAGCCCCGGAGCCGCCCGCGGCCCCGCACAGCGCCCGGCCCATCCCGCCCCACCTCCCGCACTCACCTCGGCGCGGCAGCGGAGCGGGCGGCGGCCGCTCGCGCCCGCGGGCTCCCTCCCTCCCGCTCCCTGTTCCCCTCCCTCCCTCCTTCCCTGCCCGCCCTCACGGCTCCGTCTCTCACCGCTCCCGGAGCGGCGGCGGCGGCGGCTGGGCCCGGCTCCCCCGCCACGTGACCCCGCCACGTGACCACCGCCCTGCCCCGGCCCGGCTCCGCCCCCGCCGCCCGCCCGCCCGGCCGCGCCGGGATGGGATGGACCGGGATGGGATGGACCGGGATGGGCCCCACCGGGGAGTGGGGCTGCACCGCGGGACCCGGCCGGGCCACGGCCACGGCGGGGACACACCGCAGCTGGGCGTGGGAACAGCCCGTCTGACGGGGAAACAGCCGCCAGCACGTCGCTGTGCCCCCCAGCCCCTCAGCGCCCGCTGGAACCACAACAGCGGGAGGGATGTGCCAGCCAAGCGCTGAGAGCGGGCTTGCCCCTCCTGCCTTCAGGGTGAGAATGAAGGACGGTAAGTTGGTGCCAACATCTGGGACATCGAGCCCCATCGTGTACTTCACACTCCTCCCCGCAAGAATAACAAGCGCTGTATTCCTACAATTTTTGACTCACACGAAACGCCACAGCGAGCGAAAATTAGCTGTGCTGACCAGTGTTCCATGCTAAGCGTGACCTTCGCTCCTAGAAAATAATGCTTACAGTAATGGGTCAAGGGGGTGTCTTGTCGGAGAGAATGCCTTTATCCTTCAAACTTGGAAATTCAGGATAAAATCCAGAGATACCAACACTACAAGACCTGGGGGAGCCTCGGTAAAAGCGAACTGGCGATGTTCTTGTATCACATTCAATGCACATTCACTTTCTTCAGAAAGGAGTAACAAAATGCCTGAACACGAAAAGTGTGAAGCACTCCGTAGTTTAAGGAAACCTCGAACAAACCGCAATTATCAGCTCTAGAAAAGCCATCCAACCAATAGCACATGGGGAGCAGGAAGTGGAAAGGCCCTATCCCCTGCGGGTTTTAGCAATCAAAACTTACAGACCATTTCAAAATCTAAAAAGGTAAATATTTTTCACACCACTGCCCAAAGCTCCATAAGGATTTTATCTTACAACCTATAGCAAGAAGGGGCCAAACTTTGTGCCAGAGGACCAGGTACATGTGCGAAAATCTGAAAGACTGAAGCCCAAGATAATGTGGTAGAGCTGGGTATACATTTTGTCTGTTAATAAAATTCTCATTTAGGAAAAGAGTAGCTTTTTACTGAAGATTTTCAGTTGCACTACACAGCTAAACCCTGTGACACCTCTTAAAAGATCCTATAGCTAAATAAATAAAATAAAAAGCTGTCAGGCTCCACTTCTGGGTGCATTACAGAGTTGTTATCAACTGGTGAGCTGTGAAGACCAGGTTCTTCCCTGAATTGCCCACTGGATATCTTCACAAGACAGCCATCACCACCACTGGTAGGCTTATATTTCATATATTTCAGTAGAAACTGTTGAGGAGCCACAAAGTCCAAACCACTGTTCACTCAATTCTTGTGTCTGACTTCAGCTATCTGTGTCTTAGTCAATTCCTAGTTTACTGGCCATCATAAGAATTTAGGTAGGAAAGAAGAAAAAAAAAATCAGAGAGAGGTTTGCAAAGCACCACTGCAGCTCCTCTTCACCCCAGGCACATGACCTGTGGTGCAACAGTGTTGTCCACTGGTCCCTTCTGAGCTGCATTAGAAGCTGTGGCTGGTTCCTAATCACAAGAGAAATCTGTTTGGTAGTTGCTCACCAGCCTCTACACACCATGACCTTGACTGATACCTTGCAGGAATCCCATCCATTCTGCACCCAGTTGTGTGTTGAGGAGTGAAGTAAAACACATGAGAAGATGTCTTTTCCATCTCACTCTATCAACGTAACATATTTGTCTTCTAAAAATGAATTTACACAGATGCACGAGAGTCCCAGGAACGAGAACCAGATACTTCAGGTGTTTAAACCTTGCAACAGAGTAACAAGTCCCCATCTTTTTCATCTGCATGTGTGAATCAACAAGATCTTTTTCTGTGCTGGGGATGGACTACAGCATTCCTCCATGTGCAGAAGGGAAGCTACAGCAATCTCTCATAGAATCCATAATCTGAGTGCGTGGAACTCAAGAGTATCCTTACAGATAAGACAAGGCCTCATCTTCCAAAGTGAAAATAGCAGTTAAAATCTCTACTATTTATAGCAATAGACTATAGGCTTGTAACTTGCCTACGGGACACTGTTGCTCTATAAATGCAACAGGAGACCACACCTAGGAAAATACCACTGCTGTATTGCATCAGGTTTGTGAAACTAATTTGTACTTTTTTGAACCATATTTTACTGTGATTAAAGCTACCTCTCTTGGATAATGAAGCATTTTAAAGCATACTTAATTCACTCTTCACAATATTTTTGAAGATATATACAAAATATATAAAACCCAAAGGAAATAGACAACCTTTTCCTTCACTAGCCCACTCATCCATTCCTCCTCCAGTCTACTAAAGTCTGACCTAAACTACCAGTTCATTAGATTATGGTGCTAACAGTATAAAAATTAAAAGAAATAGAAACATTTCCTTTATAGGTTGTAAAAAAAAAAAAGGCAAATAGAATTCACCTTGCAGAACACTACCTCACAGAACCTAGAATAGGTACTGAAGTGTCTTGCAATACAAAAGCTGCTTTTGTAGATGCCTCCATTATTCTACTTTCCTCCTTCACCTCTATCTGGATTTACAGCATGAATGACTGTCCCATTTTTAATGCATTAGAGAGTTTCATATGCAAAGTTGCTCCCTTTTTTCTCCTGCAAATCTATTCACTCCTTCCACACATAAACCTAACGCATTTTTGTTAGTTTCATATGCTCAGCTGATTCCAAAAGGATGTACCTCACCCTGAATTTTCCTCCACCACAGAGGAAGACATCAGAAAAAGAGAAACAAGTCAGCTAACCTAGGCAGATTCCCCAAGAGAGCAATGATTTCCTGCATGGCTGAGGGAATAGCCAGGCTGAATGGGGATTGACCAAACCCTCCAGTTGCCTGGCTGTTCACTCCAGCTTCCTCCTGCCTCATTTTTGTTGTGGAAGCAGCTCCAAGCTTCCACATATATTTTGCCCCACTTCTTCAAGACCTGAACAGGGAAAACAAGACCTGCAGCCCCTCAGAGAGAAGTTCACACTGGAGCCGAATTCCTGGTAGGACTTGTGACCCTGTGGGGAACCCAGGTGGAGCAGGCTGTGCCTGCAGGACTGCATCTGATGGAGCAGTGACCCCCATTGCAGCAGTTTGGGAGGACTGTTGCATATGGGATGGACTCACACTGGAGAAGTTCATGGAGAGCTGTCTCCTGTAGGAGGGACCCCACACTGGAGCAGGGGAAGGACTCTTCTCCCTGAGCAGTGGGAGAAACATATGGTGATGGACTGACCAGAACCCCCATTCCCTGTCTCCCTGCACCACTGATGGGGAGGAGGTAGAGCTGGGAAGGAGGGAGGGGAGGGGAAAGGTGTTTTTAAGGTCTTATTTTACTTCTCATTATCATGCTCTGATTTTGTTAGCAATAAATTCAATTACTGTCTCTAATTTAAGTTTGATTTGGCCGTGACAGTATTTGGTGAGCGATCTCTCTCTGTCCTTACCTCAGCCCAGGAACTCTTTGCTCTCCCATGTTCAGGTGTGGAGAGGCGTCATAGAATGGCTTTGGTGAGTCCTGGCATCCAACCAGGGCCAAACCACTACACTGCTGAACAAGGGAAATATATTCATGTGTGGGGATTTTTTGGGGTTTTTTTAACTTTACATAGTATTTCAAATTATGCCACACAAGATGATAACTGAAGAGATGAAGATTAGTACAGATGGCACAGGATCAGAACTAGTTAAGTGTGGCAGTGGATGGTGCTACAAAGAAAACAGACTGAGGAGATAGAGTAAATGGAGTCCCTGAAAAATTAGTCATGATACTGTCCTTTCTAATATTTTTGTTAGGTGACCCTAGAACAAAAATATGAGTGTGCTAATTAAATTTGCTGATCACACAAACCTGAGATTCAACAATACAGCCTAGATTCAAAATAGACACATCATTCTGAAAACAATGGATGACCCCCAGAAGCAGACCACTAAAAAGAATAGGATTAAATATGATAGTAAAAAGTCATGAATTGAAGGACTTGAACATTTTTAACTGAAGGCATCAAGTGAAAAGAGAGAATAAAAATCTGTCAGTCAGCAACAGAATACCTGTAAGGTATTTGATGACATTGTGAAAGAAGACAATACTCCCAGAATTTCAAAGAGTTCCAGAATATGAAAAAGAGTGTGCTGAATTTCAAAGAGAGTTCTGGAATATGAAAAAGAGTGTGCTGATCAATTACATTGAAGAATTAAATTAAACTTGAAATGGGTACTAAGGAGGGCCAGGGGAAATAGACATGACTATCTGTGTGTTACTCTATAAAACAGAGTAATTTTGCCTATTTCACTTATTGCATCAGGTTAGGCTCCCTTTTTATGCTCTTCACAAGAAGTCTAGCATTATGAAACACTAGCTCAAAGTGAGCCCTTTTAATATGTCTACAATATAAAAAAGATAAATTAATAGATCTTTCTCAGCAAAGAGCACATTAGAATATTAAAACAAATAGCAGCTGGTAGAAATACTTCCAAGGTCCCTAGGCTTTTCAGACAAGTGCCTTAATGGCTGAATTTATATATTTTTCAGCTTAAATCTAAAGAGACCCATACCATATATAATTTCTTCAAAACCTCTTATTTCCAAGTGTGGTCTCATGAGCAGCTTAAGTAAAAGGACAGGGCAGCAAAACTTAAGCAGTCTTTTTTTTTTTTTTTTTTTTTTTTTTCAATGGAGATAATATTCAAATGCAAAAATAAAGAGAAAAATCTTGAAAAATGTGAAATAAGAGAAAAGCCACCAAAATATTCAAGGCCTTAAGCACAATTTAGCACCAGAGTCCCAAATTAGTGTACTCTGTACTATTACATTCCATTTTAGAAGATATGGCAAATACAGAGACTGTTGCAAAATCAAATGTTAATTCATTTAAAAACCACCCAAATTAAACCCAGCTTAATTACAGCATAATGCCTGCATTATTGTGGGTAGTTCTACAGAGGAACATGACCAAATATTTAAGTCCATTTATTCCACTGGAAAAAAACCACATTTCAACGTAGATTTAAGAGTAGAAAAATACACTGCAAGAATGTGATGACTTTTTGCATTTTTAATGGTTTTAGCAAAATATAATACAATGATAGAAAGCAGCTCCGTGTCCAAACAAAATTATTTAAGAAACACCCTTACTTTCATGAATACCTGATTAGGGATTTCACTGATCTTTTTAATCCTAGTGTTAGAAGGACACAAAAATAAATTCTAAATGTGAAAGGTCTGGTTATCCTTATTAGCACTCAATTTTCTATGTTTGTTCCCCCTTGAGACCTCCACCTTACAGTAATGCCACTCAGTGTAAGGACTGCAAAATCCCTTTCCTCCCTAAATGTTAAGAAATATTGTTGGGCAAGGAAAAGTCTCTTTCTCCCACAGAGTAAGCATGCTGTGGAATCACAGAATCATTAAAGTTGGGAAAGTCCTCTCAGATCACTAAGTCCAACTGTTAACCCAGCACTGCCATGGTTCTCATAAGACCATATACCCAAGTGCCACATCCACATGCCATTTGAACACTTCCAGAGCTGGTGATTGCATTCCACCACTTCCCTGGGCAACCTGTTCCAATGCCAGACCAACCTTTTGGTCAATAAATTTTTCCTAATATCCAACCAAAACCTCCCCTGGAAAAACTGGAGGCCATTTCCTCTTATCACTTGTTACCTGGGAGAAGAGAACAACCCCCACCCCACCACAACCTCCTTTCACATTGTTGTAGAGTGTGATAAGGTCTCCCACAAGCCTTCTTTTCTCCAGGCTAAACACTCCCAGCTCCCACAGCCATTCCTTGTAAGATTTGTGCTCCAACCTCTGTTGCCCTTCTTTGGACTCACTCCCATGCTTCAATATCTTTGTTGTAGCGACAGGCCCAGAGCTGATCACAGGATTTGAGGCTCAGCCTCACCAGTGCCGAGTACAGGGGGACAATCCCTGCCCTGCTCCTGCTGCCACACCATTGCTGATCCAGGCCAGGATGCCATCGGCCTTCTTGGCCACCTGGGCACAGCTGGCTCATGTTCAGCTGCTGTTGACCAGCACCCCCAGGTCCTTTTCTGCCAGGCCACTTTCCAGCCTCTCTTCCCCAGCCTGTAGCCCTGCCTGGGGTTGTGGTGACCCAAGGACAGGACCCAGCACTTGGCTTTACTGAACCTCGTACTACTGGCCTCAGCCCACTGGTCCAGCCTGTCCAGATCCCTCTGCAGAGCCTTCCTGCCCTCCAGCAGAGCAACACTCTCGCCTACCTTGATGTCACCTGCAAACTGATTGAAGGTGCCCTGAATCCCCTTGTCCAGACTATTGATAAAGTTGTTAAACAGCACTGACCCCAGTACTCAGCCTAACACAAGTGACAGATCACCACCTGGGTGCAGCACCATTGACCACCTCTCTCTGGGCCCTGCCATCCAGCCAGCTTTTTACCCAGCAAACAGCACCAGGCCAAACCATGAGCAGCCAGTTTCTCCAGGAGAATGCAGTGAGAAATGGTGTCAAAGAGACTAAAGTCCAGGCAGAGTATATTCACAGTCTTCTCTTTGTTTTTATGACTCAGTTTGGTTATGATATCCATATAACTACGATGACAATGAAAAAATGCATTGCATTAATGCATTACATTCCTTCACTGTCTCAAATTTAGAGTGTAGTGGATTGCTTCTCATAGCTACCAAGTCAAACAATAGAAGTTTTTTGTTGGACCTTCACAGTTTCTTTTGTTTTATAGTACATTAAAAAAAGAGCCAGAATAACTGCACATTGAAAAGACAGTCTCAATTTGGTCTAGTTTTTCATACTTGCAGCAAACTACTTTAGGAACCACCTTCTGAAACACATCCACCTTCAGAATTTTTCCTTCCCACTCCCTGCAGCTCCTTCTGGCTCCTGCTGTCACACAGTAGGCTAAACAGGCAGAAATAGCTTTAAAAAACCTTACCCAAAGCCAAAAGGGGAAACATTTACTGATTCCAAGACTTTGGGTTCCCTAGTCCTCTTGACAGATTTGGTAAGATGCTAGCTTTGCCCACTCCTCAGCCCTCCTCTAGGGCTCCTCTCAAATGCTATTTGCAGCTCCCTCTGCCCAAAAGGCAACCTGACCAACACAAAAAGCTGTCACAGTCCTTTATTACACTGGCCTTGATGTGGGTATGCTTAACAATATTGAGTTCAAATATCCATTAAGAAACCAGGCTCCTTTTTTCTTCAGTTTTATACTGATTTTATAACTTTCCTAATATTAAAAGATAAAATTAGTCTCTGTTGAGACCAAAAGTAAAATCAAATATAGGGAGCATGCTTCATTTTACTGAAGGGAAATTTTTCTTTCATATCTGGTTGATGATTCAGAAGGTCATCATTATTCCAGGGTTACTCACTTCTGCTGAAATTCTAGCTTCTGGAATACCTGTATATCTAATGATATGACACACAGGCAAAACATGTCTTACACACAATCAAGTTGCCAGTGTAGGAGAATTAAGAGATTAAGAGGAAGTAAAACTACACTATCATTCCACAGAGAAAAGTAGTCCCATTCAGGACAGAGCCAAGTAGAATAGGAGGTGCAATATTAAGAAAGCTTGGTCTCTGGTTGGATAAACACAGAGCCTTTTGTAAACTAATTAAGATCTAGTTAACTGCAAGTAAATGTTTTGATCCTTATGCTCATTCTGATCTTGTTCAATTTTAGAATTAACAGCAAATAATAGTCACAAGCCTAAAGTACTCTTCCCCCTCTTTCCTGCCTTTTTTCTCTTTTGCCCTCCCATCTCACCCCTCTAGCTTTGATACGTCAGGAGCACAACACAGGAAACAGTGAGAGATCATTTGCTAGGTGTGTGTACCACTCTACTGAGAGTGTATGAGCTGTGCCAACATTGCAGAAACATGCAACACTATCTTATCTGCAATTGAGATCTTCACAGCTGCAAGGGTGCCCATGGCTCTGCACATCCTACCATTTACAGCTGGGGCCATCTTTTCTGTAATAGAAAAATGAACAGCTGCACAGCTCTGACAGTCAACTCCTTCAGTCTGTAGTCATCCAGAAATGTTGCTGTTTCTTTCCTGAGGGGTTAGTTATGTGGCTAATCAATTATCTGTCAGTTTTGGTGTTCGATGGGTTTTCAAGCACATTCCTGCATTGGTATTATGAGTCTTAAGACTTCTTTCAGGAACCTTACACTTCTTGTTACTAATGGCTAGAATTGCTCAAGCACAAAAAGCTAAAAGCTGGCAGCAATGCTCTAAAATTTTCACTTAAATTTTTTTTCCACTGGGCAGCAATTTTATAGTCTGCTTCTAGTCTTAATCTTCTTTTTAGTGCTAAGCAATCAGAAGTGAAAAAATTACTTTTTCAGTCTATATGAAAAATAAAATCCCTAATATTCAAAGACCTAGGGGGGTTGCCCCTCATATTAAAACTTAATTGGTAGGCATTGTAGTTTTTTGTTTGGTTAGGAAACATACTGAGTTTTACCATTACATATCTGTAAACCAACAAAGCTACTCATTTGGGGGCCAAGGAGGGAAAAACTTTCTCTATGTCTCACTTTCATACAATATGAGCAACACTGTAAGGAGAAAGATGCAGACACCCCCAGTGCAGACTGAAATACAGTAAGATTGAATGTTGTATGGTCTTCCACACAGTATGATGCATGTGATTTGAGGAACAGGTACCCTACAAAAATTTTGTACTATGAGGAAATAAAGAAAAAAAACCTCATAAATCTTACTTCTTATCAACAATGACTTCTTTTGATTTACACTCACTCAAAATTATGTAACTTAATATGGAGCAACATCTAAAGCAGGCTCATGGTGTGGAGATACACAGACCTACCAGTAACATCTGATGGCAAGACCACATTTCAGACTCATTTTAATGTAACATGGCTGTGTACCTACAGAGAGAAAACCCTGGATATCTACAGCTAAGAAATTTCTGAGCTAAAAATATTCCAAAATCTCCAACAGTGAATATCTTTTTAGCAGGACACTTTGAAGCTGAATATTCATCTCTAGCTGAAAGCATATCTGATGGTCCAAAGAACGGTAAGTCTCTGACCCACTACTGCCCAGGCTGCAACAGTTTTTTTTAAGCAGCTTAAAATATTGGCAAGAGCTCCCCTTACTGGTCTGCTTTCAAACTATCAGCTCTTCCGTCCTGAAAATCTTTTATATGAAACAAAGATGGGTAAAATATTACCTATATTCCACATTTCAGAAAAAAACAAAAAACAAAAAAAAAAAAAAAAAAAAAAAAAAAAAAAAAAACAAAAAAAAAACAAACAAAAACCCAGGTCCACATCAAATTTATATCAGATATCCTATTGTTCACATTTCTGACTAGCTGCTAGGTCATAAACCCAAAGATAATGACTTAGTTTAGGAAAAAATTACTCTTCCATCACTGTGAACTTCAACTTATTTTGAATCCTTGATTTTGTACAGCACATATAGGCCTTGCCACAGCTGAAATTACAAAACACCCAATTCTAACATACTGAGTAATGCACTTATTTCACAGTAACCACCACCAGCTTCAATGGGATCATTTGTATTTCTCACTGACAATCAAGGAGTCAGCGTGGAAATTTATATGGCATTTGGAACTGCAAAAAAAAAAATATTATGAAAGCTTTGTTTTCTTCAATGGCCTACTGTTTGATTTTAAGAGCAAAATATACCTCTCAGACTGTGTTGGTTTATATGATTAAAGAGTGGTTAAGATACATATAGAGATATATGTATGTATACACATTTATATATGATTTTTAGTGCCCTACTCTTGTAAGGTCAGCCTAAGGGTGAAGAAGCCAACTAAGAAAGGTTAAATACAAGTAATTTTTATGAAATACCATTATCTTTAATTCACAGTAAACAATCTTGTTTACTTCATCCCACAGTAAACAATCCTGTTAATGCATAAAATACATGTTCTCTGGATTGTTCTCACACACATGAGGTGGCCCTGCAGAGCTGAGTGAGAAAAAACTGTAAAATCTGTTGTTTTGGCACATTAGGAAAAAAAAATAGAGGGAATCAGAGGATATGCTTTTGAATGTAGCCTGTAAACCTGGAAAGACTGTAAAACAGGATTTCTTAATGTATAACAGCACTTGGAGGAGGTTTAGTACAGCATATCAGACAGCCATCTAGCTCTCACCACTAAGTAACAAAAAACAAAAATCAAAAATATATTTTCATTATAATTACATTAAACAAATAAACAAACCCACTACTATTCTAATGGATTCAGATGCCTACATTTTCTGTGAAACACAGGCAGTTTAGCTGCAGAAGCAAATCTACTCAGCCTAGTTCTCTCAGGTAAAATGGAAGAATTTCCTAAAGCATTCTCTATTTTCTTTCAACAGCAATCTCTATTTTCTTTCTTGAGGACACATCCATTCTCTCTAGTGATTGTTGGTTATTTCCTCCTTTACTGTACTGGACAATTATTCCTCCTGGACTAGTTCTTGTACCAGAGAGAAGGAAGAGGGACTCAGGTATTGATCACAAGTGAACCAAGTCATTACAGCCCCATCTACACTGACCAACCAGGGTCATACTCATTGTGCTGCCAGCCCCCTGCTAAAACAATCCCCTCTCCAGAATTAGCTTATTCCACAATTTATAAGACTATCTAAATATGTGACAGCTTTTAGACTTACTTACTTTTTACACAACTTTCTTCAAAGGCCGTTAATAAACAATTTTTTTAAAATTTTGAGGTTTCAAACAAAAAAACCAAAATGTCCAATAGTATAATCTTCAATAAAAATGAAATGTTATTGCTTTATTTCACTAGGAAGCTGCATTTTCAGTTTCTATCCCTCTCTTCCCACATAACACGTTGTTTGATTTATTCAAATTCTCTTACCTTGCTTTAGAGAGCTGTCTCACCCTTCTATTAATACAACTCTTTAGCTTCTACATGTGTTAATGAAAAAAGAATTTATGAGCAGGTTCAAGTTACAATAACTATACAAGAACAACTGTTTACATCACAAAATGCTAACAAGTGAACTTGCAATCTTATAATAATAATAATAATAATAATAATAATAATCTTATTTAGATCTAAGTATAAGTAAGTAGCAAGTAATAAAGGAAGTTCAAGTAAGTCTCTTTTATGTAATTCTACTACCATGCTCTTCTTCCAGTACACAAAATACTTTCAACTCAAATTGAAAGCAAAAAGTGAGCAGTGAAAGCCCTTCAAGATAAAATTTGGTGCTTCTACAAGCAGCAACAAGTCTGTCATTCAAGCTCTATTTTGGCTGCTCAAACAGGACCTGAGAACACTGTAATTCTTTGATAGATACTAGCAAAAAAGTGAACATATTAGTTATGGATACAAACATTAAATTAACATACAATATTCCAAATTCAGTGAAGGCTATTTTCTCACCCTATCAACTCTATTACCAAAGCATGGATATATTTAAACAGGACTCCTACAGCTCTTATTCTCAAATGTTTCCAGCCTTTAAAAAATGTATTTTAACACCGTGTTTCATTCCAAGCTGTACTCACCAAGAATATTTCACACCTGAATGAACACCAGCACAAAGTTTAAAATCTGTAAGTGCAAATGCTGATTATCTCAAAATGTATAGATATTTTTAACACTAGTATCTACTTTTCTCCCATCTGGGCAAATATTTTTGTTGTTGTTGAAGCATGTAAGTTCTAGGATTACATGCATTTAAAAACAATCAAAACGTTTCAGAGGTCCAAGTTTATTCAAATCACAGAATCCCTTCCTTGGGTTTTTTGCTTGTTTGCTTTTTAAAATCATACACAAACTCAATTTCTAAAGTTTCCTCATTGGATTTCCTTCACCATACTACCTGATTCAAGATCCTTTTTCCTCTAGGAACTACAGTGAACTCAGCTCCTTAGACTACACGTGATGATATCAACTTACATCTTTACATCTTTTGTTTATTCTTCCAGCACCGGATTGGTTATGCCTTGTTAGGGTACAGGAAGGATCAAAAGTATTGACAGGTTTAGAAGTTAAAGGTCCATTAACTTGTTTGCTCAAAAAAACCAAATTTTGAGCAGAGAGTATAAGAATGCATGTCCAACTGTTTAGTTTATACAGTTTGGAACTTCTATCCCTCTGTATCGCATAAGTCATGCATCAATTGTAAATATAAGCTAAAATACAGGGAAAACAGCAGCAAAGCTGTACAGTTAACCAGGAGAAAAAGACAAGAACTGCAAGAAGTTTATTACAGACTGAAAAGGAAAGTCACAATAGAAATGGAGCACTAGACATGTGAAATACAGAGAAGCTCAACATGTGGAATTCCAAACATGACTTTTCAAATGCTGTAATTTGAAGAGAGTGATGGATGATTTACCTTTCAGCAGAATTTGGATGGAAAATAAAACAGGATTCCAAAGAAAGGAAACAGACACTTCTAAATAAATTGTACTAAGTTATAATGCCATGTTAAAACTACTGATTATTTCTCCATTAAATGAGCACCCAATCTTCCAAAAAAATAACAGTTATGAGGTCAATATTTGATCGGTCTCTTGAGATCAATCTCAAGAAAGAGGCAAGAAACCATAAACCATTTATAAATAAGATTTAAACTTCTTATTTCAGACATGTAGACGGTTCTTTCTTTTCAGACATGTAGCTGGTTCTTAATCTACATGACCAGGGAAGCATCCACTAGTGAAAGAAAGAGATGAAACAATTTGGACCCAAACTCATTGTTCTATACAGTCAGAGAAAAGGGAAGGTATCAGAAATGTCATGAAGTTAAATTTTACAGGGCTAATTGCTCATCCACATGAGCCTGACTATACACAATTTTACAGAACTTTCTTTGGACAGCTTTTTGATTAAAAACATCTAGTGAAACTTTCTGCTGAAGATTCCTTCTTCCCGAAGAAAAAAAAAAAAGCAAACCAAAAAACCAAACTGAACAAAGACCAAGGACAAACCTACCAATTAATCTGATATCTACTGGACAAGAGAAAACAAGCAGTAGTGGGAGAGTCAGTAAGAAAAACTGTTCCTTATAAAAGCTCTTCTCTTTACATTTTTTCTCAAAGACAAAATGGTGGCATCTATCTGATGTACACGAATAGGTCTGAAAACCAAGCCAGTGTCTGAGCTAAAGTTACAAATACAGCGTAAAAAAAACCCCAAACAACCAAACCATGACACTATAAAGCTTTTTTCTTTGCAGCAAAAGGCAACATGGGAAAAAGAACTAAGCGGAAGGAAAAAAACCCATAACCAAAAATCCAAAGCCAGCTTTCTTGTTTAGGTAGAGCATGGGAGTCTGATCACATAACTTATTTGACTATCAGTTCCAGTGAAAAAATACAAGCAATTATATCTATAGGACTGGTCTCCCATTTCTGTCACCCCTTTAATTTATGATGGTCTAGGGCAAGAGATTTTGTTGTCCCATTCCCTCCATATCCCTCCTTCCTCTCCAAACTCCCACCACCTCTCCCCAAACTCAGAACAACTCAGTAAGCACAGCCTTGGTAAAAGCAGGCAAGTAGTATGGGGCATTTGTAACATGTTTTAACAAAAAAACCCCAACCAACACAACAAAACACTCAGACCAACTCTCATCCTGCTGTATAAAACCCATCAACCCATCTGACCATGCCTCCAGCTTAGAGATGTTCCATCAAGCACAGATTCAATAGATATTCTTTACTTTCTATCAGTCACACTATAATCAGATTCAACAACACACAAGAACACAACATGTCAGAAGACTTCATACAGCACTCCAATACAGAAACACTACTCTATTTTTTGGGTCATATCATCTTGCAAGATAAAAACCTAAAGGAAAACCAGAGAGCATGCATCAAAAATTCTCAAGGGAACTCCTCAAGTGTATAATTTTAAGACTTTTAATAAAGATAACACATTCTTTCAAAATGAGAAACAAAATCCAATTCCAGACTGTTTTGTCTATGAAAATGATGCATTTTCTATAGTAGCCACTTCTATGTAGAACTTACATGCCACACTGTTATCTATTAAAACAGTAACAACCCAAACTACTGAAATTCACTGTTCCAAAACTTGCAGTAATCTCATTTCTCTGGTTTTTCTCACTTCTGAGTAATAGGAAATGAGTTCTGGTCCATTAACTCGCCCACTCTCTCCTGGAGGAAGTTGACCAGCTCAGCTAATACAAAGACATGAGTTTCATCCAGGTCTTGTATGATGAACTTCTTTCCCAAAGCATTCGACTCATCCAAGTAGAGCAGAAACTGCTTCATTGCAGGGTCACTGTAGAGACAAACACAGGTCAGACCCCACCTCACAGTTACAGTTGCAAACAGAAGAAACACCATCCAAAGACTTTCCCAAAGGGTTTAAGAAAACTAAAATGAATTTTCACAACTTAAATACAGGTTGTGAAGCTTTAGTAAAAGTCAATTCTTTCCAAGTAGTTTTGGTTACTATAGAGACAAAAATAAAATGGTAATAAAGTCTAATGAGTAGAACCAGCTGCTTGATTAGCAGATAAGTTTCTGTTTGCTGCTGTTAAAGCAGCTTCAAAAACACCCAAACCAAAACTAAAACTCAAAAGTCCAACCCTTAATAAGGCAAGACTGAACTTACATTCCTGATTTCAGCAATAGCCTCATAAAAATATGTTTCCTTAAAGCACCATGATAACCAAAAAAGAGGAGAACACAGATCTCACTCAAAGTACTATAGCACAGACAAAGAGTGCCCATATAAGAATACTACATTTCTCACACTCTAACTGAACAGTCACAATGTCACCTTCTAAATAAAATTTAAATGTTTAAAAGAAAACATTTTGGAAGTACAGAACTGCTTTGTGCAGTTATAGGTTGCAAACATATTAAGAGATTAAATGTACAGCAGAAATCTCACACATCATATAATGCTATACAATGACCCCACAAATCTTGAGTGATGCTTCCTTTAATTTTGGAGGTAGCCAGGGACTTGAGTCTCAGTCCAGAGGTGAGATTATATGAAAATAGGTACATTGCACCTACACCAAAAGCTGGCATTTACCAACTCCAAGCACATTCCTTTCGAATATGATCTACAAACAGCACCACATGTTAGTCTTGCACTGATTCAGTCTAGAGCTGATTAAATAAAAACAAAACAGGAACGGAGAAATGAAAGATTACCTCATCTCCCTCAAGAATCAGTAGAGAAACACTTTGTTCACAAACAACAACAGCAAGAAACTCTGTTTGCAAGCAATACAAAGAACAAGAGGGAGCATCTAATATTTTCAAGGAAAAATGGCCAGGATAACTGGATCACTTGTACTAGGGTAAGTCTACCTGACAAGCATACAGGTAACTTACATATACAGCTAAAATTTTAACTTGTGTACCTTTCAAAATATGTCACAATATTAGGGGACCATCACACATGGTAGAATATAGCTTTGAAACATAATTTCTCATAGTTAATGCTTATTTTAGGTATTTTACATAATTTTCTCTTCTAAATTAAAATAATCTGCAGACTGTTATATATTTTTTTTAAAAAATGGATTTTTGTAACCATGTGACTGCTAACTTTTTTGCCATCATATTTTTTAACCCCATATTCATGTGCAGTTTTCTTTTCTTAGAGGTTAGGCATAAGTGGAAAACAGTCTCTTGAACAGAAAAACGGGAGTTTGGCATTAGGATTATCTACAATTGCCTTTTCCTTCTTCCTCCAAAGGCTGCACTTGTCTCTGCTTGTTCAGCACCACCTTTCCCACAATAATTCCTTTTGTCTGGGCTCTTCAGTTACTTCACTCAGTTCCAGGTCTAAAGAAACACAGCCTTTGACATGAGGAGAGGCAGTAAATGCTGTTACTCACCACTCAACCAGAACACCTTTCAGAACATTCACCATCTTCCCGGCTCCCTTACGAACACTGAAGAGTCGGCAAGAGCAACTCCTTCTAAAGAAACACAGCCTTTGACTTGACGAGGAGAGGCAGTAAATGCTGTTACTCACCACTCAACCAGAACACCTTTCAGAACATTCACCATCTTCCCGGCTCCCTTACGAACACTGAAGAGTCGGCAAGAGCAACTCCTGCTCTGGAACACACTGTGAAAAACAGAGTTCACTCTTTAGAATTTTTAGAGCTTTAATAAAGGATAAAAGGACAAATTTCCAGTGCTGGGGTGCTTTTGGCAAATGGCAAAAGAGCACAGAGGTAGCCTAAAATCATGTTCTCAATATATAGTTACATTGCTGGGGTTACATGCATATTCATTACTTTATACATTATTGAAACATTCCTTTGAGATTTTGATGTTTCTCTTGTTTGGTTTTAACCTCTGACTTGTCTGCAGGACATTCTGTAGGTTAGGTCCATATATTTTATTTCTTTCTGTAGTACTATCCTGTTGTTTCACACTTGCTTACAGCAAAGAATTGATAAATCCTTCCCGGATGCTTATGCTCTGTTTTCTGTCACTGTTATCACTTGCAGTCCACAGATGCAAGAAATAAAATAATTGCTTTACACTATTCTCTGAGTTAGCTACATGGAAGCATTTTAGTCTCTATTTTAACAGTTTGCTAAAGCTTTGCTAAAGTGTGATACATTTATCACGCTATTCACATTTATATGAGCTATACAGTGAATACATAAACAGGTTATAGTATACAAAAGCAGTTAAAGCAAGTATAAATTGTACTGTATCAAAATACTTGCGATGCAAAAAGCTAATCTATAAATACGAAAGCCAATGTTATATTATCATCTATAACAGCACTGGCGATCACAGGAAATCTGAAAGCACAACACGCCCCACACACCCCCAACACACAAACCCAAACAAACAACGCCTCGGTTAAACTCAGAGGCTCTTTACGACAACCCTACTCCCCCCAGGGGAGTTGCTGGCCCGTCGTGCCCGTCACCTCCGCTATGGTCAGAGGAGTTCCCAAGGGATCCGAACCCGCCTTGCACAGAGGGGTTCCCCAAACCTCGGCTCCGGCCCCTCACGCCCGCCGCGTCCCTGCCGGCGGAAGTGCTTCCCCTTCGCCTGCGCATGCGCGCGCGCCACCGGCCCCCGGCAGCGCCCGCGGATTGGCCGGGGCTCCCGGCGGCGCGATGGCGTCACGCGGCGCGCGGGGGCCGCCGCTGGGAGCTCGGCGCAGGCGGAAGGTGGGAGCGGCGGCCTGGGCGGGGGGCGCGGGGATGGCGGGCGGCGCTGGACGGGCGGGCTGGGTCAGGGTAGCGCAGTGCGCTGCTTCTCCCCGTTGGAAAGAGGCACAGAGCCACCCCAGCCTGGCTCCTTGCCCGTTTACGTGTTGCATCGCTTAAAGTTGGGCTTGCGGTGGTGTTTTTGTCTTTTTTTCCAGTGCGCCCCAGCTGCGCAGTCGCGGGGCGGGTAGGTGGGGACCGCACCCCGGTGCGGGACGGGGCTCGGAGCTGCCTGGGCCAGCTGTGGAGCGGTGCGAAATGGGTCCTTTTGCGTTATGTTTGTATGTGCCTAAGCACGAAAAGCTGAGCGTGAGCCGGCAGTGCGCGCTCGCAGCCCCGAGAGCAACCGGCTGGAGCGGGCGGCGCGTCCAGGGCGGCGATTGTGCCCCCTCCTCCGCCCTGGTGAGGCCTCACCTGGGCTGCCCAACATCACAAGGACACGGAGCTGCTAGAGCAAGGCTGGAGATGGGCCACGGAGTTGCTAAGAGGGCTGGAGCGCTTCCCCTGTGAAAGCAGGGCGAGGAAGTTTGGGCGGCTCAGCCTAGAGATGAGAAGGTTGCGTGGAGACCCCAGGGCAGCCTTCCCTGTCTGGAGGGTCCTGCAGGGAAGTCAGAGAGGGACACTTAATCAGGAAGAAGGAGTAATGGGTGCAAATGAAAAGGGGAGACGTTTAGATTAGCTATTTTGAAAGAAATTCTTGAGTGTGCAGGTGGTGAGACACTGAAACAGATTTCTCAGGAAGGTTGTGGATGCCCCAACCTTGGAAGTGTTCAAGGCCAGGCTGGAAAAGGCCGTGATCAACATGGTCTGGTGGGAGTTCCCCTGCCCATGGCAGGGGTGTTGGGATTAGGTGATCTTTAAGGTCCATTCCAGACCCTTAACGTTTGATGATTTGATGCTTGCCCTCGGACCTGAACAGGAGCTCCTGGCAACAGAGGAGCGGTGCTCACTTCGTCCTCCTTCGTGTTTGCAGGTGCATGTTTTAAATTTTAGTAATTGTGGCACTTGCTGTCACTGAACAACATGTTTATTTCAGACTGTGGTTAGAGAGAGGAGTAAATGTGAGTACTGTGACTCTGTGAGTAAAGGTGGTAAGGAGCTGTCATGAGATGGGGTTTGGAGGCAGGAGAGGTGTCTCTAGAGGACTGGTGATCAAAGTCTTAAAAGTGTTTCACAGTGTGGTGTACTCTGTTGAAGTGAAATGATAAACAATGTTGAAATGACAGAAGTCAAAAAGCAGTCTGCAGTGATTTTGACAGTGCTGGGGTAATGCTGTTGTTTTTCAAAAATCTCCCAAACACAAGCAAGAGAGAAGAGAAAAATCAAAACTTTTGGGGAAATAAGAAAAGAGGGAAGACATGTTAAAAGAAGGACACAAAAAGAGTCCCCTTGTTCAGAGCTGTTGGACACTGACGATAAAAGTGATATAAACACTTTGCTTGGTCTGCAGAGATTACCTTAAATTCAAGGAGACTATCAGGCTTCCATATTTCAACATCAGGTTTACACATGTGATATTTTATCGTTTTGGGTTAATTGTGATTACGGTAACAGAGATCTAATTTGACAAGAATTCGATTTGTATGTGGGAGATACCGGTGTGTTTTTCATCACTATAGACACATTAACTCAATATTTCAGTTAGTACAATTGCACCAATGCAGACACTAAAATTTCACTTAGAAGATAGGAGTTTCATGTTACTTCTGCACTGTATGCAAAAAGTGTTAGTTTTGGGTTTTTTTTTTTTAATGTAGTAGTTCCTTAAGTCTTGTTAGTCAAAATAAAAGACTTACTTGCCAACACAATAAATTATGAACTTTTAAAAGGGGTTGGTTACTGAGTTGTATTAATGCCTGTGTCATACTGGGTAATGTCTTGATGGAGATAGGACCATATCTGGTATTTAGGGAAGAGTGACTAAGAAGTAGGAAAGGAAACCTAGACACAGAGAAGTTAATTGGAGATACGTAGTCACTAAAATCAACAGTAACATAATTGATTAAAAACTGCTTTAAACTTTTCTTATAATTGAAATTCAGCCCATTATTTAGCCCATAAATTGAGAAATTTATAGAGTTCTTTAATTGGAGTGCTTTTTATGGAGCAAAATGACATAAACATGGTTTATTGTGACCTTTACCATCATGACCTTTGCTGTAAAAAGACAGGAAAAAAATGCTACAGGATTTCTGCTGTAATTCTCAAATCAATCATTACTTTTTTTCTTTCCCCCTCAATATGCAGAATGTCAGTGGCTGCTTACTGTGTATTTTGCTACAGAAAAATAGGAACTTCTGGTCCAGCCACAAAAAAACAACTACCCTGGAATGATATCAGTAAGTACCATTCATTATGTATTGATCTGAAGTGTTAATAAAAAGGAATGACATGACACCATGCATAATTAAAAGCTACTGAAGTTTTAAGCCCTCGAATGCTTAGTGATTAAAAGCTCCTGTTTGTCCCTGCTCTCTGCTTCTGACCTTGCTTTGCGTAGTGATGTGTAATATGACCCCAGCAGATTATCTGGTACAAACACTAGATGAGGGTCTTTCCCTAACTAAATGTGATCTCCTTAAACTATCTTCAATTCCACTAGTATCTGATTTTTTTTTTTGTAATCTCTAGAGCCATTCTTTATTCACTGTTTACATTCATAAACAGTGACTAAAGCTTGTTTCTATTCTTTCTTTTCCTTATTTACGTCAAGCTCAGGTAAGTCTCTGTTTTCTTTGGTGTCTTCAACATATAATGACAATTCTTATAATTCTGAAATTTATTTCTGGGCATTAAAGATAGGATATTTCAATTTCTGCTGTACAGGAAGCATTGCATTTTTTTCTTTCTCAAACTTCTCTGCCAGTTATTTCTTCAACATGTAGCTGCTGCCTCTTGTCTGCATGCAAAATTCTTACGGCCTCACAAAGATGGAAGCTGGTAGCAGTGGTTGTGGGGCAAATCTCCCAATTCATGCTGAGGAAAAGAAATTATTCATGATAGGTGAGATGTGTTACATTGGGTTTGCTGCTGCTGGTAATGATTAGAGTTTCTCTGTATAGAGATCCTTATATACAGATAATCAGATCAACTTTGTAGCTACAAAGTAGCTGAAATCTGGAAGGAATAATTTTGTTTAAAAGGCAAATTGTTGCAAGTAGCATGTATTTATTATCTGTTTGCTTTATAAATTAGGTTCAATTGAACTATTTTTTTTTTAAATATAATTCAATTGAATCAGTATTTGCTCATGGAGACTCTGCAGGACTTTTCAAAAAAACATGCATAGTCCTATATGTAATAATATACACTGAAGAAATAGCTGCAACATTTAAGAAAAAGTTAACTCCTTAAAATTATTTGGAGTTCCAAATCACTGCTAATGTTACAGGCAGAGAAAGTTAACTGTTGATTCTGGTAGCTGAGCAGTGCATGCAATTGAGAGGTAGCAATATTCAAAGTAAATAGCACTGGCAGGATACATGTTTTATCATCTTGCTTAGGAGAGCAGGAAATCTGAATCAAGTAATGTTTTCTCCAGTTGTAAATTTTGGTTAATAATTTCTTGAAAGCTAGAGAACAATGGACATTTTTTTTAAAGCTTTTTCTTAATGGTTGGTATTCCTACTGTCTGATAATCAAATGGTAGCTGTGTTTATATTGAGGTGATGCACACGACTTTGTTTGACATTTGGTTTTGATTTTTTCAAGGAAAAATTGCAAAGGTAACTGGATCACTTATACTAGGGTAAGTTGTAACTAATGAGCATATATGTAACTTGTGGATACAGTTAAAATTTTAATATGTGTATCTTTCAAAAGATGTGATAATATTAGGGGACATTAGACATGGTAGAATATAGTCTTGAAGCACAGTTTCTGATAGTTAAAGTTTTTTCAAGTATTTTATAGCCTTTTCTCTACTTTGCTAAATTAAAATAATCTACAGACTATTATTTATTTTGTAAATTCTCTATGATTTATGCCAATGCGATTGCTATATTTTTATTGTGTTGTTGTAGTTGATATTCATATGCAGCTTTTTTTTTTTCTTTAAAGAGGCTTTGTATTCATTACATATGAAGTCCTGTCCTTAAATAAGTTACTGCAAATCGATACTCAAGCTCTACATCAAGAAAAACTTAAATCCTATGTATATGTACGTACAGCTTCTCTAAGTCCAAGTGAATATCAAGGTAAGATGCATAATTGTTTGAGTTCTGAAAACAGAATTCTAATAGAATACAATGTTTCTGGAAATCATCCTTATATAACAAGTAAAGTTTATTTCCTTAAGTCTGTTACCAAGAGATGTCACCAAATTTATTTTAAGCTGCTGACTGGTTTGGGTTTTTTTTTTTTTTTGAGATAGTTCTTTCTATACATGGTTCTCTATATATCAAATAATTCTCTTTATACAGTGTCTATATGTATATGTGTGTGTATTTCTTTTTCCATATATCTGTGAAAAGTGAGATGAGAGAACTGTCTTTCAGACTTCCAGTAATATAAAAATACTCTTGTAGGGTTTACATACAAAGCCAGAAAAGAAATTCATAAAGCAGTGAGGAGAATTCTAGAAACAGAAGCTAAAATCTTCCGGAGACCTTTTAACGGTAGGTATCAAAAGCAGGACTTATCTATGATTTTTATTTTTTAATAGTAAGAAGTAGGGCAGTTAGGAAGTAAAACATTTTTTTCTTACAAAGTTAACACATTATTTTGTTCTTGAAACAGTGATAATATAGCTTACAATTTCTATATTTATATGGATTATCAGTCAGTCGTCTATTTTCTGTGTACTAAAACAATTTATTTTCTTAAAGTAAATGAAACTGATGGTTAAGAGGAGATTTGAGGGTTGTTTTTTTCCTTGTTCTAGAAGATATTTAAAAGTTAAGATACCAAGTTAATATTTGATATCATTTTTATGTAAAAAAGGTGTTCGTGGGATGAAATACTCTCAAAGTCTCATTTTAGAAAAGTATGTATGCTTTCATCAAATTGACAGCATTAACCGAAAGCAGCACAGTTTTTTGGATCTTTGAATACTTTTTCAAATAATTTTGAACAAGAATTTCCATTTGTATCAGAAACTGTGCTCCTGAGGCATGCTGTCTATTCTCATTTAACTCTCTCTTAAATGATTATAGCAATGTGCATCTCCACTGTCATCTTATGAAATTAATTCTTCAAGGTCAGAACCTCAAGGGTTACTAATAACTTGCAGCTTCTGCTGGTAATTCTGGTTGGTAAGTGCCAGCCAGGGGTTGTGTGTGTTACGTAGATACATGAAATAACTACTTGGTGCCACTAAAATGAGACAAACTCACCATTTTAGGATCAGCATTTCACTGATGTCATTCTGTCCTTGTTCATTGTACTAATTTAAGGTTAAAATGTTACACTCTAAATTACTGTGAACAAGTAATACTCAAATATTAAAAAACAGCGTATTTCCATACTCCACAAATAGAAACATGGGTGGTTGAAATGCTCATTAATAATAACTTGGATTTCATTTGTTTCCTGGTCAAAGAACAATTCAGTACATTTGATGGAGAAGATCATGAGTGTGCCTTATGGCTTCTCTTAAAGAGAAGTCAGTCAGAAGACAAAGCGATCCGACTGCAGGCTGTGCAAGACCTGGCAAGCAACAGTCACTGGCATGGTAATGTATGCTGATGTAGCCTAATTTGTCCCAGAAATTCCACAGAGTCTCAGTTAGCTGTTCCAAGTTTGCAGATAACATGAAGAAAAGCTAGTAGGTGCAAGAAGCATAAATATGCTCTGAAACTTGGTCTAAAATGTGGGGGAATTATTTACATTTCAAGTAGCTGTTCTTTCCCAATACCCTGACACAGTGCAAGTGTTTGCAGTGCAGGCATCTCTCTGTTTCCCCACCAGAGGATTGTAACCATTGCTGTGGCATGGAGAGCAGTTCATGCTCTTTAGTTCCTTGGATTTTCTGTTGGGATTGCTAATGCAGTCACAAGTTTTGGCAGTGATTTATTTTTTTATAAGCCTCTGTAGGAGTGAGTTTAAGGCCCTTGGTTAAGTTAATAAAAATTGGTTAGGGGCTGATAGGTAGTAATGACAAACCAGAGGTAGAGGGCTTGTATGTACAAGCATTATCTGTAAGCCATTTTTTGTCCTAGTTATTATTTAATAAGTTCTCCCTCTTGCTCTGGCAGCAAATACCCTTGAAACCCCAAGTAAAGGGGAGGTGTGTGTATGTGTATTTGTGTTCCCTCCTCTCCCCTCCATCACCAGGCTACATCAACTAGGTGACATTCCATTTTGGACTCTCATTTTTGATAATTTAGTCAGTTGTGGCTCTCACTTTTCCAGTGCAATTCCACGCTGTGGGATTTATCTTGTTTCAAATTGCCTTTTTAAAATGCTAAATAATTTCCACAGGGAATTTACACCAGCAAAGTGTGTTTGAAAATGTTTGAAAGCTAGGATGTACCAAAACTGAGCTTTGTCCTTTGTAGATGAATGCTGTTAGCAGGTGATTTCAGACCACAAGATATCCAGTATCAGGAATTTAGTTGCCTTTTGTTATCTCTCTTTCTCTGTAGTGCTCATTGTTGTAGTATTTGGACATTTCACAAACACTGATTATTCTTGCCGACTGCCTCATGAGGGAAACAGGCTTTTTTTAAACCTGATGCTTCAAAACCAAGTCAAGAAAGTTTAGGACTGAAAGTATGTGCTGATTTTTCACAACTAGGACCAAAGTGTTCAGCTCCAGTGAGTTCAGTTTGCAGGTATAAATTGCCTCAACCAAAGGAAAAGTGTTGCCAATCTATGACTGTAAAAAGTATCTTTTAAATTGTTTGTCAGTTTTGTTCTAGAATTGTATAACAGTAACAGGAATAGAAGCAAATTTTTGTAGAAAAAAGTGTTGATCCACTTCAAGACTTTATTTTCTTTTCCTTCAGTTTGCCACTAAATCAAACTGGCCTATAATGAACAGTTAGTGTCCAGGTGTATTTCAGCTCAGTGTAGTGCTCGTCTAACATCTGCAGTTTTTAACTTTTGGAATTTGTGGTTAGAAAATCAAAGGGTTTTTCTAAGTAGACTGCAGAGAGATGGTTCTTCTTTTCAAGTATATTTACAAAGTAGATCACAAACTACATTTAAAACAAAATTAAGTATATAAGGGTAGTTTTAACTCTAACATTGAAATTCTTGTACAACAGATTATCAGTATGTCACAGTTGCTCAAACCTGTGATCAAAGGACTGCTATAGGTTTGGCTCGTTCCAAAGATGTTGACCTTCGTTTTTTCCTGCCTCCACCACCATTGCCAAAAATAAAGACTGTAAGTAAAGGAAGAGTAAGTATTAGATAATTCTTAGTTGCTTACTTCTTTTTTTTGTTGTTAACTTTTGTTGAAAGTGAAGTTCTTCTAAAGAAACTGACTAGTAGTAAAATACCAAAATACAAAACTGTAATATGTGATACACTTTTGGGGTATATCTTCATTAGGGAGTAGCATGATGGAAAGAAATAAGGTTGGAAGTATTGATCAATTATTATTCTTGGACTGTTATCCGCATGACATATTTACAAGCAGTGAAGTCTGAGCCAGTTACCAGTCTGACAGACACACTGGTTGTCTCTATCCAGTGGTCAATGTGAAGAAATCATCCTGGATTGCCTTGTTGGCACTGACAGAATCCTTCACACAGAGCATGCTCCTGGAGGCCTTTTGTCTCCTCAGCAGTACTGTGGTGCTCTGCTGTAGGCCCACCTCTTCACTGTCAGCTTTTGGGTGCCAGCAGATCCTTATTAAATAAATTTGGCCTTGCTTTTTTTTTTTTTTTTTTTTTTTTTAAAGTTAGTTTTAAGCTTAACACATTTTAAATGTGTGTGTATTTATTATATATATTATGGTCTGAGGACTCATGTCAGCAGCTTCTTCCATAAACAGAACTGGCATATGAAGTATAGTATTCAAGGTGTTTTGGACTGCTAATAGAATGAAGAGGGGCAGAAGGCCCTGTCAGAAAATACCTGTGTATCTTAACCAACAGAACTCTGAATATCAGCTTTGATTGGGTGTGGTATTCTCAGTCTTTGCTTTTTTGCCTTTGTAACATTATGTGATAGAGGATCTGTTCCAGTCAGTCCTTAAATACTAGGTTACACTGGTATGTGGTTATGGATATATTTTTACAGCAGTGTGATTGCTAGGTGATTGAAGCTAAGAGTTGCCAATCTGCTGCTTAGGAAGTTGAATCAAATCATTGTGGCAACTCTACCCAAGTAAGTCTCCATCTCTGATTTTATCAAAGAATTAGAATAACAGCAAGTTCAGTGATGGTGGGCAAATAAAATTACTTGGTTGGATCTATCAATCAATATATCAATATATCAATCAATATATCAATATATGTTAAATGAATACTTATATTAGTTTTTCAGACCAAACATTAAAAGAAATATGTTTTATTTTTTACTAATAATTTATACATTCATTTTAATGGAGCAGCACCAAAAGCACAGCATCACAAGTTGGTGGATGAGGAAGGTGATTGTCCCACTCTGCTCTGCACTGGTGTGGCCTCGCCTTGAGCACTGTGTGCAGTTTTGGGCACTACAGTATAAAAAGTATATTAGACTATTAGAGGAGTGTCCAAAGGAGGGCAAAGATGGTGGATGGCCTTGAGGGGAAACCACATGAGGAGTGGCTGAGGTCACTTGCTGTTCAGCCTGGAGGAGACTGAAGGGAGACCATTGCAGTCACAACTTCCTCGTGAGGGGAAGCTGAGAGGCAGACACTGATCTCTTCACTCTGGCAACCAGTGACAGCTCCTGGGGGAATGGCCTGAAGCTCTGTCAGGGGAGGTTTAGGTTGGATATCAGGAAAAGTTTTTCACCCAGAGGGTGGTTGAGCACTGGAACAGGCTCCCCAGGGAAGTGGTCGTGGCCCCAGGCCTGACAGAACTCAAGCAGCTTTTGGACAATGCTCTCAGGCACATGGTGTGATTCTTGGGATGGTCTTGTGCAGGACCATAAGTTGGACTTGTATGATGCTTGTGGGTCACTTGCAACTCTGAGTATTTTATGATTCTATGAGAATTTCTATGTAGTTAAGGGTGAACTTTTAAGTTTCCTCTGCCAAGGAGGAGCTGGTTTTTATTCTGCTCTTTGGAACAATTAGAATAATATCACCAAAATATGAAATGTAAAGCTTGCTTTTTATCATTTATTTGGTGGTTTTGTAATTATCAGTTTCCAAAGTCTTTACAGATAAAACTATTAAACTGAAGTTACAAAGTACTTAAGTCCGAGGTTCATATTTTATGGCCTCATTAGTATGGCTGATTCCATTATTTCAAATATTTCTCTCTTCTGCATTTCACTTCATGCTTTGAACAAAATAACCTAAAAGCTGTTCATGCTTACTTCTCACAGGACTATCCCATAGAAGATGAACTTCGCTTGTTGTTGGTATCTTTACCTCAGACTGGTCTTGATCCATGTGTCCAGTACTTCACATCTCTTGCATTACGTGAAAGTAGCCAGACTCTTGCTGCACAAAGGGTGAGTTTCCATCTGCAGAACAGAACTGTTTGGGCTCTTTGTTGCTGCAGAGCTCAAAGATACAAATCTTTTTCTATATTTTTATCATTGTAAGAGGATACAGAGAAATACATTGTAAGAGAAATACAGAACATGAGTAGAACATGAGCAAAATCTCTTGTAAATACAGTCTGTCTGCTTGAAAGCTTGTTTGTATTTCCCAGCTGTGCTAGTTGAAAGGTGTAGTTAAAGATTATATCTTACAAGCCTTCCCATTAAGCAGACATTGCAACACTCTGTCCAAAATATTCTTTCCCCTTGTAGTGCTCATAAAATGATTTTTCACATTTCATCTTACTGTTGTTTGAATGTTCTTATACTGATGAGATTATTAAACCTCACTTAAGTCTCTAGTAAAATGGCAGGTTGTTAGCACACCTTAAATAGTAAACTCTGTTACATCACATGGAAGTGCCTCTTTGAAATAGGTCCCTGTTACTAAACCAGAATTGCAGTAGTCTGTGGTTTGTTTGGACCTGGATCTAGGAATTCTCCAACTGTGTCTGTGCAACAACTTCTTAAGTGGCTTTAGGAATGTCATTTAAAGTGCCATTATTGTTTAAAAATAATATTTATGTCAGTTTCATCCACTCAGTCTTGTGAATTTAAAAGTTCTGACTTCCTTAATCAGTGATTGTTATTTTTTATAAGATGCAATAACAAAAATGAATGTCATTTTAATAACAATGCTTGTCAGTCTTGGTTTAGAGTTTCCAGAGTGCAATAACTCTTTATTTTCTATGGCAGAGTTATGTGTGCTATTTTTACACTATCACTGCTTTACTGTTTTCACAGCCAGAGCTCGTGCTACAAAGGGAGCTTTGGTAAGACATCACACTTGGAAGTATTTTGATTTTTATCAAGGTTATGTTGGTCTTTCTGCTGCGTGATTGAGAGACTGGTCTTCTGAGGCTGAGCCACATATTGAAGACCTTTCTTCCTCCTCTTCTAAGTTTTGCAAGTCTAGAGTTATGCTGATTCTTGCTTTTTTATGCTTAAGCAAATGATCTTAAAAGATGACATTCATTAACAAAATGAAAATACTAGATTTTTCCCCCTTTATTGTATGTTTTGAAGTTAATAGACTAAGGAAACTACACACTGAAAATCTAGTTAATATTTCCAGTTAAAAATAGTAAATACTTTTATGATGTACTGTTGTGTAATTTGTACATTTTGAGAAGTGCATGCATGCTGTGCACTCTTTAAAGCAATTTCTATAGATCATTACACACTTAACATTCTAGATTAGAAATTCTTTTTTATGTAGCCATTTGGAATGTGTTACTATTTTTATGTTTTTTCATTTCAGGGAGGCTTATGGTGTTTTGGAGGAAATGGACTTCCATATTGTGAGACATTGGGTAAAATCCCTTCAGAGACAGTGGAACTCTTTTGCTTGCAGGCTTTAGTACAGCATTCTAAGGTAATTTTTCTTTAAACTATAACTGAAAAGCTACATTTATGGACATTCCTCTCTAATGCACTCTCATGTATTGGGAAGGAGTTGCCATTTCCTTGTCTGCTACCCTGTTCTCCTTCTGTAAGAATGTTTAAACAAATGAGATGGGTGTGAAATGAACACATTCCTGTAACAAATTAGGGTTTTTTCTCATGAGGAAGTGCATGTAAGTTCTGTTGTTTCTAATTCACGCTTACAAATTCCCCTGTACTATGCCTGTATGTATCTTTGAAGAGGTAAAAGGGTGGCTCTGAGGATGTAATGCCAGGTTTTCACAAAGAGTGTAAGTTCTGTTGTTTCTAATTCAAATTCCTTACAAATTCCCCTGTACTGTGCCTGTATGTATCTTTGAAGAGGTAAAAGGGTGGCTCTGAGGATGTAATGCCAGGTTTTCACAAAGAAAAATAGTGTCATGAATTCACTCTAATCAGAAACCAAAACAGAATGCAAACCTTACCCATACACAAAGGTATTCTTTGGGCAGAATATTGCACAGCAAGCAGCTAATACAGTGACCTTCCCAGGACCAGTCTGCTTTTTGTAGACACAGATGAGGAGTATGGAAGACATTTTATGACAGTGTTGCTTCTTGTTTCCTATTGCTACATTCTTCTGTGTACACTTAATTGTTCAGAAGCCTAGAACGCTGAAAAACAGTGTTGAGAACATCAAATGGTTACTGATAGTTGGGATGGATGAAGTGCAGCTTCCTGGTATTCTTTTCACATCTTCCATATACATAGAAATTCTGATTTTGTCTGGAATTTGTTATATTCTAGATTTTCGGTTTAAGCAGGTTGTGACTGTACTCATTCCAAATGCCTGTTGAAAGCCACAGGCTTGAGGATATCAGCAGTTCCAAAGCTACGCTGCATATTCATCTGGACTATATTGTTTCTCTTAGGATCAGTAATGATAGCAGTACTATTTGGAATGTAAAACATCTTTTTTGTTTTGAAGAGAAGGAATTAAAATGATGGACATGTGGCTGTGGTTGAGATAGTGCTTTAGCAAATACAGACAATTGACCTGTTCAGACTCTCGAAATTGAGTTGAAATTTGATCGCCAAGTGGAGACCATTTCATCCCTCTCAGACATGAGGAAGGGTAGAGAGGTGGTACTTGGAGATTTTCAAGTTGTCAATTCATAGGAATTATGCATTTTGCATATTAAAACATCTATTTCCTCTTCAAATATAGCATAATAAATTCTAGATTAATATAATTTCCATGCAACAGGGGCTGTGTTATACCTGCTTCTTAAAACTTCCTAATTTATGAATTAACAGCATCTAAAAAACCTTTTGCAGAACATCTATTTATTGTCACTGTATTTACTTTGTAATGCCAGATTTCTTCTCACTGTGATAAAATTGAAGCTAAAGGAGGCCTCCAGCTACTGCAGAGGATATATCAGCTACGTAAAGATTCAGCCAAGATACAGAGGAACATAATCCGCATTATTGGGAACATGGCTTTGGATGAACGTCTTCACTCATCCATAGTACGTGCAGGTAAAAGGAAAGCTGTCTCAGTGGTAGATTTCTATTCTAGAAATTTCAGATAAAGAAATAAAATAAATAAATAGAAAATGTCAATATGCAGTTTTATAAATCCAAGCTGATGTCTGATATCAAATACAGTGTGCATTTGTACACAGAGGAGAAGTAGCAAAGGCACAGGAAAAGATGGTGAGGGTGATTAAAAATTTGCAGTGGCTGTGATATGAAGCACAAATAACTAGACTGAGACACTTAGCATGGAAAAAGCAACTGAAAGAGAATGTGATGGAGATTTGTAAAATTCTCTTCACTGGTAAAGAGGGAATGGTCATCTGCTGTTTGTTGTAATGCCAGACCAAAGGTTCTTGCACATTAATTATAAAGAGACAGAACAAATAAATAGTGTTTTCCATATATTACATGACCAAAATAAAACTTGGCTACAAAACATTACGGTAGTTGAAGACTCACAAAGCTTCAAAGAGTGATGAGACACATTCATGAAATGAAAAATCCATAAAGTTCTACAAATGGAAACAAAGTTGACTGCAGAAGATCTGACAGTATAGACTAGAATCAGAGCTGTATAATTGTCCTTTTATTGCTCTGTTATATTGGTCTGCAGCTTCCCTACTGCTCACTTCTAAAGAAAGGCAACTGGACATAAAGGCCTTTGTCCTGGACTCTAACACCGTTCTTCAATTCTTATAATTGTTGAAACCATATATATAGAAGAGATTGATTCACTGTCTAAAATTCCTTTTGTACTGAGAGCTCTGTCCCAGGGAGCTGCTGACTCCTGTTTCAAACTCCAGAGATGAGCAGTCAGATACTGCTAGTCCAGAGTTGATAAAGCTTCTCTTTTATTGCTGGATGATGCATAAGAAGAAAGAACCTCTAAGGCTCTTGCTTTTGCAAAAACTGCTGGCATGGGAAGAAGAAAAATGTGTAGTGCATTACTGTGATGGGGTGTCTGGGGGCAGAACACTTATTTTTGATTCTGAACAGTTATTTTTGACTCTTCATCTTGACTCATTTAAGAGAAGTGCAAAACCAGAGACCAAGTTAGTTTTAGTCAGAATGTCTTGGCAGTCTTCCATTGTGTTTGGAGAACTGAAAGTAGACTTTAGATAGTATTCTTCTTAAGTACAACTTTCATAGTGGTCAGCATCAATTCTGCTTAGAAACATAGTTTAAATACATTATTCTTAAATAAAGATTACAGTCCTCAAAGGTCCTAGTAGTTTTGTTAGTTTAAGGCAAAACTCAAATGTCAATTTGCTCTTTTCCTCAGTCTACAGTAAATGATTTTGAATTAGCAGCTTCCTGGCTATACTAGTAGCAACATAATGTACATGGTTTTGAAACAATGCTCACGAAGTAAATTCCCAGGTTTTATTTATGGACTTGACTGTAATGTAACTTTGATTTATAGGCTGTTTTTGCTAGCAACAAGATTTATCAGGATTTTGAAGAAACCTGTGCATATACACATAAAAGATATTCCTTCACATTTCTCAGCATCTATGAAAATTCCCATCCATGTTTGAGAAAATTTTACACCTCAGTTAGAGTATCATAAAGTGTTTGTAAGTCATAGTATCTTTGACTTAAAATTTTATTGAGGATTGTATCCAATTTAATTGTCTTATGTTTCTAATGTGTAAACAGTATACAAATTTTAGAATGGAAAAGATATTTTAATCACATAGAGAGTTAGAGTTTTTCTTATGCTAGATTTTAAAATTAGAAATTATTGTACTTTCACAGCAAGCATCGATTTTTTTGCCTGCCATTGCTCCTGTAGGTTGTTTTCTCTGCCTTTCTTATGCTTTAAGCTTCATTGTCTCCATCTTTCTGGCATTTTACCTGCAAAAAGAGATTTGAGATCTGTCCTTGCTACAGCTGTACTGACTTGCTAATACACTTTCTTTTTCTTCTGAGAAGGATTTCTTCTTCAGATCATAAAATAAATGGTAGTAAAATATATCTGAATTTTTGAATTTAGGAGATTCCACTTACTTAGCCTTGACTTTCCTGAGATAAAGAGTAGATTGAAATAATTTATTTTGACGTTGCCATTCTTAAGTTTTAACATCTATTTTCAGATGTATGGTTTGATGGTTGGTGTTTCTGAATTCTGTTGTTCAGATGATACTTCTATTAGTTGACCTGCCTCTTCCTTTTCTCAATGTAGGTTGGGTTTCTGTACTTGCTGAAGTAATGAAATCCCCACACATCATTCAGTCTTCTCATGCATCCAGAGCTTTGGCTAATCTAGACAGGGACATGGTGAAAGAAAAATATCCAGATGGTGTTTATGTCTTGCATCCACAATATCGTAGCAGGTAAAGTAGAAGGAGTCATTGTACATGCTGGAGTTACTTGTTCTGTTCTGTTACAAAACTTTGGAAGAGCTGGCATCAGAGTGCTGCTGTACTGATGTTACCTCGCCTCTCCTGTTCTTTGGTGGGTTGAAAGGACTGAATTTAGATTCTCAAGTGGAAGAACAGTAAAAGTGGTTGGAGCAGTCCCTAGGTGTGGACAGAGTATTACTGTAATGTCTGGAAAATCTGAACACCAAACATGAAATTAATTACTGCTTTGTGTGGGTTGCAACTGTTTAACCTTTGCACTTTGACTTGGGATACAGTGCCTTGTAGTTATTCTACTGGCAACCGCACATGTTGGCCTAAGATGCAGTAAATTTGCATCCTCAGTAATAGTGATGGTGTGTCTGGGACTAAAGCAATCTCCAGCATGGGTGTCAGTAGCAACTATTCCCTGGGTCATTGGTGTTACTCTGCTTACAGTGAAGATCTAATGTGATGATAAGGCTGGAGCTACGAAGCCACAGGAACAGTAGCTGGCAGGAAAGGTGTTTTTCATTATAGAAAATTATGATTTGTGAGGTGTGTACTTTCCATACCTCATTTTATATCTTTCTTCTGTGTGCTTCCCTAGTTTTTGTTTTTGTCCGAGTATGCTCTTTGAAATATCATGAAATGTTGTCCGTAAGGTAAGAAGTCACATGTAATGTTAGAAAAAGCATTTTGGCATCCCTTAGGTTAAAAGTTCCAATTTGTTGAAAGAACACATACCACATATCTCAAAATTTCCTTTTGGTTGATCAGCCAGCCTGTCAGAGCAGACATCCTTTTCGTTCATGGTCTTTTGGGAGCAGCGTTTAAAACCTGGCGACAGCAGGACATTGACCGGCGTTTGGATAGAAAGGCCTCAGAAGGGGAAGAGGACTATACTCAGTGCTGGCCAAAGGTAAAGGACAGTAACATTTTCACATGTGGCTGCTGTTTGCTCATTCATTAGAGCTGTCCCGAGCATCTAGAAGGACACTGTCTGGCAGATGCCTTTTTTAATTCAATTACTTGTAGTTCGTTATACAAGTGGCAGTTTCAAGTTCCTGATGATAAATTTTTGTTAATGACTTGTTTGTTGTTCTTGCAAGGAAAAATCCCTGCCAAGTTTTATGTTCTCAACATCGTTCACATGCTAGTGAAAGAGGAAGCAATGGCTGCTTTCCTTATGCTCTTTCTTCTTTTTTTTTTTTTTCTTTTTTTAATGGAATGTTATTGCTGAGGAAGATTTATAGAATAACATTTTAAATTAAGTTCCCTTCCTTACCTAGGTGTCTGAGTACCTTACTTTGTGCAGATTGCTATTTAAGTATTGTTGGTCAATAAGTAATTACTGCTCCAAGCAAACTCTCACTGGTATAGCCACTAAAAGTGTCTCTGAAATTTGAACTGATCAGTCCTGTTGGTAATCTTAGTAACTCGTTGCACCCAGGAGAGGGAGCCAAGAATGCACGCGTTAGAGATGAATCTTTGTTCTTTGCCTGCTTTGTGGCTCAGAAACATCTAGAGTTCATCAGCATGTGATAAAAGAATGATAATCCAGGTGTAACATATATTTGGGGGTTAACTGAAGAGCAAAAGTATTTTTTGATATTGTCCCCATAGTAGCATCTTTTCTCCATTGCTTTCAAGAGTTTAAGTATATCGATTATAAGCTCCTTTGGTTTTGCTTTTCTTTAATTTAGACATGGCTTGCTTCAGACTGTCCTTCCCTTAGAATCATATCTGTGGAGTATGACACCCATTTGAGTGACTGGAAAGCAAAATGTCCTGTTGAGGCTCAAAGGTAAGAAATGCAGCATATGCAGTTTGGAGGAGAGGGCAGGACATAGACCTGTAAAGCTGATCCTTAGGATTACCTACTGTGAAAGAGAGTCAATTTAACTTTTCCTGATGCTTTGAAAAATCTAATTAGGAAAAATATTAAGTATAGTCATGGTATGCTGAAGTTTTTAGCCTCATGGATAGCCACATGTGGCAATTTCATTAATTCTTACAGTCTATTTTGCTTCATGTTAAGGGAGACACTAAATGATGCTATTAGTTATGAAATTACAACTTTGTCTTAAGGGGTGTCTTTTTTAAATGACACAATAATGCTTCATAAGCACAGTAAAAAAATCACTGTACTGTGGCTTTATACACCTGGTAAAATGAAGCATATATTTTCATAGAATCATCTAGGCTGGAAAAGACCCTTTAGATTATCAAGTACAATCATTAACCCAGCACTGCCAAGGCCACCACAAAACAATGTTCCTAAGTGCCACATCCACATGCCTTTTAAAAGCTTCAGGGAATGGGGACTCAACCACTTCCTGGGAAGACTGTTTCAGAGCATCACAACCCTTTGTTTGATGAAATTTTTCCTGATATCCAACCTAAACCTTCCCTGTTATCTCTTGTCCCTGTCACTGGTTCCCTGGGAGAAGAGGCCAGCTCCCACCCAGTTACACCCTCCTTTCAGGTGGTTGTAGAGAGTGATAAGGTCTTCCCTGGGCATCCTTTGCTCCAGGCCAATCAATCCAGTTCCCTCAGCCTCTCCTCACAGGACTTGTGCTCCAGACCCTTTACTGGCTCCATTGCCCTTCTCTGGAGCTGATGCAGAGCATCAATGTCTTTGTTGTAGTGAGAGGCCCAAAACTGAACACAGGACTTGAGGTACTGCCTCACCAATCCCTTCCCTAGTCCTGCTGGCCACACTATTTCTGATGCAAACATTCTGTTATATTAAAAGAATGTTACTTTGATGATTAAATACAATAACTGTATCTGATTCAATTAGAGTGTAATTGCCCTTGCCAGAGGAATGCTGTTTTTACTGACCTTGAACAGGGTAGGTCAGAGGAAGATGCTGCCACCAAACATGTTGAAAAATAAGAACACTTTGAACCTGTAAAGGTTTTTTGTCTTGAATAGAATTTGGTTATTAGGTTCAGTGATCTTTAAATCAGAATCCTTCAAACATTTGTGCAGATATTTCAGCATGTAACTGGTACTGCAAATTCAACTTGTGTACTGCAGCAGGGGCATGTGCATGGCTGCTTACAGGTTAAGAATCTGAAAATTAATAGTGGTTTTTGTGCAGGGAAGAAAAAAAATTCAACAGGTATAATAGACTGGGAACTTGGTACTTGTTCATTCCCTCCTCTCTCTGGCTATATGAAAGATCAATGCAATTATTGCATTAAGGAAAACATGTAAGCAGGGAGAAAATGAGGAACACATGGCTGTTAATGTGCCTATTTGAAATTAGGCAGAAAAATTACAGTAAGGAGCATGTAGGTGGTTACCTGTGCAGGTCCAAGAAGATTGGAATTGGCTTTAAATTGCAGCAGGGGAAGTTTAGATTGGGTATTAGGAAGAAATTCTTCACTAAAAGCATCGTCAAGCCCTGGAAGAGGTTGCCCAGGGAAGGGTTGAGTCCTGATCCTTGAAGATAATATAAAGACAGGCAGATAAGGCTCTTAGGGACATGGGTTTGTGGTGGACTTGGCTGTCCACCTTGGGCTAGCAGTTGGACTCCATGATCTTACAGGTCTTTTAAACGTAAATGATTCTATGATTCTAAGAAAACTCTTCTTGTGTCTGTCTGGAGTAAGCATGTTAAAAGAAATAAACATAGATTTCCTTTTTCTTTCCCAAAGGTAATATCTTTTTCATTATAATATGGAAAATTACATTACCAGCTATTTATGGTCACCCAACCATAATATTTGATAATTTTATAATTTTATATGGTTAAATAATAAATGAAAGACATTGAAGATTTTTTTAACTAGCAGGAACAATGAGGTCGCAGTAGAAAAACAACCTCAGGTTTGCTCTTAAATGTACAGTCTCATTCACTGTTTCAAAAGTGAATTTTTATGTCTCTGCTAGCCTAGAGCATACTGCTCATCTGAAAAGACACATTTGATTATTCTTTTCATATGTGTTATAAAGCAATTTCTAGTGGGAATGCTGAGACCAATAGAGATGAGGTGAATTATTTTGCACAGTGGTTGCACCCATATCCTGATGTTTTCATTACCCAAGGGCCTTCTGTGTTTGATTCTTGTTACACTGCAAAGAGCAAAGTAAAGTGCAAGTGTTGCACTTTCAAGCTTGGATTGGGCTTTGGCATTGGTTTTGTTTTGGTTCTGCTGTAGATTCATTTTCAAACTTTAATGTGTAGCTTATCCTTTCCAGAGCTCTGTCTTCTTGTTTATAAAATGGAGATGATTATGCTTTCATACTATTCCAGTAGAAAGCATTTGGAGATTGTCTGGCAACTGACACTAGTTGTGATTTTTTAAATGTATTGGTTGATCATGCACTTAGTTTTTAAATTTCTGTACATTGCTCCACCTTTTGAGCATTGTTTAGCAAAGTGTATGAGGTTTGTTCATGTTGCAGGGTGTGCAGTTCATTATGTGTTGATGTTGCTTTCATAGAATAACAACTGTTTTGCTACAATGTGTAAATGAAACTATTTAAAACTCCATAAAACAGCTTGTCAAGAAAACAGAAATGTTTGCTGAGCAAAGTTATAGTAAGACTTTCTAGCAAGAGCAAGAAACTGAATTTAGCTCAGTTCCCATTGTCCTTGTGAAGCGATCCTTACAAAAGTTCTTGGCTTTTTTCAATGTAGAAACAGTAATTAAATAATTAATATTTGTTTACCTAATTCACTTTCCTAATGTGCAGCACTAAAATTTGTTGTGTTTCAACATTGCCTTTTAACCTGTCATGCTCCATTATGCCTGTGTTTGTTTTTTCTTTGCAGGGAATCTATTGCTTTCAGGAGCAGTGAGCTGCTTGACAAGCTCAAAGCTGCTGGGATTGGAGACCGACCTCTGGTGTGGGTATCCCATAGCATGGGTGGTAAGCATGTTGCCTGCTTGATACAAAGCATTTATTTGCATTAAAGATTTCAGAGCAAGCCATTGACCAAATTGAGGTAGAAATGCAATTATTCAAAATGGTTTATTAAAAAAATTGGCAAAGACCTAAAAATGAAAAACAGATGTCTACTTTCTTAATGCATTATAATTAATAGCATATACATTTTGAAAGGATTGTTTTTGCTGTTTGTTCTTACTGTGTTGATTTAAAAACTCAACGAGTTGAAATTCATGTAAATGGAAATCCAGAGGCAAAATTTTCTCCATGATCAGGCATATAGTAAATGTCATTAGCAACACATAAAACAAATCAAAATTGGATTTGCATAATTCATTGACATTTTATATTGATGCCTCCTCAAGCGTGGTTTGGGTTTTTTTCAAGTTAATCTTACATATTTGACAATCTAAGGACTAATCAACCAAGGCAAGAATATGGTTAGTTGTTTCATGGTTAATATAGCATGGTCATTATTTCCCAGTGATTTAAATCCCTACATTAATTCAGCTTCTGTTGCCAGGTCTTCTAGTCAAAAAGATGCTGGTGGATGCTTCCAAGAATCCAGAAATGGATAAAATTGTAAACAACACCAGAGGAATCGTATTTTATAGCGTACCTCACCATGGTTCCCAGCTGGCTGAATATTCTATAAATGCCAGATATCTCCTCTTCCCGTCTGTGGAGGTTAAAGAGCTCAGCAAGGGTAGGTTCACTTTGCTACCATCTAGCAACAGGAACTCTGCTAATCCCTTCTTGGTGCTTTGGGTTTTTTCATTGTGCTGTCAGAGAAAGCTGGGGGAAAACAACAGACCTCCTTTTTATGTTTTGATTTGTGTGTTGAATTATTGCAAGTAATTCCAAGTAGCTGTTTCATTTGGTTGCAGAGGTGAGGGGGAATGAGGGAGTCAGAAGAAATTGTTGCATATGCTAGTTGGGAAAAGGGATTATAAACAAAATGCTGCACCTTTTACTGTCATAGCAATAAAAACATCTCTAGCAATGTAGTCTTGCCAGAAGAGTGCTATAACCTTATAACGCTGCAAAAATTGTGTTGCTCTTCCTTAGATTCTCCCGCCCTTAAAGAGCTGAATGATGACTTCTTGTCTTTTGCCAAAGACAAGAAATTTTCAGTGCTGAGTTTTGCAGAAACCCTACCAACGCACATAGGCAGCATGATAAAACTGCATGTTGTACCTGTGGAGTCAGCAGGTAAGTGAGGAAATAGCCATTTAATTTATTTGATTTGATACATATTGATGTAAGCATCTATAACAAGAAAAGGTGATAAATATTATGGTAAAAACCCTAGAAAAATAAGTCCATTACAGTGTGGGGGTTTTTGTGAGCCTCCCTGCTGAGATCAGAAGCAGCTGCATTTAGATCTTAGAATAGCAGTTGTTTGTTTTGATTTTTTTGAAATCAGAATAAATTCAGAATAAATTCTGAAATCAGAATTTTTTAAAAAAGCAGAGTAGACCCTGGTCTGATGTTGGAGTCCTTTCCTTTGGAATTATGACTAGTTGTGTTTTATCTTTGTATAGGTGGGCTGCATAGTGTTTCAGGTGCTTCTGCAAATTCCAGCTATTTTCTCCTTTAAAAAACTAAGAAAATTAATCAACTGCTAATGGAAGGAAAAAGTCAAAAAGCTGGTTTTCAGTGTTAAGAATCCTTTACCTTCCACATCTCGTGAACTCCAGCTATAGAGTTTGCCTCCTGAAGAGTTTCCTCCATCTTTTTGTCTTTTTTAGGAGAAGGGGAAAACATACATGTTGTTTCCCTTCCTTTTATTTATGTATGCTCAACTTAGAAAACTGATTTAAGCCTTATATTTTCAGTCTTTCTTTTGCACTGCCCAAGGTATCTGTAAAGCCAGAAAACACTGCTTTGGTAGGTTTTAGATCAGACTTTCCACCAGCTAAATCCACTAGCTTGAGTGCAAGGTTAGGTACTCTGAAAAAGGTGGATTATACATCCCTGTTTATCTGAGTCACTATTTAGCAGTCTTTTGCAGCATATCCTCTTGAGCAGCAATGTTTTGCAAAAATGTTGCTGATGCAATTTTATTGGCAAGGACTGAAAAACTGGACCTTTTCTTTATTGTTTAACAAAATAAGGTTAAAAAGAGAGCTGAATAACAGAACCCAAGTGAGTAGTTCACACTTGCAATTTTGTAGCATGTCTCCTCTTCTGGGGGTGACGCTTAGAGCAGCACATGAGTGCTCTTGAAAACCTTTAGAGGGCACATGGCCGGTCTGTAGCAGGCCACTCTGTTCAAAAGACAGGCTGATGAGCAGGCACCTCCCTGTTTCTTGCATGTCTGCTTGGGCACGTGAAAGCAGAGCTTCATCCTGCTCTAGTGTAATTTTTCATGGCTTGAGGTACAGAAGTCAAGGCAAAATGGAGGGTTTCTCTTGCTGATGAATGAATAGACAATAAACTGGAATGTGGCAGTCACAGCGTCCTAACTGCAAAGTTAGTAGTGATGGCTGTCAAGAAAGAATAAATGCTGTAGTGTGCCCAAAATCAGTTGCTGAAAATGGAATATTTGTATTCTACAATTATGCAATATAAATATTTCATTTATCTGGAAATGTGCGTAGTGATTCGCAGCATGTTTCAGGTTCATTGTAGTCCAAATTGTAATGTCCATGTCAAAGTATTTGTGTGAGGGGTATGGGCAATTAGTGGTGATCAGATTCAAGTTACCATGCATTAAACTACATCCCTGATCATATCAGTGCTTAAACCTCAGTCAGGGCTGTGCTGTCAGTAAATGAAGTTTTGTTTCAGCAAAGCTGTCTGTATGGAGAAATGTACACTTGTGTATTTCAAACAAAGACAGCAGAACTCTGACCTGATGGTGTTGTGTGCCAGTGTGGGTTTTGTGGCAGCACAGAGCTCTATCAGGCCATAACTGTGTGTACTGATGCTTTTAGCACATGAAAAAATAATGATGAACAAAGAGTTTTACTGAAGATAGGAGAAGTTGTTCTTGAGAGAGAAATTGCTAATGCAAGATCTTCTTTTCAGTCTAGGTTGTCTTATGAACTCTGGTATGAACTTTTTTTTTTTTTTCCCCTTGTCCAGAAATAGGAATTGGAGACCTTATTCCAGTGGATGTTAATCATCTAAATATTTGCAAGCCAAAGAAGAAGGATGCTTTCCTGTATCAACGTACACTGAAGTTCATTCAGGATGTTTTAGCCCAAGAACTGTGAGATTGAGGTTTTGCCATCCATTCCTGCTTGTGTCCTGTGTTTGGTGTAACACAGAAACTTCTAACATTTGTTAGGGGATCTGTAGAATCACAAGGGTGCTGTGTCAATAGTATCTGCTGCTGAATAATTTCCTGTACATCTTGAACTTTAGACACCTGTCCAATTACTTTCTCAAAATACATTCAAAACAAATACAAACTTGGCAAAAAAAAAAAAAGTGTGTGCCCAGGGTATCTTCTTTTAGCAAAAGAAACCCCAAGCTTGCTTTGAAAGCAGGTAAATATACACCTGGGATAAAGTCTTATAGACAGGATTAGAAACAAATGAGGTGGTTATTTGTTGTGTCAAAGGGCAGAAGCAGCATGTGGCTGCTGCAAAGTTTTGGTTTAATGTCCATGCTAGGGTAGCCTGACTGGAGCCTGAAAAATTACTGTTCAAGAGAATGAAGGTAGCATTTTGGCCTAGTGACCCAGTTTTAGGAGGTTTTGTCATTTGCCTTTTAACACATCGCCCAGATTGGTCAGCAGACACAGCATCTGTTTTTCTGCATGAGAAAGAGACAGGTTGGTAGCTTGCCTTGCTTAGAAAATTGTGGTTGTTTTAGTCTGTTTCTATTAATGAAAACAAAAGAAAAGAAATATTCATCTTCTTGTACATTTCCCTCTTAAGTCTTAGCAACTTGTGAGATTGCTTTCCTTAGGACAGCGTGTATCTGGTCAGACAGGGCAGTTCTGTGCATGTTCACATTGAAGATGTGTTTGATGAGCTCAGCTCTTCTGCTTTGCTCTTGGGACACCCCAAGAAGTTGGTACATTCAAATTCCTGGCTCATGTTACTCATACAGAAAGTTTTCTGTAGCTGATTTAAAGAAGAGCATTGAAAATGCTCGGGTGAAGCACAACAGATGTAGGCCCTGAAAAGAAAGCTAATGCTTAGAGTTTGGAGCTGAGGTAGAAAAAAGTAAAGCAGGAAGAAAATCAGGTGATTGTAAGGCCTCACTGGAAACTACCACAAATGTTTTGGTTTTCTGGGGCCCAAATATATCTGCTGGTGTAAATACAGTGAAAACCAGCAGTGTCTTATTTGAGTTTATGTTTATGTTTAGGATACCCTAACAGTACTGAGAAATCAGTATTTTTAGATTAAAAAATGGCAGTGCACAGTCACTTTTTTGAAGTCTTAGATAATTTGCACTGTGAATAGAAGAAGCCTCATGTTATTGTGGTCTCTTTACTCCCTTTCTTTACACCTGCATCCCTCTCTGAAAACAAACATGGGCTGTGTAAAGCTGTAATGCCTTTGCTGACCATTTGTTAAATAAGTTCTGTATTGATGACAGGCTTGAGGTGTCTCCTCATGTCACTCCTGTGAGATGGATCCAGAATTGGTGTCCTTCAAATGGTGGCTGTGAAAGCTGCCAAGGAGGGGGGATGCTCCTTGCAGTTCTGCATGGGCTTGGTGCTGTGGGCACTGCAGTCCTGCCAGGTCCTGAGAGCAGCCCAGGAGGACACTGCAGCTCAAAATACACTTCTGGAAATTGAGGGAACTGCAAAGGAAAATTCATAAGAGCAGTACAGAGACTGTACAGCACTACACTGGCAAAAAGAGCATTTCGCCCCCCAGCTGAGATGTAGGTGAGAACACTGCATGGCAGTATTTCGTACAGAAAATGTAACAGAAGTGTCTTAATTTCTGAAGAGGTTTATATTTTTTACACTGTGGTTTAGATTTCAGAGTGTAAATATATTAGTACACTTTGTATTCACAGAACAGAGTATGTGGAATTCATGGTGAATAGACAAGACTTCTAATAACTGAATGCTTGTTTCATGTGACAAATCTATTGGTTTTAATAGACTCCTTTGGCTTACACAGATTCAGATCAGTGACATTAAACATTAATCTTAGTAAATGCATCTGTGTTTTGTAACTGGAATTCTTAAGGCAATATTTTCCTTTTTGTAACTGTATTTATATATGTGTAACTTCTAAAACTAATATTTGGTGGGGGGTCGTTGGGTTTGGGTTTTATTTTTTTGGAATATAGTAATAAAATGTGATTTAAAATATGCCTTGGATATGTCACAAAGTGTATTAAAGGTTCATGATCTGTCAGCTGAATACTCTGGACCATGTTCTTTTTTGTTAAAGATCTGCATATTTTTTAGTGATTGTCTTGTGCTGGGACAATGTAGCATTACCCTTCTCTTGGGTAAGAGGCACAGTGCTGGGGGGTGGCTGGTCAGGAATGTTTTGCCAAACTGAGCAGTTTGTCAGTTGTGCTTTTGGATTTTGCAGCAGGGTACAGACATGAGTTTGAGGGCCAGCAGCTCTGAGGCCTAGCACTCATGTCTGCTTCCCATCGGGAATTGGATGCTTTTATGCTTCCTGGTGTCACATTAATTGAGAGTAGTGTCTTTCTGTAAATTCTCAGGTCTCAAAGTACTCTTTTAATCCCATCCAGTGGCTCAGCTGCAGGTGTGGCAGGCAGGTTGTGTGTGAGTTGTCTCAGGAGATGATGTTTCATCTGCATTGTGGCATCCAAGAGGAAATAGTGAGGTGGGAATGGAGGGCTAGAAGGGGTTGGTCAGTCCTCTTGCCCTTGTCCAGCAGTCTGGTGTAACTGTGTTGGTGTTTCTAGCAGCAACAGCCACCAAGTATTCAATTGCTGTGGTTACAGTGCTGTGAACTGGCTTCTGCTGTGATTTGTGCTTCCTGGTGCCAGCCCGAGTAGCTGGCTGGAAATGAGAAATTTTCCATCTGGTGAAAATGCCAATTCTGGATGCCAAGGGAAAGGCAAAAACGTTGTTTTGTCAGAGTGAAAATCTTAACCAATGTTTTGGTTCTCTTTGTTTGTCTCAGTGGTAACCCCCCTAAAAAAGCTAATTCAGGCAGTTGCTTTACCAAGGAGAGCCACTTGCCCACCCCAAACATGAATGCAGCAGAGCCACCAGGGTGCCTGCTGCAACTTGAAGCTGCAGACCTTGGGCAAACTCATGTGGTGTCTTGCCAAAGCCTCTCATATTAAAGAAGCAGACACTTGTAGACTTGTGTCTGGTGAATCATTCATACCTGGCTTCACAGCTGCCATCAACAATTTTTGCCAAGTGCTGGGCTCATGACTGGCAGAATGTCACGAGATAACCACTCCCTACAGCCCATTATATGCCCCTGAAGAGTGACAGCTGTCCCTGAGGACACTGATTTCCATCGATTATGTCCCAATGAGGATGGGTAGCAGAGCTGAGAACAGAGCTGTGCTGTGGGTTCCCTGGTTGTGGACATCAGGTATTAAGGGTTCAGATTACTTGGCCTCTTTTTGCAGGTGGGGCCTGGCTTAATCCCAAACGAGAAGGAAAGAATCACTGCCTCCTGCAGGCTGAATTTTCCGTAGTGATTTCCCAAACATGGAGCAAGTCTGGCTCTGCTTTGCTTCCTCCAACCATTGAAACTAGAGCCAGATCACAAGCAGGTCACAAGCTCCTGCCTCTGAGAAAACACTTGGCTGGGATGTTGGGCACCAGTGTGGAAGGTAATTTATTGAGACAGGAGATTCCTCATTCTGTGCTGTAACCTTTTCAGCTGGACTGTCTGTCCCCTTCCCTTGATTTGCTGCAACTGAGCAATATCTCCTGTCACTGATAGCATAAACCAGCGAGCTGCCGGGATTCATCCTTCGGTGGGCAGCTTGCCACAGACACAGACATAAGATAGAATGCTAAAGGCCACATCCGTCTCTTATTCAAGGAGAGTAATAAAGCAGATTTTATTTGACTTGTATAAATCCAGTTTAATTGGCTTTCCTGCTAACACTTTCATTAACATGTAAATTAGCTGTCCTAGAGCTGTTAATTATCTTTGCAGAAAATGTTGGATGTGATCATATACCGTACTCTTTCTTTTTTACTGCTAATGTTTTATACTGAGATGTGCCCATAAATATTCACTGTATTTTTTAAGAGGAGGACTAAGAGGCAAAGGCTTTGTGTCATCTTGTAGGGAAACGAGTATCTTATATTATTCACCAGCCTGCCACCACGTTAAACTGACACTCACACGAGAAGCTTAGCACTGGGCTTTATGGGCTTGGCCTTTGAAGGTTCTGGGGATTTTTTTGAAGTGTCTGGCAAACAAGAGAGTAGAGGAGGATGACAGGTGCTCGAAGGCAGCATCCTCTCTTAGAGGATCTCTTGTGTTCAAAATTTGGCAGTGGCAGAGAAACAGGTAGGCATTGTAAGGAAGAAAATGGCTGCAATCCCAGTGTTTGGGAAGCTCAGAACAAGCTAATTAATTTTCCTGTGGAAAAGGGAAAAAAACCTTCTTAACTTTTTAAATACATCTTAAACATTTTTTTGAAAATTAGTTGTTTTTTCAGCTTCACCACCTGCTTAAAAATGTTCTCTTTCCTTTACTAATGAAAGATCTTGATGCTTCTCTTAACAAGTTACCATGACAAGCTGCAATCTGGTTATTAACTGCCTGCTTTGCACAAATGGCATCTATCGTGCACAGTTCCACCCCACAGGCAAGGCAAAAAGGACCAGCTCGCTCCTCGTCTGCGCTGTGGAAATAGAAGACTGACATGGCATTTGCTTATGAAGACAGAGTGGGAACAGGGACAGAACTATGAATTGCTGAACTGCCTTTAGCGTAAGACATGCCTGAGCCGATACCTGTGGCATCAGCTGGTCTCAGCCATTCCCCGTGTTTCCTCAGGATCTGCTCGGACAATGCACAAGCAGCCTAGAGCGTTTCTTTGCAGTGAAACAGCATGTGGGAAACTACAGTCCCTTTTCAAAGTATGCTGTTGGACATGGGCTTGGGAACAAAAACCAGGGTGAGTTTTGGAAACTTGCAGCAGAGCAGTACCAGTGTTACTGCTGTTATACTGGTGTACATTCCTCTTGGGATGTTTGTTCCAGAATAACTGGCAGACTAACTCTTCAAAGTAAGGATGCTTTATTTCAAACAACCGAAATTGATTAAAATACACATTCCAAAGGAAATTTTTTTTAATGTCTTTTTTTCCATACATGTTCTTACATATGATTTGTACCTGAAATGAAATAAAACATCTTAAAATGGATTAATAAAAAGAAATAACTTAGAATAAGGAAGTTTTCAAATGAGCTGTAGGTAATGTTAGGTTGTATGTATTTTATATACTTCCCTCCAGGGGCCGTATCATTAAACATGAAAATGAAATGTAGCATGGACAGATGATCCAGTTCATTAAATATAAAAAAGATTTTTTTTTTAAATTTTGCATCATAATTATGATTTCTTTTGGAAGACTAAGGAGGTAAAATTTTACAATTCTAAATCACTATTTGTTTTCATAAAGGTATTTTTGTTTTGTTCTGAGACAAGCAGTTTGTTGAACCCTTCTGCCACTGCACTGCTGTCTTCATCATCACTAAATGTAACCCAGTGACTGAAATCTTTCAGATTGGGGTGATTTAAATTTTCTGAAGTGTGTGCTGGAGAAGTAGCTGGCGGTGCCTGTGTGGAAAGAGGGAAGGAAGAATGAATGTCCAGGTCCAGCAGATTGGTGTTCTCTGGAAGGGAGCTGGTGTGCAGTCGTTGTGGATGCTGGCCTGCTGGTGCAGAAGGGCCCTGGAGCTTCACCATCAGTTCTGCAGCACTTGGTGCCAAGGGCTGAGTTGTGCTGTTTTCTGGGCTGGCAGAGGCTGAGGGAACAGGGACATGAGTCTGAGGGCAGGACCCAGGGTTGTTGTTGTTGGAGTTGAACAGTGACGCACGGAAAAGGGGGTTGTCACTGCTCTGGAGAACTTGGAGATGAAAAGCTGCAGGAGCCGACTTTTTTCTTCGTGGAGGCACCTTTGGAGCAAAGGGAGCGTTCTGGGGAGGCAGTACCATGGCCTCAGCTGTGCCTGCTGACAGAGGCTGCCTTTCACTGCTTCCCCTGCTCTCTTGAGGCTTCCCAGCTTGTGTTCTGGGTTTAGGGACTGGAGTGATCTTGGTTGGTCTAAGAATAGCTCCAGCTTCTAGATGGGGCTCTAGCAAGCCAAAAGGAGACTGTGCTGTCTGTTGGTCGAATTGGTCTTCTGGAGACATGGCCTGAGGAGGAAATAGAGGAAGAAATGTGAGAACAAAAAGGAACCTTAAACTTTGAGTCACTACTGGTGCAAGTTTAATTGACAGCGTTGCTAAGAAAGGCTGACAGTCCTGGAAGACAAAAAAGCACTGTGAAGAGGAGGCTTGACAGCACAGTTCTGCACTGTACCTGCTGGGCTCTGGGCCCATGCATTGCGCCTGGCACTCACCTTCAGAGAGCTAGTGAAGGACCAGGACCCTACAGGCTGCTTAGTCACAGCTCTTTCTGACCATCTCCCTTTCAGGTTAGGATTTTTGCTCTGGGCCAAATCAACAAAGTTCTGAGGAGTTATTTGTTACATCTCTCTGCTGACTAATAGTACTTAAGCAAGATTGCATAGGGAGGCCCATGCCTTTAGGTGTAGCTTATTTGGATAGATAAGATTGAAGGAGAATTAGCTTAAGCTAACCCAATAAATGCATTAAGGGCTGTGTCCTGTCTCACTGATGCTGGCAACTGAAGATAAAAATAAGCTCTCAAAGTCCAGTCTAGCATACATTTACCACCATTTAAAAGTATATAAATAACAAGCCCAGCTCAGTCTAGGAGGGCAAGGACTGCTTCAGATTTCTCACACTCTGTGTGACTGAATGAAAGCGTTTCAATTCTTTATTGCTCTTGCACAGTATTAAAAGATAATGTACAGGATTTTTCATGCAGGCAAAATATTTAGTCAGTATCTCATGCTGGACATATCCCTTGGCACTTCTTCCTATGTGCTGTTAAGTTGCCTACATTTGACTGTGGTAGAGGGGGATTGAGTAGAGCTTTTCAAGTACACACCTCCCATCTGACTTCCCTCAGATGGAGGAAGGAGTGGAATTCCAGGGCAGAGTCAACCTGAAATAATCTATTCCTGCAGAAGCTCTCACATAACTAATACCAAAATAGCAATCCCTCTCAGCACCTTTCAAGAGTGACTTGGAAATGGTGACAACTTCAACAAAACAAACTGACCATCCTCAGCATAGACTGTGCTGTCTGGGTTGGGTTTTTTGGTGAATCTGCTAAGTAAAGAGAGCACAACGTCCATTACAGACAAGGGGTGAATGCCTTTACCAAAGGAAGGTAAGGCAGGAGCCCTAAAAATTTAGAAGAGAGCTTCTTTAGCAGAGATTCTGTCAAAGGAAGAATATAAAGGCTGCATTTGTCTTCCTCTTGTACTCAAACTGCTTTACAAATTAGATAATCATTTTAGCAGCTCTAGAGATGAACTACTGTCTCCATCACAGAGACCTGACATATATTAAAACCTGAACACCTACAGCTTTGTATTTTTGAGAACATGAACTGTTGAGTAGACTTCAGAATTCAAACTGAAAGGCTGAATCCCATTACAAGGTGTGTAAGGAAAGCAAGAAAGGACACAGGACACAAAACTGATGAAGAAGCTGCCTCAAATCTTTACAGAGCAGACCACTCATGGTCAAAATTAGAGACTGTGATAAAGAACAAACAAGTCTTAAATCCTGACAAGGTTTTGTTCCAGAAGAAAAACAAGAGAATGGACTAACAAATAGAAAAGCTGCATATGGCTCTCTTTCCAATCTTTCTTTCATTTTTATGCCTTGGTGACTGTAATACACAAAATTATTCCAGCACCTGCTGACATGACAGGACCTCCTGCAAAAAACAACCAGCCCACCCCTCCATCATTCACACTGTAATGGAGGCTGGATGCATTTTGCTACAATTCTCTTACATTTTCCCCCTTGGCTCCGGTCCTTTGCAGGGGCACTGGCTTCTTTGGGGTTGGAACTTTGGGTGGTGGACGATGAGGCACAGGCACTGCTCCCGCCTGCGACCCTTGGAATGAAGCTGACTTTGTGATGCTGGGAAGAGCCTCGGGTTTGGAGGAAGTTTGGTTTCTGGTTGGAACAGGCTTTACTGCATCTTCCTGTGCTCCTGAAAAGCAAAAGCAAATATGGCATCTCGGGCTGATCAGAACATAGACTCAAGATAATTTCTTTCACAACCATGCTTCTCAAAATGTTCATGCCTACAGGGCCAGCTCAGGTCAGGAAGGTAGGTTTTGGAGCTAAGCACAGACCTTTGCAATCCTGTAACATCTGTAAGAGGCTGTTAGGGGAAAACTTCCCTGCCTGAAATAATTTCATGCCAAACCAGCAGTGCTGTGCCACCATTTGGTCAAGTGGAAAAAACACTGGCTGGGGGTTCAGGAGTACTGGGCTCAAGCTCTGAGCATCCTTTTGCCATTACCTGGAAAACCAAGTTTATGATACCAAGTGCATCTTGTAGAGTGTTTTAAAAAGAACTGTAAATGCCAACTGGTGGTACAGTACAAGGGACTGGAAGTGATGCTGACCAGACTAGTTTTCTTACCCACAACAAGTGAATGTGAATTTCAAAATCAGTGGAGAATAAATCTGATTTCAAAATGAAATGAACAGCACTGAGGAACAAACATCAAGATGCCTTTATATTTCCATATATTCCCATATATTTCTGAATAAATGGGATTATTCCAGACTGCATTCATTCTAGGTATAAATGAAAAGGGATGGTTTTCTCCTAAACTGAGAGCCTTGCAACTCAGGTAGCCATTTTCATTCACAGAGCATCAGTAGAAAGACTCCATGCAACCCTGGGGGATACATTCACAGTACCTAAGTTAGTTTTGTGCCCTGACTTGCCCTAGCAAGAAGCTCTCTACTCCAGGGGCTACACAGAGAGCCTAAACACAGAGTAGCCTTTTAGCTTAGCTATTCAAGCTGAAGTAGTGCAAGCTTTTATCTAGGTTACAGTTGTACTTGCTGTCCAAATGTGAACAGAATCCAGGTTATTCCTCCTAGAGCTGCATTTGCTCTGTAGTTCTGCTTGGAATAGTGAGCATTCAGTAAATAGAGCAGTAAATATCCTTTATGCAACTCTGAGCTAACACAGGCACCATCAGTTTAGTAAAATCTCATCTTCATATTTTAATTTTTCTGACTAAATCTGGGCATAAATAACCCAAGGTTCTACTAGTAGCAGGTTCTACGACAAAATGTAAAATTTTAAAAATTTTGAAAAAAAGGTTAATATTATCAGAACTGACAGAGAATACCACATACAATTTTGCAAAAATGTGTTCAGGTAGAATTCTGAATAGCAATATGTGCATTTGGGCTATGATGAGATGAATACACCTAGAGTTTTCTTTATTTAAAGATGCTGTGCTTACCTCCTTTGGCCTCCATAAGACATCTAATAGCTTCTTCTGCTTCCTCAGCTGTGGTGGTTTTGATCTGCTTGACGTTGTAAGGTTTGCTTATTCCAGTCCGGACTTTGGGCTTTGAAAAAACAGGAGAATGAGCCATCTTGAGAGAACTGGTTTTTCTTGTACACCTCTAATCTCACAGCTAAGCTCATACACCTGGAAAATTCTGTTCTTGCAAGTGGCTATTCAGTGACCTATAAATACTAAAGAAATGGGAATCTTTCAGCAAATTGTACACCTTTGCTGGCAGCTGACAGAAGGCCAGTGCCTGAGTGCCACAGCTAGTGCCGTAGCCATCCCTTGTCCAATGCGTTAGGGTCCTCATCCAGCAAGACAGGACTGAGGAGGCATTTCCATATTCTGCTCTTGGTCTCCTCAGGGGACCAACAGCCTTGCTGGCAGTGGCCAAGACTTTTCCTGAATTCTGGGCACTAGCATGGCCCACCAAAACAGAGGTGAGAAAATAATTAAACCATATGATGATAGTGTTAAAAATTCAAGTTAGCATCTGTCAGAAAGCAACAACAGTGCCCTGGTCTTACACCACTCATTCTCTTCTCCCTCTTTGGCATTCCTAACTCTTGTTAATTTATTAACATTTTTCTGCTGCCTAACAGGGCCTACAGTTCAGTATTACAGTACAAGAAGTTATCTTGGCATTTTCAGCTCAGACATGTGATGGACTTCCTTCCTTGTATGACAGGTGCATCCTGTACGTTATTCTCAGTGTGGATGGGAGGGAACAGGACAATGCCAAGGGGCCATGCTGAGCAGCAGGACTCACTGGCTGCTGAGGGGCTCCGGGAAGCAGCTTTGCCGTTGCCAGGATGGAGCAGGTGGATTGGCTTCCTGGAGAGAGGGAGCCATCTGAGGGAGACTTTTTGCCTGATGTTCCAGCTGGAAGAGGAATAAAAAAATGGCTTTGTACATTCAAGAGGCGGTAAAAAATCTTATCTGCAATGGAGCAAAACCAATGTGCATTCCATCGCCCTCACAAAATCTTGAACTGTTTCAGGAAGCAGTTTTGTAATTAGTCTTTCTTTCATTTAATTAATTAGATAACCTCAGCTGAGCATTAACATTGCATTCTAGGCACAGAAATATAGATAGCAATGTTGGCACTTCTGTGCAACAGACTCAAAAATGAATGGGAATAATCCTAAAAAACTCATCTATCAGGTGAGCATCAGAGAACTTCCAATTTGAGTCTGGAAAATGTACACAAAAGAGAGACTTTTGGGCTGCAAGAAAAACATGATGTATAGCTTGTCTAATACAGGAGGCAAAGATGATTAATGCTCATCTAGCAATCAGCTTTCATTCAGAAGTAGCCCTAAAAACAGGAGCAGCACAGCTCTGGATGGCATCTCAGGGGAGCAGAGCTTAGGTAAAAGCATCCCTTCCCTTTGTACCTCACTGAAAATCATAATTCACTTTGCATTTCTTTTATAAAGACAATTGCTTGTGAAGAAGGAAAGGAGAAAAACTGTTCTGAATAAGTATTTTGTCAAAGGTTTTTAAAATTCTGATTACAATTAATTCAGAATCAAAAAAACTGCAAGAAAACACTCAGTGACTTCAGAAGTCAGCAGGCATAAATACCAGTATCTTTATTGCCAAAAAGTGGCTGCTCAGCTCGCTAACCTGAGTAGTGAGCTAGTATGAAACATATTGGCTATTCCATCCCTACTAAAGACATTTATTTTGTGGAGTATGGGTTGTCCTGAAGACAAACTTCTCCCATTTCTAATGGCAGTAATACTCGGGCTGAAACAGACTGGGAAGCAAGTACGAGTCCCTCGACAACCTGACATTTCAGAACAAGCTATGACCTTCTTTGTCACCCAGAAATGGCAGGCAAAAGCTGTTCAGCTGGAGCCAACACCACCTTAAAGGAAGCTCAACTCACCGGGAGGGGGAGGCCTCTGTGGTGGCTGAAGTGGCCGAGGCCGGGTAGGAATGGACAGAGACCTGCTTGGAATGCGGCGGCTGCGTTCCCCACTTGCCTCCAGCTCCCGCTTCAAATCAGCGAGGTCAGCATCATCTAGGGACATTTTAGGAAGTGTCTGAATTAGATACACTCTGGGTGAGGCACACCAGATCTGAGAGATCAGGAGAGAGGTGACTGTGAGTGGCAAGCCTCAGCCAGGTCTCTCAGCAACACGTTCTCATTTTTTTGCTCTCCCACAATGTCTGCCTGCTCCCATTGCAGGAAACATCTACCCTTTTGTCAAATGCTTCTTTCTCTCTCTCTCCTTTTCCACTATTTATTAGCCGTTTGCACCAACACAAAGAATGCCTACATCTCATTCCAGGGTTACTGGGCGCCTTGTTAGATTCCGAGATTTTCATAGCCAGACTTAGTGGCAGCCTGCGCCCATTCAAACTGCCATGGCTAGTCGTGGTGAATTCCTCGCTTTCCATCCCAAACACAAGAATTCCATTTGAGGATTAGACACCTTTTCTTCCACAGGAGACCTGTTTTTATACCAGAGAAAAATCTGTCTGAATGGCTCAATCATGACATCTCTGCTTTCCAGCAACATCTCCTAAAAGGTACAGCTGCCTCAATCTGCTAGCTCTTGGCTGCACCTTACATCACTAACTAATTACTCAGTCTTTCATTCCACCTAAGCCTTTCTGACAGCTGGAGACAGGAGAAGTAGGGATTGTTTTGTTCTCCCCCATCTGCTATAGTGAGGACTTTCATTTCAGTCCTCTCACCCTGCCATGGCTGCCCAGCTATGCAGCTCTTGTTCTTTAGAGCACCGAGATTCACTGGGTTTAGTTTTGGAGAGATGGGGAAGGAATTATGCAGCAGCAGTCTCTTGCACTTCAGGCATTTGTAAACAAATTCTTGTTTTTCAGAAAGCTGTGCTCTGTAGGGGATCACGAGCTGCCTCACAGCTTCCTGCTCCCACTCAGCAGCAGATGGCAACCACAGAGACAGAGCCTGTGGTCTGCCCAGCCCGCCCTCCCTGTGCTCTCTGCATTTTCAGTACTTCTAAGCTGCAGATATGGGCTCATCAGTAGGATCCAAGCAGTCATGCAGGCACCTGGAGGCACGGTTTGAAGTTCTGGCAGTAAAACTGAACACAACAAAAGCCAGCCATTACCACTCAATTCCATCCCTGGAAGGCTGCTGGCAGGGACATCAGTTTCATAAAGCTGTGCCCTTCCCTGACCTCAGAAACACACACACACTATTGTGCCTGTCACTGTTTTCCATCTGTGTCTACCACCAGCTACACAGTCATCATATCTTCAATTAGAAGTTATTCAGCCAGAATTGGGAGCTTATGGAGGAATCTGAAATTGCAGACACTTTAGGATTAATTGAATATATCATATTTTGAGTTACGTGAGATCATGACCCCACCCTGACCTCCTTCAAACTATACTCCATTACCTCTATTTACTTTGTGATATTTTTTGTGAAGAAGAGTTAGTGTGAGTGACAAGATTCACTGCAATTCTCTGTGGCTTAATGAATCATCACACAATAGGCCAGAGGTGGTTTGAGGGCAAGGCACCCTATAATACAAAGTGATTGACTTCACAGTATTTAATAATGGGTGATCACTCCTTGACTCAGGGATAGACTTTTGGGTCTGGCCACACTGAACCCAGCCTATGACTCAAGGTGGGCAAGAAAGCCATAAATCACTCTGTTTGGAAAATCTGTCTGTGTAAGTGTACGAATTTCATTTAATCTTTTTGAACTCTACTTCTGACTCAACCTTTGAGGGTATTAAAAGTTTTCACTTTTATGTCAGAAGACAAAGCACTGCTGAGAGAGAGCAGAATGACAGCTACTGAATCACTGCTGTCACAATCAGGTGTTTAACACATATCCCAGCCTGTCAATGCTTGGCCACTCAAGCACATCCTGATCACATCCCATTGTTAGACAGGCTTGGCTAGTTCTTGCCTCAGTTTTTATCAGTTTTCTCTCCACAGCTTTATCTTCTTTTTACCAAGTCACTTCACAATAATGTGCAAGAGAGCCAGGTAACCAAGGAAAAAGGTTACACATTCATTAAGAACCTAAAGGATGATTATATGTATATATATTTTATGAACCTCAACTCCTTCGGGAATAAATCAAATGGGAACAAAGGAGAAACTTCAGGTCTCTGAAGTAATTTGAACACAGCAACCTCCCAGCTTACAGCTAACTCTTCTGCCACTGCTACTGCTCAAAGGACAGAGTTGAGCCCATCACTGAATCAACAGGATTCTTCTGGTTTGATTTTGCTTTGGCCCTCACCAATAAGAAAATAGTATGCAATAGTATCCAACAATTTTTTTGTTGTATGTTCTGGTGCCAAACAACATCAAATGGATAAAAAGATTTCATTTCCTCTGGCTAGAAAAGGAAAACCAGCATTTTTCAGCTTTCCTGCCTTGCCCTAGCCTAAAGAGAAGGAGAATCATCATGAGTTTCATCATTTGTATTGTGTTATGCCTGAGGACCTCACTAACTACAGTCACTAACTCAAGGAGAGTTGAGCATGAATAGGTATTACAGGAGAACTTGGAATGAAAATATAAATGAACAGGGAAATACAGACAACAGGAGAACAAACAACAATTCTTCAGGTCTTACCTTAAGGAAGGTGGATACTTTACCTTTATACAGGCGGGGGGGTTGTCCAGATTTGTTTGAAAGAGCTGTGGATGCACAGTGTCCAGGGCACTCCGACATATCTTCTACTGTGTCTGCTGCTAGGTGTTGACACAGAGCATCCTCTAAATAATCATCTTCATCCTCTATATCACCTGGATTAAAATATTAGATAACAAAGAATTAATGAGAAAATTCATTCTCTGTCTCTCTACACTCCCAATTAATTAATTTATACTATCAGTTAATTTAATAATTTAATATATAGGCTGGGCAAGATTCTTGTGTAACCATACCATGTGTTTCATTACAGTGTGTCTCTACAGACAGCTGTACCACGCACTGAATTTGCTAACATATAACACTGAATTGACAGGATGATCTAAGTAACAGTTCTATGCCCAGGCACAGAGTCAGGTCAAGGCTTTAATTACAGTCATCTTTTTAAGAAGTGTGGCTTCATTACAAATTAAGGTGCCACTGACACTCATACTGTACTGCACTGTGCAACCAAAGTCAGCAAAGCAATTTCTCACTACTTAGCTTAGAAACATACAGCTTACCTTCTGATTCATAGTCCAAACTTGAGAAGTCAAAATTTTCTTCCAGAAGGTGGGAGTTTGCCGTGGGGGACATGGGGACAACGCTGTCTCGTTTTCGAGCAATTTCCTCCTGAAGGCCCTTTAGCCAGTCCTTAGTCTTGGGCTGGATCTTCACTATTCTGCCTCTAACCTAAGCACAGAAATAATTGTTACCCTTTGCCAAGGACCTTCAAAAAACAAGAATGCCTGAACAGAATATTCAGATTCTGCCAGCCTGTTCAGAATCACACAGATCACAGATTGAGTTGGAAGGGGCCCAGAAGGATCATCAAGTCCAGCTATTAAAGGAATGGCCCATGCAGGCATTGAACCCAGGGCCCCAATGTTATTAGCACCATGCTCTGACCAAGTTGTACAACTGCTTCACTTCAAAAGTCAAATGGAAAGGAAACACTCTTACCCCCCACAACCAAGTTTTCAGACTGTAAACATATTCTTGAAAGAAAATTAGTTTCACAGCTCAAAAGCACTGCTGCTGCATTTGGGAAATACTGGAGAAATAGGTGAAACATCAAATATTGTCAAAATGATACTGGAATAGCAATATTGGCATGAAAAAGTGCCATTTTTGAGTCAGCAGCCTTAAAACACACAAGAGTTTTGTATCTGCTTCTACCTGTAAGGAGACTGACCAGAAAATCTCATATGTGATGTATATGGAAGGTGTATTTTCAAACCCATTAGGACTTCAGCTGCTTATGTGTGTTGCTCTATGACATTTGGGATGAAAGGCAGACAAGCCAGCAGCTTTGACAGGAAAATCAGTTTGAAAAGTTCCCAACTCAGATTCCTAGCACCTTCACATACTGTGTGCACAGAACCGTGTTTCAGTCTGTGCCATAAATTACATCAATGGCAGGAGTCAAATTAGAAGATAAAACTGCAAATACGAAAGAAGAATGAGAGTTAAAATCCATTACTTCAGAATTAAGTTTACAGGGCAGCACCACAAGCAGTTTTTTTTCAACAGGGGGTTGATGATTTGTATAGTGTGTGTGTGGGAAGGAAAAGCAGGGGACGGCAAGGTAAACGCCTACTGCTAATGCTGGATTGGCCATGGAAGCCAATGAATCATGTTGTTACAGCTTAGCAGAAGGAGCCTTTTGATACACTGGAGAAACAAAAAATCTCCAAACCACAATCTTGAGGATGCTTTGGCAACAGTATATGCCAGAATGTCAAGAGAACTGCTTCAAGCAGCCACAACCATGAACAAGTCCATTTGTTCTCTACAGGCGCCAGAGGCAGATCCTAAGCACTGCTTGGGATCCATGAAAAGTCACCTCGTGCCATCCTGAAACGAAAGTACTGCATTAACAGCCTCAGCAGATGTGAAAGTTAAGGACTTCATCAGCACTATCTCTCTTTCAAATAATGCTACTTGATTTAGGTAGAAACTCAAGTACCTCATTCTAAGCAACCACTTTTGAGAAATTTGTTATGCAGTTATTATTATGAGTTTGAGAAAGTCTTACTTTGGCACCATCTATATCCATAACACGAAGAGCTGACTTGCTGTCTGCAAATGTCACTAGCATTTGACCTCCACAGATCCTAGTGAAAAAAGGCAGAGAAAAACCATTTTATTTCACCATTGAATAAAACCCTTTGAAGCCCAGCATGATAGAAAACTACCATATAGATCTAGACACAGGACACATATGCCGTGATATGCATTTGGTGTTTTAGTTGTATTTTCCTTCACATTTCTGTTTTTTGAGAAGGAGCAGGTGATCTATGAATCCCAGCTGGGCTCCTTTTCTCTCCAATCCTGCCTTGTGTGACCCCAGCACCCTGCCCTTTTCTGGATCACCCCTGGAATAGCAGGACAAACATCTCAGTAGCTGTTGAAAGGATACCCAGTCCAATATCTACACTCCCCCTGGACTAACTTCCGTGGTTCTGCATATCCTTCACCTCAGATGACATGTGATGTTCCCACAGTAGTATTCCACCAAGATCTAAAGCAATTAAAACCAAAATAAACTAAGAACAATCCACCAAAACATGTTCTTTTCTTGCTCCTTTTCTTTACAAGCAACGTAGTGCTGCTCTTCCTGCACAGCTGCTTTTGAAGCCTCAGCTTATATTGGTGGTACTTCATAAAACTACACAATAACAGGTCATCAGCTTTCTCCACTAACAAATGAATCAAATAAACATGAACAAGTTTTTGGCAGTGTTTCTCAGAGGTCAACTGTTAGGTCTTTTGCCTGTATTTCTCAAAACAGAAGTCTCACAGTTGTGCTGGAGCCCTGTAGAGAATCAATCAGAATGAAATTAAGCTGCTCTGCCAGAAGGTATCACACTCTCCCTCTCAAACCCAGTGGGTGATAGCTCTGTGAGAAGCTGTACTGTTAACAAACAAGCAAAATGACCCCCAACAGGAAGGAGAGCCAGCCAGGAATTTCTGCCAAGTGTGAAAGAGTGGTGGAAGAGAGCAGACCCCCCATCCCCAGAGGAGGTGAAGCAGGGCCCGAGGATCCATCAGAAGCAGCAATGCTTGAAAGTGAGGCCTGAATCTAAAGATCATGATTTACATCAAAGTCTCTGCTTTATGACACTGTACTGAATAAAATTACCTTCTAGTCAGACAAGAGAGCTGTTGGATTACTTCTTTAAAAGGTTGTTGAGAGGCATAAAATATTCAAAACGCTTGCATTCAATTTCTAATGAAGAACTGAAAGTGCAGTAAAGGAATTCTACATACTTAATTTTCCAATACAGAGTTAACTCCGTCAGGACAGTCTGTGCTTTTTAATAGATGCCATGCCATTTCACATCCCAAACCCACCTGACCAGAACAACAGTGCCATAATCCTCAAACATCTGCATAAGCTCTGTACGCAAGTCTTCAGGAAATTCATTCTTCTCTTCAGGTGTTGGTGATAGCAGATTCACCACTACTGTGGCATCCAGTGGTCCCTGGAAAGATGACACTTCTCGGAAAACACTGTCACGGGCAGCTTCATTAACTTCCTGAACTTCCACTTCTACAATAGCTAACACTGGCCTACACAAAACAAAGGAAAAATACTTACTTAAAAATAAGAAATGCTTATATAAAATTAAAATCTATATAAAGAAGGAGGACAGGTAAGCTTCATTTTTTCTGCAGTGGTCAACATCATATTAATTATATTTCCCAGTCCTGCATTAGCTGAATGTAATTGAAGACACATCGTAAGTGAACTGAAATAACAATTCTATGAAGCACTTATGGCAAACCTACAGACCAAATATCAGGATACTTCACTCATTATCAAACAGCTGTGGCCCCAAACATCTATAAATCAGGATGGAAATATATTATTTTCTGTTGGACAAGGCCACATATCTTCTTCCAAAAATGAAGGACAAGGTATTCTAGATGTATAATGTTGTCATGTAGCAAATATGTGCCAATTCATTACACTATAAGCAGCCAACACTGCAAACTTGCTTCTTGAGCCATTTCTTACAAATTACTTCTCTGTGTGTTAGAGCTGAATAAAATTGAGAGAGCTGTCTGAAAGAGTAGAACTCATCTCATCTCAGTGGGTACAATCCACATTCTCAGATTTTCACCTGCACATACACACAGACCATGACTGGGACAGCTGCTCTTACAACTGTGTCAAAATTGCTGCCTTCTACTTGCAATAGTCCTGGCTCTTGAATACACATTACCAGAACATATGAAAGCAACAACAGCAGGGCTAGAAAGGGATAACAGAGGGGAAAATGTATAGGAAGCATTAACTATTTCCATAAGAATTGTGAAACATAATGCATTTCCATATGTCACAAAGATACAGCTATGCCCTTTTTCTAGCACAAACCATGGGAAAGCAAAGCTGCTGACTGTAATTAAAAAGCAGCTTTTGGAGTCAAGTTTGCTGAAATAGAAAACCATGTATAACAGTCATGTTTCACAGATCACATCCTCAGGGTCCTATATAATGAGAGCAGCAGCTCTGCTGTGCTTTGCAGAACACAGCAATGTCAGAGCCTTGACACAAAGAAATTGATTGCAAGAGGCATGTTCTTTCACTGCTAGACGAATACAGAACAGGCCTGGCATGCAAGAGCACCACCAGAAGCACAGACAGCTACTGGGGGTCACTTAGCCTGCTAGGAGGAGCAATATCGTAGCATTTCCACAAAGCATGCAAGGGATGAGACAAATATTCTGAATATAAGGGACCTTTCAAAGTGTATTTATCTCAGAATTTGTTTCTCAGAAGTGAAGCAGAGAACAATTTTATCAAAGACAGGCCATTCATACCCCTAAAGAGAAGTTAATTATATAGACCAACCAGAAACACTGGCCTTTGATTTTTCTACCTTCTCCCATTTCCATTTTTAAAGGAGGCACAGAAGCCCCACACTTGAGTACTGTGAAGAGGCCAAACTTGTCCCTGAGTGACCTGGCTTACACCCCTTCAAGCCACACAGTCCCAACCTCCTTTTCTTCTGCAGCAAGCTGAGTGGAAATCCATCAAAGCAGCTTCCTTAGGTATCAGAGCTTTTCAAAACCAAGCAACAGAAAGCTCTGTTTTCTATAGCTCTTGCTGCAGCTTATCCAACCCTTGTTGCAATCACTGTGCAGGAAAAATAAATACATTACTGTAGGTACTTGCCACTCTGGTATAAAACTCACCATGAGAGGAAAAGACCATCAAGCAGATACTGAACATGGAATAAAGGTGTAATTCCTGTTTTAATCAGACGTGGTCCCTTGCTCTGAAGGTGTAATTCAGCATTACATATTTTAAACTCTCTCTGATTGTTTAGTTACCTGTGGTCAGATGCTTGCAGCTCTGCTCTCCCATAGTACATCAAGGCTCCAGGGGTCCAAGTGTGCCTGACTTTAGTATCAGCACTCAGATCACTGTCCAGAAGATTGATCTCTCCAGCTATGCAGCACAAAACATGATTTAAAATTCACTCAAATCTAGTTTTACTAACAGTTAAACACTATTTTATTAGGAAGCTCTCCACAGACCCTACTAGTGGGTGGTGGGGGTTTTTAGTTCTTGTATATTTATCATTCAAAGAAGACCTTGTCTCCTACAAGATTTACAAATTAGGGGCTAGAAAGAAAAAAAAGATAAATGACTGGGAGTGAAACTGAGACACCTGATCAGTAGAGTAAGACACCTGCAAAATTGTTGACCAGAATGTTACCCAATTAATTATCTGTACAACAGGCGTTGATAGGTTCATATTAGTATTTTACCTCCTACCTCAACATTGAGCATAAAACCAGGCACTGTACTTGGAAATTATTTTGTAAATCTGAGTATTAAACAGGGATTGGAGAAATAATACACAAGAGATATGAGAAACCAAACCCATGAAAATCCAACCTCCAAATAATTCCATTGCAACCCTTAAAGTGACAGAAGGTGCTCCAGACATGATGCGAGAGTGAGGTACTGTATTGTTGTTAGTAACAAGGAAGTTTTTAGGTCATTGTTTGAATGAATGGATAACTCTGTCCCTCTTTCCTGTGAAGCTGAAAATGAGTTAACATGGAATATGGCATTTCTTCCTAATCACTCACACTGGGGCTGCACTTTCTTCTCGTAAAACGAGCAGTCATTTAGCCTATAACAACAACAAGATGCGACACAGTAAGAGCTGAGAGGCAGAAGAGCCTTGCCACCAGCAGTAAAGGAGAGGAACTCTGGCAGCAAACTAAGCAGACTTTGCAGGGTTGGGAATGTACCAGTCAGTTATGGACCCATGTGAGCCAGCTGTGGGAGGCCTACAAACTCTAAAGAAAGGGACCTGCCTTGACTCTTGCAGACCAGCCAGCTAGTTAGGTCCTATGAGCTGTGTGTACTCCAACTACTAAAGTTCCGAAGGGGCAAGTTTTGCAAGCAAAATAAGGAATATGCATTAGAAATGCTGAAGGGTGTTCTTTCTCCCAAAATGAAAACAGCCAGCACAAGAAGGCTGTTTTAACTTCCCTATTATATCTCATACAGCTTTCTTTCCTGGACTGCATCTCTATCAATGGTTTAAGCTCTTCATTTTACTTTGTTTTTCATTTCTTAGATAAGAGTGAATAACTGTATCATGATGACATGCACTCTCTCATTGCCCTAGTTTTGCTTTGTAGTTTTTACACTTAACATAGTCATGGTATGACTTAGATTCCAAGCAGAAATTTCCAGGCATGTGAAAAACCACATCTGCAGGCACAGACCAAATTAATTCTCCAGCAATTACACTTCTAATATGAATTGATTTAAATTTTAGAAACACTGGGGGATAGATATTCCTGCAGACTGAGAGAATTATTATGAGAACTATCTCTTGATACGCAAAGAAATACTTTTTATTTCTTAACTGCAACTTTTGAATAACAAGTGAAAACAGGCTTTCTGTTGTGTTGGCCACTCATGAATTCAAAGTACTTTATAAGCCCTAATTAATGAAACCTCCCCCAATTCTATAAACTACCAGAAATATTCCTAAGAATTACCAGTACAGAAGAAATTACAGAAAACTGTTTCTACATCTACTGAGAAGAGCAGTTTTAACAATCTAGCCATTATAACACAGAAACTTTATGTGGACTAATGATTCTGTTGAAAAACAACAGAATTATTTCTGTACTACTACAGCTGGGCTGTTTTCAATTCCTCAGTGAGCTCCCAGCACCTGTCGCATAAAGCCTTTGTTCACACACACAGGAAGAAAGGGCCTTCTCTATCTCTGACACTTAATCCAGTGAAGCTGAAAGAACATCTGCTCAAGTAAAGCACCATTCACTAGATTAAATCCCCTTAAGTGGGTTCTAGATGAATTCTAAACCAACTTTCAGGTAAAGAAGGATTCCACGCACCTGTTTTTTCAAAGGGCAGTTTCTTTCTCCACCAAAGCACTCTGTCAGTCCACGCTGGGGTTCTGCACTTATCACTTGTATCATAAGCCTCCGAGCCAACATCGTATTTATACGTTGGTCCAAAATTAATAGTCCCTTCATGGAAGTCTTTAAAAATCTAATTGAATAAAGAACATCTCTTTAAGTTACAGATGAGGAAGGTGCCACTGTGATATATCAACTTCCTTGCAAACAATGCTCTGATTTTTAAACCAATTGCTGCATTCAAGTGCTACAAACAAGAGACTGAATGCGCAACCTCTTCAATCTCTAGAGGAACAAGAAAGACCCAGCCAACATGCAGTTATTCAAGAAAATGAGACACACTGCCTTACTTTTCCATTGGATTTTTGCTGCTGTAGTTGATCAAATTCCAAAAGTGTCTTCCAATCTTGACGTTTGAGAAAATAAAAGACTTCTTCATACGTTAGATTAATGCGATAGTTAAAATCACCACACCAGAAGACATAGTCATGGGAGAACATGTTCTGCCCCTAGTTTTGAGGAACAGAATACTGTTAATGTTAAATCACATTCATGAAAACACCTTTAAAATGCACTGAAATGTAGCACTCTCTGAATTACTAAATACTGGACCTACTCATCACAATTTATTTGTCAAAATTCATTTTGTGTTAAAATATAATGGTTCCTTCACTGGCTTTGGCACCCCACTGAGCTGAATTTTGTAAACAAGAATGTCAGACTCTGACCCCTCTTTCCTGAAGGTATGTCTAAGCTGGATCCTAGCTTTATATTCACAATTTGTCTGTCATGAATATTCAAAATATATGTTTGTTTCCCTAACACATTTCACATGCATATATTTGCATATTCTAAATATAACACAAAATGTGCTTCTGGTACCAAGGCAAATTTAGCAACAATCTCCTGAGTAAGAACAACCTCCAAATTCAATCTTATGTGCACGTCACAGTTTTGTAAAGGTATTGAAATCAAACATTAATGAAAATTCACTCCAGTTCTAAATTTAGCATCCTACCCTCTAACCAGTCTTTTTTTTTTTTTTTTTTTTTTTTTTCCCCATAAACCCATAAGGGAAACGTTCCAGACCGCAGCTGTCACAGCACTAGAGGGCACTCTTTATATGCATTATACACACAAGGTACCTTTAGCTGTTTTAAGTGTAAAGGACACCAAACAGTTAACGAGGTTTAGAAGGAAAAACCACCATAAGCACAACTTTATGGCCATTTGGAACAGATCTTCTTTGCGGGACGTCCAGTCTGTCAGTATTAGCTCCTACATAAACCAACTGATTGATATGCTGCACGTGCCAAGCCTCTAAACCTTATAAACAACAGGAAGGTAACATTTTATGCTTTGCAACCTAAATGCCATTTTTTGCTGACAACCAGAATACACAAACCGGCCCAATCCCTTCCTGGCTTAGGCCTTTCCAGAGAGGCCCAAGAAAGAAGGTATTGTGGAAATTAAAGCAATCAACACTAAGGGAAGCAAAGGAGCCCTGCTACCAAATCTCATGGGTTATCTACTGGCCTGGAATTAAAACACTAGAGTGATTGGTTTGACACAATTTAGGAGGAAAGTTACTCATGCAGAGCAGTGGTGCCTACTTGCCATGCTCTGAGAGAAGCCAGCAGTTCCTTGAGAGTGACACATTCATGAGGACGAAATGAAGGGAACAGAGGGTACCATGTCAGTGTCCAAGAACTGATCCATCCCACCCGACCAGAAGCAGCCAAGGCACTGCTGCACTGAATGGCATGGATGGTCTTTAAGGAATTCTCACTCACTAGAGCCAGCAAGAGCTATCAATATCATGCTCTCCAGTTCCAACATCAGTCATCTAGAGCTTAACTGCACAAAGCCTAGGACTTTTCAAGCACTGGAGCAACTCTGTTTTTTGAAAGGATTAGTGCTTTTGTAAAGCAAGTGCTATATTGGGTAGAATCTAGTCTTCTGTGAAGCATGCTTCCCTATTTATTTATTTGCTCACATTTTCTTTAACATTTTCTTTCATGGTATTGAGATGCCTTCTTTGATGACCTGTCATCAAAGGCAGCCTGAGACCAGCTTTCATGATGTAAAGATACCAACTTTATCTCCAATATTTTTAGCACACATACATCTATACTTACCATTGGGAAGCTGAGTTTCTGTGTGATTTCTTTATAATCTTCATTCCTCTCTTTCACCTGAGTCTGCCCAGCAGTCAAGTGACTGCATATAAAGCAGAAACTGGTACTATAGAACTGAAAACGAATGCTCACTGCCCCTTTATTCCCAGCTTTTCCTCCCATTCCTGTCTTCACGGTGTCTATCGCTACATCCCTGCATTAAAAAAAAAATAGAAAGGGAATAGAGTAAAGGGCTTCAGGGACAAACATTCAATTAACTTTGACTGCAACATAAAGGGGAAAGCCAGTTTACAATGCCATGTCTTCTCCCCTCTAGAAAGCATGCTGCTTTTAGGCACATCTTTTAGTTTATTGATGTTCATGTACTTATATTTCAAATTAAGTTTCATATAATACTATAGAAATAAAACTATTTGAAAATATTTTTCTCCTTTTCTTGTCCCTTCCAAACAGATCAGCAAGACCTAATTTCTGAAATACTGGGAATTTCTATAGAATATACTTTTCAAGTTTCCCTGTAACATGATCCTTAAAATACTGACAATAACTAAATTTACTACTATGCTGCCTTTTCCTTTTGAACATATGGGAATCTGCTTTTCAGACAGTTAACAATTTACTGTTCATATGTGTTGAAACCCAACTTCACAATTCATGATGGATTTTCCATTTAATTAAAGAGCAACAGATCATAACCCATACTTCATTAAATCAGATGTGATAAAATCAGAGATTATTGGATGCAACTATTTATATGTAACTTCTCAAATGAGTTCTGTACTGATGACAAATTGCTTGAGGTCTCCATGTTGCTAATCACTTAGTATTTCAATGTGATGATTAGCACACACTTCACTGCAGAAAGATAACTTGATAAAGCAGACCACCTGCTCTCAGGGTAATTTCTCCCAAATAGCCAGGCTACTCCAAGAACAAAGCCTGGCTGTCTGATCAGATAAGTAATTGACGAGATCATTGTTTTACCAACCCCAGTACCATGCATGTCTTTCCCAGTGAGAAAATTTTACTTTCCAGAGAAAACATCAAGCAGATCTGACAAGAATATTACTGATATTAAAAAGGGGTGTGCAGAAAACTGCTAAGTCTTATTTGAGTTATTCTCAGAAATTCATTATGTAAATGATGCGAGATGTTACAGGTCTCCTTTCCCTACCCCCTTCATTTTCTTCTCTCTTCCTCCCCCATCTTTTGTACCTTTTTTCTCTATCTTTAATTTCCTGTCTTTTCCTGACAACAGGAGACCATCAGAAGACACCCTCAGGGAGGCAAAGGAGGAACATCAAAGTTTTCTGTGAAACAATGGGTTTTAAGCACTCCTACAGAACCACGGTGTTCAGTCTTTTCTCTCACTCCTGCTGCCTGCCTACCCATCTCCTGAGTGGTATTCAACTGATTTTCGTTCATGGCAAAGGTTATGCTGACATAACCCACTGTAAATTCAACTGCTTGTATTTCATCAATCCTTTCACTGATGTGTAAACCAGATATTGTCTCATTATTTCTCTACTCTCTATCTTCTGTCTAAATCTCTTCAATCTCTCTAAGCATACAAGCATTTTTTTGCACTTCTGATAATTTTTTCTTTCCTATTCTAGACATGGGAAAAAGACCTGCAAGCATACAGGTTAGATTTGATTATGCTCACATAGCACATAGCAGCACACCTGCATTAAATGAGGAAACTTGGTCACTAAAATCAAACCCTTCCCTTTTTCTCTTGAGTTTCAAAGGCCTACATCCAATTTCCAGCAGTTTGACAACTGCAACAGAACCACTGGGCTGTTCTGCTTCTGATTTCCATTTAAACCACGAATTTCCTACTGGATTACTCAAAGTTTTTGTAAGCCAGGTGAAAAATCACAAACTGAGAGAAACACTTCTCCTCTGGACTGCTTCATAGCAGCAAAAAAAGTAATTATTTTAAATTATTTTGAAGAAAGATTACTGGAAAGCAGCAACGCAAGACCATCAGAGTTACCTGCACTGTATTGCTCTGTCTGGCCTACAGCACCTGACGCTGCACAAGCTCTGTTCTGAGGTTTTCAGTAGATATGAGATCACAGGGAAGAGAGGCAGCTTTTGACATTTTAATCACAAAATGCAGTGGCCAATCAGTGCCCTAATATGGGGTTAGAAAGGAGTGTTTGCATCTTGGGGCTTTAAGGTCAGACAGATGCCCAAAGATAGTTTTGGCTAATTATTCACTTCCTAACCATTTACATTTAGCCTGCATAATTCTTTTACACTTAGCCTGCATAATTCTTGCCCACAGCAAAGGAATTTTAATGCAAGTATCTCCATGGGTTGGTAATTTTCTAGGAGGAGTTTGATCACTCTCCAGGGACAGCTGAGCTAGTAAGCAGAGGATACATAGCTCTGCACTCTCCTGACTGGGCACACAGTTCAGGTTTTCATGATGCTTTGGACAGACAAACACTTCATAGGTTCTCTTACCTCTCTATTCTATAAAATGTCAAGAGCCAAAATTAGATCTCTTTCCCCCATTCTTTTCAGGTCTAGAACTACCCCTGTTTCCACAAGGAAACAGTATGGACAGGGCTAGAAGTAAAACCTGCCTGTCAGGCAGGCCCTTGCCTTCACTTGGTGCATCAAACACTCTTGGACTTACTAGCCCAGGTCATTCCTTTCCCAGGAAGATGACATCCAAACAAGGTGCTCCACCCTGACTGCCCACCTGGAGCATGCCTGGCTTTTCAGCTACCTGGAGGAAGACACTGAGGCTGCCCGGCCTTTGTGCTACCTCCAGCCTGTTGCTGTGTGCAAGCATGCATCTTCTCCATGCTGAGCAGAGACCAGAACTCACGTCTGCATGACTCCCATCAGCATGAGCAATCCCCCTCCATGTTCTCTGGCCACACTCCAACATCAGATGTCACTGAAGACACAGGTTGGGTTTTGGTTGTTTTTGTTGGTTGGGTTGGGGTTTGTTGTTGTTCTTAGGTTACTTTTATTTTGAGGGAGTTTTTTTGTTTGTTTTCATTTGGTTTGCTGGGGTTTTTGGGTGGTTTGTTTTTGTTTGTTTGGCTTGGCTTTTTTTTTTACCTGATGAAGGGGACATGATATGGTCGTACAAAGATGAAAAGACAAACACCAACAAGCTGTGCTGATGTCAGCTGAATGTAGCGATGAGTCCTGGAAATAGCTTTTTGAAGCTGCTCTCCCCACATTTTTCTATTCGTTGTACTGGAACAAACATAAAATCATTTAATGGAATCACAACAAACCACATACAGTCAATAAAATGAACAGACTAACTGTGCCTTAGGTTTATAGACATCCCATTAGGCTGTAGAACTTGAAGTGCTGTCAAATGCATGGCAGAGGCCAATAATACCTCCTTGTAAGCCAGCCTAAGGTTAGCAGGGTCAGTCAGCCCAGGCACAGCACACAAATAGAGTTATCCTGCTTCTGGATGTGTGAGGGATTTTGTTTACTACACTTAAAAACATCCACACTCACATGACATTGGATACACCCATTCACTGGGGATATCTGGAAGCTGATTACAGCAATCACAACCGTAAAAACAAATTTCCAAATCAATCTCATGACTTGTAAGTTTTTCTGTGCTCACAGTGGCAAGAGCTCAGGATTTTCTGACTGGAAAGTGACTGGCTACTCACAGCTGTTGGCTGTTCCTAGCAAAGATTGGTGAATAGCTGCATATACCTTCACGTCAGTAGATCTAGCTTTTTCTTTTCTCCAAAGTCAACATATCCATGCAGATACACTGCCAGCCCAGCGGCCACACTAAGTACTGCTGTAACTTGTCATTCCCAAAAGAGTCAACTAAGTGGCCAGCCTAATGAATCAGCATTGGAAACATGATCTTCAGGGTTCCACCTCCATCCAGACTCACAGGGACCAGAAAACACAATGGCCTACCACACATGCTGAGATGCCAACCTTAGGTTTTGCATTTAACTTCTTCTCTAGCCACAGTTTTCACAAATAGAATTAACTACAGAGACATTTTTAGACAATTTTAGAATTCCCACATGAATGGCAATTGGGTTTGCAGCCACTAAGCACATTTTTCCAACATCAGACAGGGCTTAAGGACAAGTGTTAAATCAATCTCAACCATCAAAATTCTTCTCTGACAACAGAGAATTTTCTTCTCTGACTTAAAAGACTTAGGAAACTGTGTATTCTACTGCACAGAATTTCACAGATAAAGAGCACTTTCAACATCATCCCAGTGCCATTTTTTAATGGGAAACATATTTCCAGCTGTGGTTGCAAACAACAGACTTGGAACGGAGTGATCCCAGTGACCATAAAAATGAACATGGCCAGTTCCTTTGGGGAAGATTATGTTCTTTTTGTTGCTGTTTTGTTTGTTTGGTCGGGTTAGATTTTTTACAGTTGCAAGGGGTTTTTTTGGTTGGTTGATTTTTTAGGTTGGTTGATTAAGGGTTTTTGTTGGTTTTGTTTGTTTGGTGATTTTTTTTACCTACCTGGCATTCACAATGTTCCCTGCACTTAATTCAACCATCTCTTCAAATCCCACTGCAAATATGTCAGGAGGGCAGTTATCATCATCTGTTGGCAGGAAGGAAAAGTCATACCAGAATTACAATTTTGTTGTTTCTTCTAATGATTTGTATTCTAATTTCTGTCAGAGATCCTTCCTGTAGTTCTATCTTGTGTATCCCCTGCCAAGCTATACATATTCATAGCTCCTTTAATCTAATCTCATAAAACATCCCCTGCAGTTCCTCTGAATTTTTTTCCTGCTTTTCTCCCACCAGTTGGTCTCTATCTCTCTTGCAGGAAGCAGTTCAGAACAGAACATTATACTGTAGCAGTGTTAAGCCCTCTCTCCCACATCCCACTCATCACTCAAGCCACAACACCTCACTACTCACCATCTCTTACCCGCTTGTCATTTTACCCAATGTGCTCTTCCTTTCTGACACAGATTCCTGTGTAACTGAACTTAATTGTCTACACACCAGTATGTCACCTCCATCTCAATGCCTTTAGTAGATTTATCTAGTTTAAGAACACTTCTGAAGTTTCTTCTTGCCTTCTTTCTTCCAAGTCCTTCTTAGATCACCTGTATTTAAGGTCAGATCACCCTAGAGCACAGTAACCCCCACCCCTCTTTCCCTGGCTCTGTGGATATTACTCTGAGGCAACATCAAACATCAGATGCTGTCATAAAATAGTGTGAAGCAAATCTGTTGACTCATTAGGTCTGTCCATTGCCTGAAGAGTTTTTAATTTTTTTAAAGTGTCATATGACCACAGTGACTGTAACTTAATTCAACATGAAGATTTAAATATAGACTAACATAGGAACCTAAATCAAATCTGACTCAGAAATCACAAACAAAAAGCAGCATATGCAGCAACTCTGTACAGACACAAGAGTGAAACTAGCAGGACAGCTAGCTTCCTTTACTAGCTTAACCAGACAGGCACTGTCACATGTATTTCCCATTAATAATTTTGAACATCTGTCTTTGAACGCTTGTCCATTTGTGTAGGCACTGCACTGACATTAACATGGATTCAGACTTTTGCATGGTCGCACCCTAGCCCTGCCCATTCACATAACTCAGCTCTCTTCCAGAAGCTGCTCAGACCTACCATGTCACAGCTGCCTGTTCCATGTAGCCCTGCTCCTCTGCTTCTCTCGGGGGACGGTCTGGCAAGGCTATCACATGACAGACTCTCAACAAATTTTAGTATTGCGGGCACAGTCATGTGCTAACACATCTGAAGTGTTTCTGAACTAGACTAATCACTTACCTAGGCTGCTCAGAATACAGTGGTCTGCACCTAATCACATACCACCCAGGAACTAAGGACTCAAATGAGACAACTCATATAAGGGAGCCAAGGATTTGAGGAATGTATTCCTGAGCTACAAGGTTAGGTACAGGACTATGCCTGTGATGCCTGCAGGAAGTGAAATATTTCACTGTAACAACAAAAGCATGGGTTTTGCAACCACTCAATTTTTAAATGACAGAATGTTCTCTTTTCATTTACGTTAATTTAAAAATCTGTAAATCAATTACAATACCTGACCTTGTTCCATAAATAAGAAATTCAGCAGCCAATTTCATCAAGCCACAAGCATAAGAGTTTTCTAAACTGCTAAAGAAAGGAAATACCGCCTTCAACAAAGTAAATCTTTTCGTTTGAAGGCTTTGATAACAACATTTCCAGACAATCTCATAGTCCAGATTGTATAGATATGTTTAGCTCCAGATAAGAGACCAAGGAGATGCTCTGATGGCACCTAAGTACGTAGCTCCCGCTCATGATAAAAACAAAGAACAGAGATAAAGAAGAAAATTACATACAGGGTGCAGAATAAGCAGATACATCCCATGATGGCATGAAAGAGAGCTCTGAATTCTGACCTGCTGTAGGTTTGAAATAGTCACATGGACTGTTTCAAAGTGTTCAAAGAACTCTGACTGTCAGGAGCTCTTCACATACCATTCCACTACTGCAGGGCAGCAGCAAAAGCATGGAGAAGCTCAATACACCCCAAAGAACTGACAGAAAATGCCCTCCAAAATGTACTGCCTTTGAAAGGCTGGTCAAATCTTGTGTCCTGACTCACTGTCTCTAGTGATGCCAGCAAATACTGTTTGCACATTTTGCCTGTGAAGTCTTACCTTGAAATTCTGAAACTCCTGAGAGCTTGGGAGAATCCAGCAGCCAGTCTGTTAGCTCACTGGTACCAAGGATGTTGCTTCGAAACTGCTTTCCCCCATTCACATTCCAGGTCCCCGTGGCAACACGAACACGCTTGGAGCTTGTGAATTCAAACTGACGCTCTGACATGGCCTTCAAAATACTTGGAGTTACTGACAGAAGAGGGGAGAGAGAAAGATGGTGTTTAAAAGAAGAATGTGCTGTAAAAGGACAGAAACCATCCACACTGCAGCAGCATAGTCACTCTGAAATAATAACATTACCTTAGCAGCAACAATACAAAAGGTAGGGAATAACCCCTATGGCAATGGCAGTAGCTACAAGATAACTGGGGTTGATGTCAGCAATTTCTCTTCCAGAAATCAGGCACCCTTTGAAAGCTTGGGAACGGCTGGTCATCCACTTTCAGCTTACATTTTTCTGTACTTCTTCAAGTAATAAGCAAAAAAAAATCTTTTACCTCCTGTAATCTTTTCAGTTTAGTCTACAGCACTGTCATGGTTTAGCCCTACTGGGCAACCAGTGCTTAGTAGTATGTATCCCAGCTCATTCCCTGCCTCTGCAGCAAAATGAGGGAGAGAAATGCAGGAGTAAAAGTGAGAAAACTCAAGGATTAAGATAAAGATAGTTTAATGGGACAGAAAAGGGGAAGAAAAAAAAAAAGAAAAGATAACAGAATATACAAAATCAGTGTGGCACAGTGCCCAGCCAGTTCCAAAGCAGCAGCCCTCACTCAGCTTTCCCCACTCCCAGTTTATATACCAAGAATGGCATCATTTAGTATGGAATATTCCTCTGGCCATTTGGAGTCAACTGTCTTGGCTGTGTCCCCTCCCAGCTTCTTGCTGCCCTCCAGCCTTCTGAATGGGAGAGCATGAGAAGTGGAAAGTCCTTGACTTACTATAAACACTATATAGCAACAACTAAAACCCTCAGTGTGTTACCAGCCTGATGTGGTTTAAACCCAGCTGGCAACCAAGTACAACACACAAGCACTCGCTCATTCATTAGCCTCATATTAAATCCAAAACACAACATTATACCACACACTAGGAAGCCAATGAACTCTATTCCTGAAACCAGGACAAGCAATCAAGCATGTCAGAAGTTACAACTTAAACTGAAACCCTTAGAAGTTTCAAATGTGGAAGGAAAGATGGAGAGCAGCACAGTCTCACATCAGTACAAATCTAGCACCGCCATGCCTCTCTAGCTGGGTAAGAACTCCTCAAAAAAAAACCCCTGCTATATTAACTTATTTTGCTGAGTATAGAAAATTAGCAATGTGCATTTGCTGTCTAAACAAATGAAGCAGAGTTAATCATTAACTACCCAACTTGCAGTCAGGCATAGAGAAGTAATCTATATTTTCCTCATGGTCAACATCAGCGAACAAGCAGTGGCCAATCTGACTGAAGTGGTTTCTGGAGTAAATGGTTCTCTGGAGTAAACTGACCACCAAATACTCGTGGGTGAAATTATTCTATATTTTGCATGTAAGTATCTTCTCAGAGAGAGCTGAGTTTATTCTAGATGGGTGCAAACAAATGTGTCTATGCTGTGGACTATTAGGAGCCTGGAATAAAGCAGGAAATGAGCTAAAATAACAGAGATGCGCCTTTAAAGATCCAAATGGCCAAAAGCATGTGCAAACAGCAAGGACACAACTAAGCAGATAAAAAGGCTGAGCTCAAGGGACTTCCTCAAGACAAACTCAGGACAGACTGGGAATATAGCCCTAAAATCCCTCCCTCTGGTCCAACTCTGTCAGAGAATATCACTATCAAAGAGCAGAAAAACATACTCAAAAGTTCAAAACAAAATATGAGAAATAAGCATAAGAGTTGTGCTACGGTCACTTGAAAGTAGTGCTTCAAACAACAGATCTGTGCAAAAGGTTATATATTGATTTTTTTTTTTTTTCAAAAGGGTACAATTGCTTATATCTGACAGATAAAAGCAGATGCAAAAGCAAAGGGAAGGGTTTAGACTGGCTTTACCCAGCAGTGCAGTCTGGTCCATGAGCATCTTGCCTTTGTCTGCATATTCCTCACGGTAGAAGTCACCCATGAGCAACAACTCGATGGCTTCCTGCTTTACTGTATCAAAGAAATTTGATTGGATGGTACGAGACACAGAGCGGGCACCATCCTTGAGCTTCCCAACCTACAGCAGACAGGAATTACGAATGCAAGTGACACTGAAGCATAAATAGGACATCTTTCTTTACTTGTAAATAAAGAGTTTTGCCATTTTCCTTTACCTTGTTCTTCCCCTCAAGGGCACGATTGCCACTAAATACTCTGCTCAGATTTTGACCATTGAGAGTCCACATCTCCTTGTAGGATTCCACAAAGCGCTCAATTATAGGTTTAGAGTTCAAATCAAGGCTCTCTAATTGAGCAAACAGTATCTGGATTAGGTGCAGAAGGAGAAAAAAAATAACACAAAAAAGAAACCAACATTGTTTTCAAATGTGTTTTTGCTTTTTATCCTCAGTATTCCAGCCAGCACCATCCTCTATCATAGAGCAGCAAGACTGACCTGTGTAACTGAGACTTACAGCCTCTTTCCTGTCTTTCCCATGGAACAGCCAATGTATGTACTACAGGTATCCCATGGAAGGTCCTCTGACAAACTCACCTCCTGTGCAACGAAGGACTGGACACTATTAGAACGATCCAGGCAGTCCAAGCAATTCATTCGAAAAGTACCTGTCTGCAGACTTTGGTAACCAAACACAAGAGGAGGGAGGAGAAAATGGTATATTTTAAAATAACATCTAATCATGAGTTGATTGAACAAGATGATCAAATGTTCAGCCTGAATACACCCACCCACGTATTGACGGTGCAAGCACACTGTGCACAATATATTCCATTAACACATCTAATTACTTGATTACATCTGCAACACTATATTAGCAAATCCACGCACTAGTAAATTTGCAGATTTGAAACCATGGAGACGCAATTAAGCCAAATCATTGATTTAGCACCAAGACTACACTTTGTCTCAAAATTTTATTTCAAGATGGTCAATTTATGGTCATGGTCCAAACACAGCAGGAAACCTGGGAAGGCCAGGACAAGCAGTGTCCAGCTACACTGGGACAGAAGGGCAGAGACACTCACCGTGGACTTACATGCTCGCCCTTAGTGAAGATTCCAAAGTCTTCCCAGTGCAACTTCAGCTGAGGCCTCAGCAAATTTTCCAGTTTCTCAGTTTTCCCACCTTTTGCAAATTGGTGGTAGTCAAAGTTTATCATGGGACTGTCTTCCGCATGGGAAGAGGCCCATAGCAGTTTCTGTTTAGATAAGAGAATGAAGGAAAACAAATCCTGCTCAAGTCACGTGTAAGGATTGATACCTTGGTACCTAGCATGCTTTTATCATTAATAAGCCTTGACTGTTAATCACAAAGTTCGTAGGGAATTTTGAAAGGCCAGACATGAAAAAATTAACTGAAGTTCCGTGTTTGTTTTCTTCACAGAAGTAAACCTGACTGCTAGAATCCATTTTCCTGCAGGGGAACTCAAACTGTAACTGCAAAGTATACATTAGAATTGTGCCTTGGCTGGTGGCAGCCCTGCAGCAATGGGCTGCTGCTACCTCTGTGCATGAGGTGAGGACAGCACTAGCAATGCTCTAGGCAGGCTCAGGGGGAGGAAGTTAAGTAAGCAATTACACCCCAGGAAACGAACTATAAAGTGCTTGTGGTAAACTGCAGAAGTGAAAGAAGAGGCACAAATAGCCTCAGTACTTCATCTCCAATTTCAATGACCTCACATGCATTTCTGTAATCACCACAAATTTCATTAAGGTATCTGCAATAGTAATACATCCTGTTCTCCACAAGAAAGGCACAGAGAACCATTACCTTAACTCAAACTATGCAAGCCTTTGTCTATTCTCTTCCCTCCTGCACATTCTCACCCCAAGAGATGGATGCTTTTGTCCACTTACATTGTGACAAACACTGGACAAAACAAATCTGATATTACATTCAAAGTGTACATGTAGCAGTTACACCAGCATAATTGTATTGAGTAAGCCATTAAGCTTTTCCTGCAGAAAGAAATTTAAAGGCAGTGCTTGGAGAGAGACCTGTAAAATGTATTTCATTAGACTGTTACTGCTGACACCCCAATCTGCCCTGACAGATGCTGGCACTAGTAATGCACTTGAGGATGGCATTTACCCACTGCTGCAGTGTAAATTATTGTCAGAGTATTTGCAACTCTACACTACAGTCCTGCTTTTACTGTAAACATAATTACATCTGTTATAGTGAATGCTCGTGGGAGGAACAGCATTTCCTGGGAACAGTATTGATTTTTGGTCTGGTCTGATTCACGTAATGCATAATGAATGGTAAATGAATGGTAACTGTGACATTCTGATCAAGAGAGCCCAGCAGCAGTAATTACAGGAATAATTTGAACCAACACTGATAAGAATTACTAAGGTTGAAGCAAGAGTGAAGAGAAAGGAATAAAAGCAAAAAAAAGATGGGGAAACTAATGACAGGAGACCAGCTTGCAACCCTAATCACACTCCTATGAATTACTTTATTTTTAATTCAAGACCTTTAAAGTCATCGAAGTCAAATTAACTCCATATTCTTTCCTAACATCCATTTCTTAAAATACAAAGGTAAAGAAATGACCAAGGAGTCATTCTGAATGAATACAAAACTTCGGTTTTCAGTGATGTCAGTCTAAATTCTTTGAGCTCGCAGGGTATTTTCAGAGTTTATTTGTTTTTAAAATAAAAACTTAGACAAAACAATTTAAAATTTATTTAAATTAAATTAACAAATGCAAGGTCTTTTTCTAGAGATGCCCAGTTTCTGACTTAATGTCTGGTTGCATGATATTGGCTAGAACATGATCTTCAAGAATGTGAGAGTTTGAGAAAATATCAGTATCAAATTATCAAAAAATGTCATATTTTTATCCAGTAAGTTATTTCAGCATTTCTGAATTTCTTATCTTTTACCTTTAAATTTCAGTGGGGTTTGCAAAACAAACTAGAAAAACTATTTTAAAGAGAGGGGAACCAAAACATTACAGAGGCTTAGCCACGTCATGCAGAAATTCAGTAAGAAACTGAAAACAGAAATCAGGTCCAGACTCCACTCCTGTGCTTCCTCACTGCCTTGCAAGTTGAAGTCATTAATTACTTTCTTTGGCCACATTCTGTACAAGGGGAGACCTTCACTTCATCATTTTCTGCTGGGGAAGTAGATAGTCCTTCCCAGCTCTTTTGCAGGAGGAGGAAATGGTTACACAGAAAAAACTGACGGCAAACTTGACACTCCCTCTAAATTCACTATTGCAAGAAAGAGGGAAAGAAATCAGGCACTATTATTTAACCAAAATTTTTATTTTGCTTAGTTTCACATTATAAATGTTTCAGCTCAGAACTGCTGGTATCATTCATTACCAATGATATATACATGGTACTACATTCTTTACCAATGATATATACACACATACTACAGATGTATACTTAAATCATCCTATCATTAGTTTTAGGAAAACAACCTCTGAAGTATCTATGTCAGTTTGCTAAAACAAGAGGCACTTAAGGAGGCAGACTTCCATCAACCCCCAGCCAGATTCAGGCAGCTATTGCACTGCTGCAAATCCCACTCAGGGCCAAACTGTGGCTTTAAATTCACACTAGTTTTAAAAAGAAAAATCACACTAGAAAGAAGAACAGCTTTAGTTCCACTGTGCCTGATATCCTTGCTTTCAGGCATTAGTTGTGCCTGGGGACACTTAGGGGCCAGGAAAATCCCTCTCCAAACTGTCCAAACTGTCACCTGGTGCTCAGGCAGCCAATTCCCAACACAGTGCTAGATAGCTATTTCCCATTACAATCAGAGCAAGAGAGCTCAGTGATGCTAAATCACTGTGCTCAGTGATCGAAGCTCACCCAGCCCCCAGGCAGCTGTGGCAATCCCAGGGGAGTGCATAGGTGGCTACATACAATGTCAAAGCTGGCTATGACTCACTTTTGCAAATGTGAACTATCCTTAGGAGTATTCAGGCAATTTCTTTTTAAGTTTGGTTAAAGAGAATTTACTCAAATGTATGAAGAAGTAAGCAGAAAGGTAGTGCTGGAAACTAAGCCATGAAACCAAGAAGCGCCATTCTCAGTATGCAACATGTGGTAAAGAATTAACATATTTTCTTTAGAAATACTATTCATCACCTCCTGGGCAAGAAGGAAAACAGAAGAACATGGAGGCTCAAGGGAAATCAGTAGTTAAAATGAAAATCATTGCTTTTACCTTAAAAGCTCTGTTGAGCACCTCCTCTCCTCCTCTGCTTCCCAAAAGGTTAACGATCACTTGTTTTCCATACTGCTCTTTCAGAAGCATCATATGCCTACAGCAAAAGCAACCATAATAGGTACTAAACAAAACTAAGTTAAGTTGCCTACTGCCATTTTCAAAATACAAAGTAGAGATCACTGGTTGTTTCATCCAGCAGAAAGTTTTAGCCATACCATCTAGAGACATCTTTCTCTGTTTCCTTGCAATCAATTATTAAAGTAAAAATGGTGAAAGTACGCAATTAATAGATACAGTATTCTGTACTGAAATTAAAGAAAGAATTCTTAGAAAATAGGCCCCAAATCTTTTATGTCACTGTTAGCTTTGACATTGCCCTTCATGCTCCTGCCTCTTGGCTGTTAGCCTGGGAACTACACAGGAAAGACAAGAAGAGAGGAAAATGTATTACACTTCAACAGAAATTGTCTGGCGTCTTGCAGAGCTGAGACTACTAAGAGTCAGCAGCAGCAATGGAGCCTACAACTCCAGTGCCAAGGCCAGAGAGGTCCAAACACACGTCACAGGTGACAGGGTTCAAACATCTCTGAGCTACTGCAACATGGAGACATTCACTCTGAACTCAAATCAAGCAGGAAGACGACTAATCATAAGAACTGCTGCACTGGATCAGAACAAAGGTCCTTTTAGCCAAGTTGTCTGGCTCAGATTCTGCAGGAAAAGCACAAAATAGGACAAGTATAAAGTGGGCTGGATTTTTTGGTCTATGTCACTAAAATCTCAAAGACTGACATTTAGGGACTCTCAAGTTAAGAGCTTTTAGCCAGATGCCAAAACACCCATTCTCCCCTCAAAGTATCTTTTTCAAGTTGGAATGCGTGGTCTGCAGAAGCTGTGCTGGTTCATCAAGAAATAATTATATCCTAAAGCTGATTTCCATCATGTACAGACAACACTGTAGTAGTACTTAAGAGGAAGCTGGATAGAAATAGACAAGAAAAGCAAACTCACAAAAATGAGAAGTTATTACATGCTGCAAAATAGCGTGTAATGGCGAAGTGTGCAAAAACCAGCAAGCATACATCTTCTGGCATTACTCTTTAAATCCTTTAACCAGAAATACAGAAATCCTTTGACCAGAAATACACAGAAAACCATGGAAGGGAAGAAAGAAGCCACCAGCATTGCCTTCAGGAAACATAGCTAAATATATTTTCTGGTGCATTCCTGATTCTGCAGCCAGTTCTCTGTATGCCAGCTCATCCCATATACTTGCACCTTTCTGATACCAGCATCAAGATCCTACCTCTCTGCCAGTGTTGCTTCCTTACAACAAAACTATTCAAGCTCAAGTCACCTGTTTGAATACTGTAAGCAAAGCTCCCTGTGATTTCTCAGGGAGAGAGACAGAGGATGAAAAAATATCTAACAAGATTACCATGTTTCTCACACGGTTAAACCTAACAGGCCAAATTAACATCTTGGAAAAGCTGTAGCAGGTTGTTAAATTCCAGTGTATTTTTCCATATAAGCAGTCACTTATTCCTTGCCCATTTTCAAAGGAGTGTTAGCAGAGAGATCCCTAAGTTCATCTAACTTACTGACACAAGGGAAAGAAGGAATAGTGCAAGTTTATCCTTATATTCACCTTTCTTAGGAGAAAGCTATTCACCAGTTTTATTAGGGTCAGGACTAAAAGGTTGTTCCTTCCTGAAGTACTCTCAATTCCATGGGCGGTACATGAGGATGCTAAATAAGTTACTGTTTTCTTCTTACATGAAATATCTCTGTTGTGGAATGCAAACCTCTATGGATGGAGCTTCAGGGACACTGGCAGGGCAAGTTATCACAGCACCAGACGGCCATGAGACCAAGAGTCTCGAAGACCATTGAATTCAGTAGGATTTAAGAGCCTTAAAAGCTTGGAGAATGTAGGCCAAGAACCTCTGGAGCAGAAACTGCTATGGTGCACAGTCCCTTTAGATTCTAATCCCTGTTTGGGGTCTTCAGTATTGCAAAACTATTAACTGTCAATAATGTCCTGTGTGCCAACAGTTGTGGTAATAGAGGCCTTACACAAAATCAACATACAACCTGATCTGCCAAAACCAAACCAAAATAGAAATTAATCACTTGACCTGCACTTACAAGGTGAAAATTTCCCACAGACCAAATTCTTTATGTGCTTTTCAGGCACTGTTCCCATGGATATCATAGAAATACACCCTTAGAGGACAGCATTTCCTAGTCAGACATTCAAAGGAATCAAGCTAATGCATGTCTTTTTCTAGTTTCCAGCTGACAAACAGAGTCTTAATGGTTTAAAAATGTTTACAAGCCAGTCTTTGCATAAAATAGAAAACATCAGCATAATAGCATCATACAACGCTGGTCACAGAATAAGGCATTGCTGTTTCTGTGTAGGAGGAAAACAATGAAGAGAAGACCAAATCCAGAATGGAGTGAAAGCAGTGTTTACTCTTTAGCTACTTCTGTTACAGTGGTAAAGCACACATATTCTGTGTACTGTAAGTGTAAACTCACATCTGTTGGCTCACCAAGGTTTGCAGAAACACTTCTTCTACTTATCACTCAGTATTTCTAAACTTTTACAGAAATGAGCCAGAAAACCAAATTAATTCAATTACCGCTGAAAACAAGAAGGAAAAAAGCACCAAAAAAGTGACTAAATTAAGTAAACCAGTTTAATAATCTGCCACACCTGGGGGATTTGCCACATCATCTGAGAGATGTTCCACATCTCAAGATTTCCTAGGAAGACAAAGTTGTGGAACCTTGGATACATGCCAGGCTGCTGTGTTGATGCCAAAGTGGAATGAAGCTTACCTGTCAAAGGCAGGTGCATTGGCTTCCAGACCTCTGTTAAGCCTTAAATGGCGGGAACCAACCTAAAATGAAATATTAGAAGAACAAGAAATAGAAAAAACTTCTTAAAACTGCTAGAGTCCTAAGTCACTAGATGTCTCCCTTTTTCCTTCAGAGAAAAACATTTTTTTAACAGCACCAGACATTTCTAACAGACTCCAACCACCCCCACACATAATATCCTTAACACAAAAGCCCCAGCTTTTATTAGACAACATTTACAGTTACAAGTGAAAACACAATTACCATTAAGCAAAGGGATACCTACACATCTTTTCATGGCCAAACAAATGACATCTCTTTGCCAGCTTCCTCTTGCAAATAGCACACACTGCCTTACATGAGTATTCTGGGAGCCCAGCATTCTTACTGCCCTTGCCTTGGTAGAGACGGATGCATTTATGCCAGTTCCATGGGCTGTGTATTCTGACTTCTTTCAAAAGTATCAGAACAGTGTTTCAAAAATATGAAGGATGAAATTCTGTACCATCAAACTAATAGGTCTTTTGATATGTATGTCAACAACAGTAGCCTCAAGATCCTTTTGAACGGTAGCTACTGTTACAAAATTATTACAGAGTGCTTCTTTCCTCTCCAAAAGCTACACTCCTAAATATGTATAGAATCATGCATTGTTTCCTATACTTCATCATCTTTATTTGTTTTTCATGAGGTTGGTTTCTGCAATTCCTTCTAACATCAGTGCCAGTATATTCACACTCAAAGAGTAAGAGTACATCATCTAATCCAGATTAGGCAAAAAAAATCAGGCCTACTAAAAAAATCAAAAATTCTGTTTAACTAGAGATATTACCCACTAGCCAAATTACGTGAGGGAATGCTCAATGGCTCTGTAACATAAAGAAAAACAGTGCTGGATACAGCTACACCATGGGTGGGACATGCACAATCATATGGACAAACTTGCTTTATAAAAATATAGAATACTTGCACTGGATGGTGTTAAAAGACAAGAGGGATTCTTCAGTAATTTCCTTTTGTGCTAAATCCAGTGCCTCTGAATAGCACATAGGTTCTAGTTTAATGATCAAAAAAAGTATCATGTAACCTTTAAAGTATCTTTAAAAACCAGTTATGCAATGTGCTTTCTCTACTAACACACACAAATATATGTGCATACTCACTTCAGTTGCTTATCCCTCTGTTAAAAGAATGCAGAGTGTGTTAGGAAGATTCTTATTTGTATTTATTACAACTGTATATAAACTGCAAGTCACAGACCATATATTTGATGCAATAATCTTGTGATGAAATCCTACATCTTTGCCTCACAAAAGATCAGATTAGATCATTATCACCCTTTTGACTGAAATTCCAAAAACATGCCATTCCAACATTTTACTTTGTTTCAAGGTAGCATGCTCTTATAGAGCACTGGTATCCCTAGATATTCCAGTGGCATTGTGGAGGTCAGTATCATCAAGCCAACCAGGCATTTCAGAGGAATAAAACTGAAAATGTTATAAAGATATAGCTGTAAGCTTCAGTTTATAACATTAGGACACAGTCCCTCACAAACAGTTCCCCATAGAGGCATTCAAACATACAAAAATGTTAAACTTCAGTCACCTATAGCCATTTGTCTGGTATAGTTCTGTTTATCTAAACACACAAAATTTCCTACAAGGTGAAATGAAAGATCTCAGCACTTTCACAGAATGAACTTTGAAGATCATATTTAAAAAAATATTTTATGCTAATTCTAAATTATAAGTAGTAAGAGAGAGAAGTAAGGTAGACTTTCTGATTATTTGTTTACCTGAAGCCCCGTTTGCTGCTCCCAAAACAGTGGAACAGAACCTCTGATCTGCACAAAGGAAGAGACATCATCATCCAAGTAAATTGTCTGCAAAAACAAAATAAAGGAAAGTAGTTCTGCAGTTAGATCTATCAGCCTGTGGCCCCTTCATCAGGTGACAGTTAAAGACACTGAACTCCAAGGGTAAAAAAAGTAAACCATGTATCTCCCTGTATCCACTTACCGATCAGCCTCTTTTCCATAGTCTCACAGGCAGTGGAACAAAGCACAACGTATTTGCTTTCATGTCATCACAGCAAATTCAACTCACTTCTCGCCAGAAACAAGAAAAAACTTAAACCACCACCACATCTTTCACTCAAAATCAAGTCGGATGTGATCTACTGGTGGAGACACTCGGAAAGACTAGGCATATACTCTCCTGCTGTCCCTCTCACAAAACTCAACTGTGCAAAATGTCATTGCTCCTTGTGACTGATGATGGGTAACGTCAGGTGGGGGATAAGCTTATCTCCTGCTGTATTTACCATTTCTTATTTCACTGCGTGCTGTGCCTTGTCAGAGAATCCAAATAAAACTTGGTGAAACCAGCAGCTTTGCCACTCCCATCCTGAGGTACAGTGAGCAGCAATGTGACCTACTTCTTTTCCAGGGGGCTTAGAGCAAGAGGTTCCAAATTCTCCACTTCCTTTCCCAGCCAGACCTCAAACTCTCCCTTTATGTCTTAGGATCACTGTTAACAAGCTGATTTTGGGTCAAATCCATACGAAGAACAAACACTGATTTCCCCTTTTGCCTTCCCCCGTCCACAGCCCCCGGTCAAAGTGTTACATTATGTTAACTTAGCATAAAAGGTACTATCTTCAGATTGAATATGACCACAGAGCAACTGTGCAGAGCCCAGCTCACTCCTCTGGCCTATACTTAGCAGTGGAATCCTGGCTGCTCTCCACGGAGGATATGTGATACACATGATACGCATCTCCGTTATCTCATGCATGACAATGACAGCTCTGCAGCCCTGGGGAGGAATGGTATCCAGGTTATCCAGGTACTGCACTCACCACATCATATCATTTGGCACAGCTGCTGCCAGCTGGCTAGGAGCTCTGAAAATAGAATAGAACATGAAAATGGATTTCTCTACAGCGTTAAAGTGTTTTGCCTTTTTGGGTTTCCCACTAGATATGGCCAATGGCTGTCTCAGGGAAAGTGCCTGACCTTGGCCTCTTGTCTTCATAAGCATTATCAATGTACAGTTTTTAGAGCTACACATGTGAAAAAAAAAGAAGAGGTATTTAGATACAATTGGTGACAAAACATTTATCTAATATTTGCCATATTTTTGCAGAGCACTTGAAACTGTCTCCATTTCACTAAGATGATTTAAGTGATTTCATCATGGACACAATATCAGTGCTAGAAGGATAGCCAGCCCAGACGTACTGCAAAACTATGTTTCCATCTTTTTAACCTCTTGCCAAAGCATTAAGAACCCTTTTCTCTGAGGTGTTGCTCAGAGAAGCTTTCTTGCAAGGCCTGTGTCACAGTTTGAGCAACGTGGCTCTAAAACACGCTCTCCCAGTAAAGTTTTCTGAACATTATTGGCACCTGAGCACAGGAGCTAATTTCCATGGCAACACACTGGTGTGCCTTTTCTTTGTACATTTGTGCTCAGAAGAGATCATTCCTTCTGCAGCTGGACTAGGAGAGGAATAAGCAGCCCCACCTTCTTCCTCTTTATCACATTCTCCCTGAGATAGGTCGTGCTAAGATGAGTCAGAGACTTCTACACACTGAATCATCTTTTCACTCACAGCCATGGACCCACAGAAGCTCACTCCAAGGTAAAGCAAATTAATAGCACTACTACAGTTTCAGCATTATCCTGACTAATACTAAATGAATATCAGAACCTGAATCTACGCAAAAAAAGATTCAGGACTGGCCTACTTAAAATTTTGACAACAATCATCATCTCAGCAATTACTGAGTAGAAATGAAACCCCTAACGATGACAAATACAGACAAAGCTTTACCCGAAGTACAAGATGGCCATTTAAACAGCTTGCTACAGAGGACCAATTTTCTTACCAGTATTCTGGGAAATCCCTGTTTCTACACCTAACTGCAAAACTGACAACTCAAGTATTTCTTTGACCAGCTCTTTTAGATATCCAGCTGCAAATCTCTAGACCCACTGATAAACAGACAGTAATTCTAATTCAGTACCTGCAGTTTAACATCCTTCTGAGTTACAGTTTAAATTGAAAGTATTTCCTCAGTTACACACCATGAATATATAAGCTAACTTCTTCCTGCCAAATACAGAAGAAAAATACTGACCAAACATTTATTTCTGCAGTAACAGATGCTCTATTTCCACTTATGAGTGAGTTAACAGATGTTTGTTACCAGTGCCACTCATATTTTCTGTTCAATGGTTTTGACCCATTACCTCTTCTGTTTTCTGCTCTATTAAGCTGTCCATTTAGAGAACTGAACAACAACCAAAATATTCAAACTACTTGATCATTCCTGTAACCTAAACAGGATGCCTAAACCTTGACGTGATGGGCTGGGGGATCCTCTGTGAAGCTGAAGTCTAACACAGGATTATTTTACGATGGCAGAGCATTTTAAAGAAATTGACTTTTTTATGTATGTTGCCATGTAGCTTTTAGAAATTAGATGAGGTTTTTGAACTGGGAGCACAGCCTCTCTAACAGTCATTCACAAGAAAGTACTTTTTTTTTTCCTATTCACTTACAGGGCTCATCATTCTCTTCTCTGCAGCGATTCTCTGGTCTTTCACAATCCTTTCACCTCATTCTCATGACCCAGATGAATCCAAAATTATTTTCTTCCAAGCTGCCAGTGAGTTGGAAAAAGACTTAATATTTTTTTTAATGAGTGGGAGACTCATTAAAATTACTTTTCTGCCAGTCATTCCTTCCTAAACAGACTCTAACCATTTCATTAAGCATTATAACTGCAAATCTTCCCTCAATTTCAGTAATACCCACTATCCTTCATTCACCACTCCAAGGAACATGACCCTTGATCCTGACACTGCCTTTTAGTGTACACATCTCTTGATCTTACAATATTAGTGGCAACAGACTTCCTACCAGCAGACTTGTTAAGAAAGCAGGTTTAAAGATTAAGACAACTTTCCAGATCAGGAATGGACATAATCTTAGCAGTCACATACACTGTAAGAAACCCTATTTACTAAATCTTAAAAAAGCCTGATAATACATTTAGATTGAAATTACACTCATAAAGAAACTATCCCAACTTTGTTGCTTATGCATGGACAAGTACAGTTTCTTTTCTCATATTCTTCACAGCCTTGATCAGTTTTTGTGCACAACATCATGTTTTCTACAAGCACATATCTGTCCCACTTTTTTGTTGTTCTAGTTTTGACTTTATTACCCTGTCCTCTAACAGAGCCATTTCCCTTATTCTAGACAAAAGATGAATAGGTCTTTAAGACAAGAACTTAAAGAAAAGTTAAATGCCTTATGTCCAGAATTTTCCTGTACTCTGTTTTCCTTTTCTCATGGATAAGAAGATCATACTGGTTTTTCTCTAGAAGTTCAACAACAAGCAGTTACTTTTTGGACAACACTTGGTCATTAGGATTCATACATCCTGCTAAATCTCTGTCTTTGTGGAGTCTTATCTCTTCTTAGATCCAAAATGACAGCAAGTTGGTGCCTATGTATCCCAGGGAGAATATTAATTCCAATCAAATCCTCAAAACATTTGAGGATTACTTCATTAACCTCAAGGGCTCTGGCCCATACTACAATCCAATGCAGACAGCTGCATGAACTTTCAGACCAGGTTCCCATCAGACAGCATTGCAGCAACCCATGTGGAAGACCTATTTGCCTTAACATTAGATTACTTGGCCTCTGACCTCTGGTGTTAGAATTTGCCGTGTTTTTCTTTCAGCTTCTGTGGTCTTAGACTCTCTTTGCAGCCTCTTCCTCCAGCTTAGGATCAAGGGTGATAGTGCTGACAGTTCAAAGGGACATTTTTCAATCTTTCTCTTCTGTTGCATAGGGCCAGACCTTGCCCCTGCGATCCAAGGATCTTTCCTGATAAAGAAACTTCATGCACAGGTACTGCTAGAAAGCTTCTGGGCAAGAAGCAAACACCTGTGTCAACCCACTGGTGCTCTAATCTGAGCATGCTGTGCCCATTTATTGCTTGGAATAATTTATTCACTAATCTCCATCACCCAGCTTCATTAGAAATAATAATCATCCAGTCACAACTCCAAACAGCAAAATTCACTACAGACTCAAGGGGTGCACAAAGACACAGTCCCTGATGAAATGGATACTCAGATGGCTTATTGGGGGATGCCCAGCTCTGCCACACAAAGAGTGTGGACAGCAGATGGCCTAAACACACCTCTCTGTGAGTGCCTTTAGCTCAAACCATGGGACCCAAGGATATATTTGCCAAAATAATCCTTTTTGCCTTGCCTGGAGTCATACTAAAACTTGATCCAGAAAATAAATCAACCACATGATTGCATCCATTCTTCTCCTTGAGAGCTATCCAACACAGTCTAGAAGGTATTGTGAAATAGGGATCACTTTCCTTAATCCATGTCTGACAATTTTTTCTGAAATTGGAAGAAAGGGAAGGTTAATTCAAATTCATGGTATTTCCTTTTAATGCTTTCTAAAGGTTTCAATTTTCTTTACTGAACAATTCCATGAAGGTGAAAAAACTGAAACAATTTATTTGTCTTTGGTTAATTAGAATTGTTCCTTGTAATCCACATACTAAGATTTTAGCATAACTCTTTGGAGGATAACTGGGAGAAGAGCTGAAATGTAAACAGTAACAGGCACACAGACTAAATGAAGAAAGCATTTCTAGTTCCTCAAAGCTATCAGAAGAAAAGAATTACAAAAATGCAACACAGTCTCAACTTCAAAGGATTACTAGGGGAGGAAAAAAAGGTGAAGGGAAACATTTAAACTACAACTGAGAAACAGACTGATTTCGAAGCTGCTTGAGAATTAACTGCAATACTGCAAGTGCTGCAAGTAGAAAGGTCTACCATCCCATTACAAAATATTTGTCAGCAAATCTGAAAGTACACATTGAAGGGATTGCCTTATTTTCTCTTCATTTTCTTTGTCCTTAAGTGTTTCCTACAATATTTTCTTTCTTCATAAAGACAAAAGCCAAATTATCAAAAGCTTAAAGATATACTATAAGTTGTTATTCTTTTCTTTAAAGAAAAAGTGAAGGTATTTTACTTTTCCCCCCTTCTTCTGACTCACAGCAGTTAAGTGAGCCCACAAAAAAATGACTCATTGCAGAGCTGAAATGCCACAAGGCTAACTCAGTGGGAGACAAAAGCATACCATCTATGCATAAAAGAGCTGCCTGGAGATAAGATTAATTGTTTCTCCCTCTTCTAAAATAGAAAAATGTTAGAAGCAATTCCTACAAAGAGGGGAAAAGTCCTGGGTTTTTAGAATCCTAGGGTGCTATTTATCCATGAAAGCACATAGCCAACATGCTGTTATACTGTACAGGCTCCAGCAAATGGAAACAAAATGTTATTCAGCCAAGATATTACCTCACAGGAGATTAGTCAGTCGTTTACTATGAAAGTAGGAGAGAGTTTATTCTTGGACTCTTCCTTCCTAACGGCAAGGGGATGCCAGCTTGAACTGGATCTCAGGCATCCTAGTGGTTAGCCCAACTTTGCTTTCTTAGGACATGCAGCTTGGTAAAACTAGTTTTTAGCACCATTAGTAACAGCAGCCTTCTTTTCTTTGGTTTTTGAAACCAAACAAAAACACACAACCCTTTAAAACTGCAAACTCTTGTTATAATTTTGAACCTGCTCAAGCCTTTCACCCTAAAGCCATTTTCAACTGGATAAGCACCTTTGCTTATCCAGTTGAAAAAAACACTCAAAAGCCTTCAATTTTCCCACTTCAGCATATGGCTGAATGGGAACAAAGCACAGCAATTCCCACGAACAGCCTGACCCAGACCCAGCTAAGGGAAGCATAAGCAATCAAGTACTGTTTTGCCACTCACCAGGAGCCAATCCTCAGGTTTTCTGCTGAAATGCAAAGGCCACCTTATTTTTCATGCTAATAATTTGTAACACGATGTACTCCAGAAATATAACAAAATAAAATGAGTTACTTCTGACCCACCTAGTGAGCAGGATAGCAGAAGTATTTCCCATAATAAGTCAACTGCTAATTTTAGTGACACAAATGTGAGACTCACTGAAAAAAAGCTGAGAACCCTTTCCAACACTTTCTTTCCCCTGCATTTCAGTAAGAGAACATTCTCCAAATCCTGAGTAAAAAAACAGGATTAGTCCTTTGCACTAATATTCGTAAGAAGATACTCAACTAAAATAACAGAATGTACCAGGTATCACCTAAAATGGCAGATCTCCCTTCTTCTGTCCCCAGGTTCCAAAGGAAAATTCCACTTTCCAGTAAGCAGACATAGCTGTATCTCCCAATGCACTGACAGACTTTCTAGAAAGGTGTAGATGTTCCAAGACTTCACTTGCAACTGGTTTGGAGCAGTGGCACACAAGAGAATTATTAGTAGAGAATTTGGAGGCTGACATTAGAGACCCAAGCACTTCAGGGGAAGAATTTCACATTCAACAAGCAGAATTTGTGGGAGCCTGAACACTAAGTGGCAAGCTGTCAGCCTACCTGAAAATGCAGGAAAACCAGGACAAGGGGGGACATGAGCAATAAGCCACTCACATCCCCAGAGAGAACTCTGACCATTGGACAGAAAGTCACACGTTTAACATTGGCCATACTTTGAGCACCTCTTAGGAATCAAACCTCACCAGCAGGCTGGGGAATACCAGTCTGCAACTCCTCCAGGCATCCTCCTGAGGATGAAAGCACTGTCAAATCTAAGCTAGCTCTACACATATCTTCAGGCAGAACTAGGTGTAAAGGTCAAAGCTGTATTACGAAGACAACATCTTAGAGGAAATGTGGAAAGTACCCAAACATGGCTGGATTTTGGACAAACAGTTGCCTGAAGGCATGCCTGGCTCATGCAGTGGAATAACAGGAAGGAGCTCACTGGGTGAGAGCTGCTACATTCACACATTGCTGTGAGGAAATACTAGTGCTGTCAGCCCACAAAAGTGTGGGCACCTTTGAGAGGGGGTGCCTTCCTCAGCCTTCAGGCACAGGCTTCCAATGACACAGCTCAAGGATCTCCATGCTGTCCTCACTGATTCATGCTCCCCTTATGAGCATCACATAAGCAATCTACTTTCATTGTACATGCACCTACATATATAGACACATACATACACAATCTAAGCCACATATGCAGCTCTGTAGATATGCCCAGAAGATGCTGAAAACAACCAAATTCTAGGAGCAAATCCCTGTTCTTTGTTGAAAACTACCAACCATTTGTCTATTCTGTTTATGCAGTGATCCATTTCTGTATGATGGTTCTGACTGCTAGTCAGTTCAAAAAGGAAAAGGTGATTTTACTTGAGTAAGAAAGCACTCACTTCAGCTGGCACAGAAGATTTCAGATTCTCCATGGTTCAGTGCTTTTTACCGACTTTCAAGGCAGTAAGCTAAACCATGTGCAATAAAACCAAGTGATTCAGTTGTTTTGTTTGGCTGTGCCAATCAAGGGAGCCTGCTGAATGCATTTCACACACATAATTTGTCTCAGCATTAGCTGGAGGCTTTTACCACATATGTATAAAAACTGCCATACCACCTCACATTGGAGAGAATCCCCCACAAACCAATGGGGAATATAAAAGCAGTCTCCTCCAAAATTAGTTGAACTGGAATTTAGCTGACTCTGAGAAGATGTTGTTTTTTCAACACTTTTTTTACTAGAGAAAGATAATTTGATAGTGAACTTTACTAGTCAAAGATGAGGTCCCAGCACCTTTACTAGACACCTTCCTGAATGGTTTAAAAACCCTTGTCTACATTTCACTACAGTATCAAATGGCCAGACTTTCACACTCAGGAAAAAAATGAAAAGTGAAAACCGTGTGAATGGAAAAGCCAGAAACAAAGAGCAGATTGCAAAGAAATGCTTAACGGACAAGAACAAACAGATCTGCCATGCAATAACATTTTAAATATTCTTGAAAAAAATCTTGCTGAGTTCCTTTAATTCTCGTTGAAAATTCTGCCCCAATTAAACACGAGTGGACTAAATGATGCAAAGCCATTGGATACATGCACTTACCTGTTCTGTCTCAACAAAGTTAGACACATGTCCATCATCATTGACCCCTCGGACGTGGAAGCGGACGCCAGCTCGCTCGCAGCTGATGCGAGAGATGAGGCAGGCTTTTGCTTTCTTGTGGGAAGCATAAACAGTGCGAATGTCCACGACCCCACAGACCACTTTCAGCAGCCAGTCGGAGCAGTTCACCTGGTAGTGTTTGAAGGGCACATGCAATAGCTGGTTCCTGAAAGGTTCAACAACATACACACATTACTGAATAAAACAAACAGATGGGCATGGGTGCCACCTGACAACAAACACTAATTTAATCAATTAATGTTTTATGACCCCTTTTCTGCTGTACCTTATCTCTACCCAAACCCAGGAAGTTTGGGTAGAAATATTCAGGAAGAAACCCTTGTGAACTACTACAGTGAACTGAATATGGCAAATTTTAACCACATAGCTACCGCCAAGGTGCTCTCTTTATATCTTGTACCTGTCTTATAAATTCAGATGCAAATGTCACCTCTTTCAGCTCCAGAAATTTATATTTAGTAATCTTTTCACAAATTATAATGATGTCAAGCTAATTACCTTTTTTGGAAGAGTACTGCCTGGACCTTAGCATTCACTACATGATGAAGAACTGGTTCAAAATCCACCAGGATTTTCAGAAAAAAAATTCCAAGCAGAAACTGGATCTGTAAGTCACTGGAGATATTGCAAAAAGTACTACTAAAATGAAGAGGAACATCTGTTCTAACCTTCAAGATCAACAACTCAAGAAACCTATCATGTCTAGTTAACAATTATGCTAGTCTCCTCTACTATGATGTTTTTCTTTACTTCACGTTTCAAAATGTGCCTTTAGTCACATAGAATGGCCAGGAAAATATCTTTTATGACCATGCATTGCTCAATAGAGGATCTGTAAAAGAGAGTGAAACCCTTGAATAATTGTTCTTTCAGAGTACAGCATTTACCAAAAAAGGTGCAAGGCATTGTTACATTTTTAATCTAAATATGTAATGGAAAAAGCAGCTCTTTTTTTTAGGTCTATTTAGCTCTTTTTAAGCTCAGTTTTTGCTATCTGTTCCACCTCTTTCTCCCAGTTCTACTCGCATAGGAAGTCCTCACTCAGGCAAATGCCAGTAGAATTTTTTGTTGTTGTTGCAGTTCATTAAACAGGCAGTTTGTGTTGCTTATAACTAAGGTCATCTTACACTTTTCATTCTATAACTATTTATCTCATTGTTTACTTTCCTCAAGCATCTATTTTTTGTCTGAAATTTCCCATCTAAATACCTCAAGATAAAAATTTTTGGAGCATCTTTTTGCCCTAAATGTGATGTTGTCACCACTTTTCCCTGTTCTACAACGTACTGGAGAATACAAACTCTTCAAAATTTACTTCTAGATTAGGCAGAAGCAGCAAATATCTTTCAAGAAGAAGAGTGCCAAAAGACAGTAGAGGGAAAAAGAGTTGTTTTAAATGTTCTTTATTATGGGATATTGACATCTTAGCAGTCTCATCATTGGAGTACAACTAATTTCTGCCATTTGTCTGACTTGACAATGCTTGGTGAGCTTTTGGAGAGGGATGCCTCATTAGCACAGTTGAAAACAAGTATATATTATCTATCTTTCTTCAGTTTTAAAGTCAACCCACTAGATCTCATCAGTCAAAATCACATCATAGCTGGAAAGATTATTTAGCCTAACTGAACTGCTCTCTCATGTTAATTTATGACCCATTATGAACTTTTTTGCTTATTTAATATTCACCTACTTTGGGCCACAAGCCTCAATGCACATTCTAGCAGTACATTCACATTTAACCCTGCCAGTTATTTTCCACCTACATCAAACCCTCATTTATTTCCAGAACAGCTATGCCTGCTGTGTGACTTTTTGTTTAAAAAGAAGGAGGCGGGGGTGGGGAAGGGTATAGAAATGCAAGTATTATGCCAAAACTTGCAAAGCAAACAAACTGAATTACATCCACCCAGCATTGTGTTTTCTCCTTTCCCCTCAACCAATACTTACCACAATACGAGATAATTTTTTGTTGCTTTATAAGCACAAGAAAGTAAAAAGCACAGAGCAGTGTATGGTGGGAGTTTTCTTTTGTGCAACTTATGTTTGCACTGAGCTGTAAACATATTAATATTGATGTTTTCAACATAAAAACTAGTGCACATTACTGAAACAATAAATTACAGACTTTAAACATATACTTTTAAACAATAACAGATACTTCAGTGCAAACGATGGGATTTAGGAACAGTTCAAGCACAGGTTTCCATTAGATAACTTTAAAGAAAATTATTAAAAAGGACTGCAGGGGAAACTATTCATGACACACAGACAGACGTTTCTGTAGTATGAGCAATATATATCTTGTATTTCCCCCTCTGAAGCCTGAAATGTCATTTTATAATTGCACTTCACTATCAGATTAATTTTAATTAAACACAAATTACCATGAATTCATTAAAGCCACCTGCGCTGTAAAAGGACATGTCAATGAAATGAGAGGAGATGGACTTGAAATGCAAATGTTCATTTCCCTCTGAGAATGTCTGACCAATGAGACACAGGTGGGGACAACAGAAGACCAGGGTATAACATGCAGTACTAACCAGAAGAACGAGTTACCAGATTCATAGCTGTTATCACCCTGCTTCTGAGCCCGCACAGTCAGGTCAAAGTTTGAGCCTGCATTAGGCCAGGAGAAATAGAACATCCCAGAGTTCAGTATTTTCTTCAAGGCAGTAACGCGCTCGTCTTCCTTGGTTTCTTCCTGGAGAGGACAGAAATCTGTTGCAGTAATTTTGTAAACTTCAGCATCCAGGATTTTGCCCACCGACGTACAGCCTGTCACCAGGACCAGAAAGTGCAGCCGAGTGTTACCTAGAAAGTGACAGACAGTTACAAAACGGTTATTTCCATCCAGGTGGACTCGGCTACTCATCAGTCCTGTCACATGCAATGCCGACAGGGCTCCAGCAGAGGCCAGCGTCTTTGCTTCACAAAAGAACAAACAGGAAAAACAGGCATGCAGGCCACGTTCTTCACATTTCTGAATTCCTCTTAACTGCAGATAAGTGGCTGCAATTGCACAATATTCCATAACACTTATCCATCGACATCCTTTGTTGCACTAGAGTGTGCTTTCCCCACTGACTTTATGAAGAGCAAAGTGCTTACCACTGGAACAATACTCAAAAAATCAATTTCACCACCCTACAGAACATACAGCATTCAGATTCTTTACCAGCTTCAGCTGAAGCTTGGCATGTTCAGACATGAAAATTCGTAAAATTTCAGTATTACCAATTCTTGAGATTTTCTTTTTTCTATCACTAAAGCATGTACATGATTCAATGACAACCTCAGTTACCACTAAAACTATTACAGCTGCCATAATTGTGAAATCACGAAGCAGCTGAACTTTAGGGTCCCAAAACTAAAAGCAAAATTTGGAGCTTAAGAACCTAACTGTAATCAGATCTCTCATACACAGAACCATCTCAACCTCTGCTCATTCTCTCTGAAATGATAATTAAGAAACAGTAAAACAATTTTTCTGGAAATGCTAAAAAGAAACTGCTTGATTCACTTAAATTGGCCTGTAATGGCAACAATGTCATCCTAGTCACTCCCGTTAGTAAGAAAACGTGGAAATGAGCCAGGATTTATTAATTTAGCACAGCAGAACCAACAGCTGACCTGCCAAGAGCAAGTTAATTAGCTAAGGGCACAGTGACAATCTGGGACAGTATGGCTTCAGACAGCAAAAGGGAACATTTCTTAGGATCACTTTTCAACCCTCCAGGGTGACCCACTGTCTGAAAATGCACACCAGCTCTCACATAACAGCTATTATTTTTCTGGAACACCAGTAAAAGTCCTTGCTTTCAGATAACAGGCTGGCTACAGAAGCTGGAGTTAGGGGTGGTTTTCAGCAGGGCCAGAATATTTGTGTAGGCACGTGGGACTGGAATGGCAGGACAAGGTGGGAGATTAGATCTTATTCATTCTGTTCTGCTGACTCCAGTTTTGTATAAAGGCCAGTGTAGGTGGTATTTACTAAAAAGCTCTGTTCATCACATTTCTTTCTGTAACAACACTGCGCCGTGTTCTCCTTCTTGAGTGCTTTCAAGAAGTATGTTTTCTGTGCTTGTGATTTTGCAGCAGAGGGCTAGAAATACTGACAGTTTATTCCTCCTTTGCACATGACTTTGTGTAAATATAAAGAATAAAGAGGAGGAGACACATCAGTTATCACGAGAGTTCATAGCAGACCAAATACTGCCTTGCAGCCTCCAGAAAGGGTTAGGAGGAGTTAGCTGCCTCTCAGGATGGCTAAAAGCTTCTGTGACTTAGCTGAAACCATGCAAAACTGATCAGCTCAAAGTAAACTTCACTCATGAGACTTTGGAAGCAATACATAGAAACACTATTAGCACGCCTTAATATCCGTCAGCTTTGTTAGTCACAAAAAAACAGCAGTGAAAGACTTGGAGAGCTGCCTGGGAGCGATGCTGAGACAAAGAGTACAAGTACTTTCATTGCCTTCGGTGACCTTAAGCTTTCCTAGATGGTTCAGAAGAGATCAAATGAGAAAGTCAACATTAAATTAGCCAAAGAGAACAAAAACTTAATAATACAGGGCTTGTTACCTGTGGTTCTGTCCTTTGAGGAGCTTGCAACCAGTGGAAAATCACTGGATCTAAACAGAATGATCCTCTAGTTCAAGAAGGAATTGAATAGGAATATTTGCCTTGACTAGAAACTTGCTTTTGCTTACCAGAGACTTTAAACTCTTTTTACTACCTTCTCCACTCAGCCACTCACCCCCAAATGGGATGCTCATCTACACACTCCAAGGTCCAGCATCTCTACTCCCTTAAATCACTAGCTAAAAAGCTCCAAAAAAGTAATCACACCTGAGAAGGTATTGCATTGTCTCTGAAGTATAAGGAGATTGGTTTTCTAAAGCTGTGATACTTTTCTACCACTGGGCAGTAATTCCACAGGAAAGAGTCAGGGTTGTACAGCCTGGAGAAAAGAAGGCTTGGGGAAAACCTTATTACAGCCTTTCAACACTTGAAGGGGGGCCTATAACAAAAGATGGAGAGGGCTTGTAGTGACAGGACAAGGAGCAACAGTTTTCCACTGAAAGAGGGAAAATTTTGATTGAATATAAGCAAGGTATCTTTTACAACGAGAGTAGTGAAACAGTGCAACAGGTTTTCCAGGGAAGTTGTGGGTGCCTCACCCCTGGGAAGTGTTCCAGGCCAGGTTGGAAGGGGCTTCGAGCAACCTGGTCTAGAGGTAGGAGTCCCTGCCCATGACAGGGGCAGTGGAAGTAGATGGTCTATAAAGGTCTCCTCTGACTCGAGCCATTCTACGGTTCTATTCACACAGAATAATCTCTCTAAGTACTCCAAATTACACAGCAGCCACCACACACTTTTCATAATACCTTTGAACAGAGAGAGGCTGGCAAAGGAGCTCACACTTACAGCCCAGAAACTGGAGAGAAAGGATGAAAAGAGAGATTTAAGGTGTGTTAAAGCTAGCCTGCTTTGCTACTTGGTCCTCCCAGGCTGCTCTGTGAGCTGAGGTGGCCTTCAGACCAGCTCTAACTTCTCTTATTTGCTTAAATCACTCAGGATTTGTTTCAAAACAGACAATGCAAAAACCCGGTAACATCACAGTCCTAGCTTAATACAAATCTCTCTGACTCAGTACCTTGGAAAAAAGTCCCAAGCCCCATCCTCTGATATCACTTTCATTCCAGATGGTATTTGGACAGTGTTCCTGGGAACCAGATCTGGGCTATCACTGCACTGTCTGCAGGAGGAAGATCCCTGCTTGATGGGCATACCCTCTTGGCACAGGGAACAAGCTAATCACAATATCCTATTGACAGTGCTCTGTGCCTGTGTCCTGTCCATTTTATTCACAGCACAGATGTAGCCATGGGGTTCTGAACAGAGGTAATGCTCCTGTCAACCTTTCACCCTTTTAGAACCTCGCACAGCAGAATTAATGCTGCCAAAACACTGCTCTGCTATTCATCTTTTAGTCATGTTTCCATTAAGGTGTAAGAAATTGCTCACCACTAAGCTATACAGCTACACACAGAGAAGGCTTTCCCTGTCTTCCCTTTTATTACCAGCAACATCTAGATGGGCCTACACTTTTAAGTTATGACATGAAAATCCTTCAGATTGCAGTTGCATCATCAAGTCAATTTCACTTGGAACCAATCACCAGCCACATCAGCTGTAGACTATTTACCATACCCATGCTTTGGAAAATAAGAATTTTATTTCTCCTTTAACTTACACAAGTAGTTTAATGCACAATCCTGATTCATACTAGCTTTTCTAAACTGTACACATAGATGAAAGTGATTTAGGAATGTAAAAACTGCAATTGAAGGTCACAACTGTAGAAATGTCCTTCCTGTCCTTGGGATGCAATCTGGAATGTTTTAAAGAAATCTCTGAAATCATTTTAGAGTAAGAAGTGATGTGTTCCTTACTGGTCATGCTTTCTACAGCAACATATCTATGAAAAAGCAAGACCCACATACAGTACTAAAAAAAAAAATAATTATATTTCAAAGCTTATAGGCAAAACTTTGATCTTAGATAAATGGGTACAAATGTTCATGCATTGTGACCAAGATCATTATTTTGCTCTATTACAGCTATCAATCATTACAACAATCTGTAAAGAACACTTATGAAGAAATGTAAGAAATGTTTTGCTCACAGTGATATGTGCTGAATACTGTTTTATTAGGTTGCACAAGAAAGGCAGAGGATGAAGAATATTTAGCACAGAAACAAGACAATAATAATTTCCACCCATTTTTTCAAATGCTCTTGTGAAACTAACTGCCTTTATCCAAGTTGAACAGGAAATGCAGTTCTGGTACGTCACACTGTACAATAATAAGCTGCAGTTTCTGTATTTAACCTGTCTACATGACTCAAGGCAATTGTTTCCCCTGCAGCTTAGGGGAAGATTTCAATATTCCCTATTTTGAGCTACAGCAAAAAGGAGTCAATATTCAATTCTTATTTTGTCCTTCTCAACTGCAACTATTTCACTTAAGACTGCCTTTTCTTTCCAAAATGGATTTTCTCCAATTTTTGCTCTATCTCCATTCCATCACAGTCATGCCATTGCCTTATGTTCCCTCAGACTTTTCCATCTCCACTCCACACATACTCCACTTCATTTTGTAGTCCACTAAAAACCAATTTTACCTCTCATCTGTCTTCAAAAATAGCAACAGAACACAGCAGAGCAGTACATTCTAACCACCTAGCTGAAAATTCCTGAGTATATCTACAGCGGAATTATGAAAAGAGCCAAGACTTTCCAAACTACTATTGCAGTCTTAAAGGTACTCCTCTTTCTCTTTTTTCTAAATACAACTACATTTTTAGGATATGTGCAAAAAGAACAGAAGACAGGTACTTAGTTGTCCTTTTAGCCTTTGAAATGTCTTCCTTCCAACTATACACCATATATGTACAAGAGTGAGAGTATATACACACTCACATGAATTCAGAATGCCTCCCCAAATACAGCAGCTGTATTAAACCAAACAACCTATGTGGTGGTGGTGTTAAAATATCCCCTGATGTGTGCATCTGTTCCTGACATCACAGTATCTGAAAAAAACACTGTAAAGCCAGCTCTTTTAACACTTTGCTTAAGATGTATTTGTCACTGCTAGATCTTCTTTGGCAGCAAAGTCTTGGCTGAGGTACAGCTCAGAGACACTGTACAATTCATTCTGCTGCCATCCATCTCACAAAAGAAAGCAGAACATAGTGAGTCATGTTAACAGACATAAGTACATACAAGTGAATGTTATTACTGGTGGGAAAGATTAACTTTGTGAGTCAGTTTCACATATTTCATCTACTTTTTTTGTGAAAAGCATGATCTATTTTGGCAGGCATACAATGTGATTTATTTGGATTTCTAAGTAGCGATATTTACAGATTAATTAAAATGTTCAGAGACATCTTTCATGTCTTGGCAAAAAGTTTCCCCTTCTGCTCTACAAATATACTCTTAATATCCCAGTGGAATGTATTTTCACAAATACTCTCAGTTAATTTAATACTTACGGTCTGCATGTTTCCAGTAGTAAGAAAAAATGCTGATACTTCTGAACAAAGTCTATGTGATCACTGAAGCTCAGTGAAGAGCTAGCGAATTATGCCTTTGTTAGTAGCTGCTAAAATACATTATACAAAAAGGGAAAAAGTTACATTGCATTCCTGTGGTCCTTTGACTCATCCTGGCTGGATGCCAGGCGCCCACCAAAGCTGTTCTGTCCCTCCCCTCCTCAGCTGGGTAGGCGGGAAAAATAAAATGAAAGGCTTACAGGTCAAGCTAAGGGCAGGCAGAGATCATTTAGCAGTTATGGGCAAAACAGACTTAACTTGGGGAAATTAATTTTATTTATCACTAATCAAAACAGAGTAGGACAGTGAGCACAAAACCTTCCTCTACATCTCCTTTTTTCTCAGGCTTAACTTTATTCCAAATTTTCTCTTCTCCAGTGGTACAGGGGGATGAGAAATAGGTACTGTGATCAGTTCATCACACATTATATCTGCCACTCCTTTCTCCTCATATGGAGGACTCCTCACTCTCTTTCCCTGCTCCAGCATGAAGATATGGAGGACAGTCCTCCTTGAACTTCTCCAGCATGACTCCATCCCACGGGCTGCAGTTCTTCACAAACTGCTCCAGTGTGGGCCCCTCACACAGGGTGCAGGCATTCTGGAACAAACTGCTCCAGGGTGGATCCCCCACAGGGTCACAAATCTGGCCAGCAAACCTGCTCCAGCATGGGCTCCTTTCTCCATGGGTCCACAGGTCCTCCCAGGAGCTTGTTCCACAGTGTGCCTCCCAAAGGGTCACAGCCACCTTCAGGCATGCCCCTGCTCCAGCATGGGGTCCTCCATGGGCTGCAGGTGGATCTCTGCTCCACCATGGACCTCCATGGCTGCGGAGGCACAGCTGCTTCCCCACGGTCTGCAGCCTGTGCTGCAGGGGAATCTGTGTTCAGGCACCTGGAGCACCCCCTGCCCCTGCTTCCTCACTGGCCTTGGTGTCTGCAGAGCTGTTTCTCTCACATATTCTAACTCTGCCCTTCTCCAGCTTCAGCTGGACAGATTTTTTCCCCTTTCTTAAATCTGTTATCCCAGAGGCAGTACCACTGTTGCTGATGGGCTCAGCCTTGACCAGCAGCACCTCTGTTTTGGAGCCCACTGGCAATGGCTCCATTGGACACAGGGGAAGCTTCCAGCAGCTTTTCAGAGAAGCCATACCTGCAGCCCCTCCTGCTACCAAAACCTTGCTACACAAACCCAGTACAACTTCTTTGTAGTGTTAATCTTTTACATAAGCAACAGCTAAAGGGATGGAACTCACATGTAAGGTGGAAAGTCTAAATCAGACTGTGACAAAAACAGGCTACATCTTGAATAGTGAGATAGCAGACATGTATCTTTGCTTTTTTAAAGATATTTAGAAGCAGAAAATGGTTGCTTACCTTCACTTACCATTACAGCCAGACCCTCTGACTTTTCACTGAATTTTAACAATCCCTTCCAAAGCAAGTCCTGTACCAGAACTTGTAATCTAATGCTAGGACAAGGCACAGGTACAGTGACAAAGCTCAGAAAGGAAAAACCCTTACACTTTCAGAGCACTGAAGTTAAGCATATGTTGTTTGAGAAGAAATAAGGGCATGAGAAAAAGTAAGGCTGAGAATATTTCACACCCTATTTGAAATCATTCACCTTTTAACATGAAGACAAAAACTGGATATATTTGGTTCCCACCCCATAGAAAAACTACCCTTATCTGTAGCTTGAAGAGATTGAATTAAATAGTTACATTCCTTTATTACTACAAGAGGATTCATTAGACTTCTATGAAGAAAAACAGACCCAAGTGCCAAGAAAAACTAATCATGATTCCTCCACTTTAAATTACATTAGTAAATTGATATAAATCTCCAGAGAAATGTCTAATTAACTCCATGAGAAACAAAACAAACAAAAAGTCCACACTCATTAAAAAGGACTAGATGGACCTACAGTTTTAAATTATGACACAAAAATCCTTCAGATTGCAGTTGCCTCTTCAGGTCAATTTCAAGTCATATTTCTCAGGCTGCAAAATAGTAAGCAGGGTATAAAATGACACAGTTTTATCTACTGGCCTAAATACACCAGTGCTCACACCACTACTGCCTTTGGTAGAGTCCTTGACCAAGCATCAAGTTATATGGAAAAGTCTTGTCATTTCTCCAAGTGAAAATTAGGGCTCATTGTACCAAGCCGGGAACAACATGTACAGTGCTTTTTGATGCATCTAAATCATCTGCGATTTTTAAGCACTGTGTAAGGCCCTATCATCTTCAAATCAATCACTGCAGTTCTCTTCTTAAAACATGTTATTTCCATTAACATTCCTGCAGGCAGTGTAATAACAAGTCCTTTGCTAAATCAAGATTCCCAAATGGCACCAAAATTTACAGAAATGACAATAAACATTCCTTACTATACCAATTAAAGCCAGAGGCCTTCTTCTGCAAATCCTTATCCATATGAATGATTAAAGGCAATTAGGCATTATAGCAAGAACTGGCAATCTGCAGTACTGTACTCTCAGATGACCATGATAATCAGTGTCTAAACATGATTCTTAAAGAAGAGAAGAATTAAGCAATCATAGCTTGCCTTGGACAAATGTGGTAGGGAAAGAAGAATGGCAATTATCTTCAGGCAGCTAAGAATGTCAGACAAAACAAATTAAGAAAAAAATCCATCCATCATTCAGTGATATGGTTTTGGCCCAAAATAGAGAAAGAAACAGATATTTTCCAGACTGTACATGACGAAGTGCAACTAGCTTTCACAATTTAAGAAATTAGACCACTTATTGTCATTTAGCATTGTCTGGGCATTTTATAATCTCAGTCATACAGATGGTGACTTACCACATTTAAGCTGAAGCTCTCCTAAGCAGCCATAAGCATCCATGAGCTTTCCATACTGTCCCTTAATTGCATCCTTTTCTTCTGGAGCTAAGGAACAAAGAGAAAGGCAGGAAATTAGTTATCCAGTCTTCATTAAATTTTCAGGTTGCTATTATTCCTATTGCATAGGAACCAATGCTACCTAGGTTGATTTTTTTCAGTCAACAAGACTACAGTGCAAAGGTAGGGTTAAAATCCTGTAAAACCATAGAGATTAAAATATGATGGGACAGAAAAGCACATCTCCACACACCACCCTAGAAGAAAAAAGAGTACTCACTTTATTTTCAAATCAACCTGATCGTTAGTAACAATTTTATTCTATGGAACAGATGGCACATCAGTCAGATAAAGAAATACATGAGCACATGTAAAATTTACACTGTTCTAAAATAAGAACAACAATCAAGTTTTGCCATAAGCTAAAATATAATATCTTGATGATAATACATTGATATGTCTCGATGTACAAAAAGAGAGAGTTTATACTTCCAGACTCTCAGTCTAATTCCAGACAGAACTGGAATTTTTTTATGCAAGATAACATGATTTGATGTAGACACAACACCAGATGTTGATTTCAAGAGGAATTACACACATTTTAGTGAAGTAAGAATTAGTTAATTAAGTAAATAAAGGATCAGATGCTCGAGTTATATTTGTGCATTTCTGCAACAAGCAAATTCAATGGGCACATACTGAACATCTAGATATTAAGCCAGACCACAGATCAAGCTTGTCACTGGCTACTTTAGCATAAAATCAGCATACTTCCTGAATGAGTAAGTCTGCATTTTGTATATATTTCCCAATAAGGAGTAAGGTTAATCTCCCAAATGAGGAAAACATACTGTAACCTGCAAATGTCCTTTTACTTCTTGAACTACAGATAAACAGCAACATAGTACTTTCAGGGATTTGCTAATAATATGCAATCTTATGCTCCTAATTAACTTCAGCAGTTAAAACCTGAAACCTCCGGGTATAAAAAGGACAAACTGAACTGCTTGCAATGGATGATAGAAGAGCAAAGACAGAGACTTCTCTTCATAAATGTCACGAGGCAAAAAGCTCAGTGAGAAACACTGAAAACAAATAAATATCCCATATATAGCTGACACTTTGAAGTGAAATGAAGGACAATTCCTCTTGCAAAATTCCTTCAGAGAGGCAACCCCCAAGAGTAATTAAAACATGTTTATCTCAATTTTTGGACTTGTGACAAATAAAGAAGACTTGTTTAATTCTTTCTTAATTGTGTTTTTACTACCATAGTTTCACAACTTACTTACTCTACTTTCTTAGAACACTGAGAAAATCAGGAGAAACTAGCAAAACGTTGATACCACACACACCAGTGAAGCAAAGCATAAGCAGCAGACAGAGGATAAAGTTATTTTTATTGGGTAACATAAATCTCTGGACAATAATGATTTAAATACTCAGTAATGGCACATTTTAAGGGTTGAGACTCCGCAAGCTCAGTTCTCAGGCACTTTAAAAAAAGCAATTTCACAAAACTAGTTTAGATAGACTTTAACAACGTTTCCATCTTTGAAAAAACCTCCCTGTCAAGGCTTTCTTATGTATTAAAAAAAGCAGGTTAAAAAAGGTGATGTTTCACTTTCCATGGCATCTTTATTAAGCAGAAAAGAGCGCCAACAATATACTGACAATTTTTTTCTTAAATCTGTTCCCTCCTTTAAAAGCTGTCTACATTGAAATAACTGGGCTACTTTAAAATAAAAAGGGAAAACCAAAACCAAACTTCTTACTCCAAATATTTCAGCTTTAAGAAGAAATCTAAAACAAGGGAAACACCAAGAGATTCAGATCTGAGATAGATGCGAGAGCTCATAAAGCTGCAGGTCAGGCACAACCTGAAAGCATTTCAAAAGTCACTTCAAAAGCATGGCGATGCTCTTCAAAATAGAATTACAAGTTGGAAAGTTGGCTGTTAAAAGTGTCTGGTAAGAGCACAGTCCAAAAGAATGGAATTTATTTCAGCATAGAATTAGGCAACACATAGCTCATTCCACCACTGGCAAGAAGTACCTGCCACTGGCATGTATGGAACCCATTGGAGTTTCCCAGGTCATGCCAGTGGCATCACACACCCGTCAGCTCCCGGCACAGCACTCCTCCAAACACGCAGCCAAACAGCTGCGATTCCGCAGTCCTGGTACAGAAACACGGCTGTTCTGGGCAGGCCACGTGTCAGAACCTGCGCCTGCAGAGCAGCATCAGCCGGGACAGCAGCACCAGCAGAGCTGCCTGGGAGCAAGGAGCAGGAAGGAGCAGGAAAGGAACACGCCAGACACAGCTGTGGGTCATGCAAAGAGAGAGACCAGAACATTTTAATGTCTACGGACCACATTTGGGGGGGGGGTGGTGTGTGTAAATTCCCTTTGTTAAAGATACCAATGGAATTTGAAGTCTCCTGTCCTGGTAAACTCTTTGGTGTTGCACAAAGGACACTATTGAGAGGGCTTGAGCCAGGTTCATATCCTGTTATTAAAAAGAAGTATTTATAATTCTCAAAATCTCATTGAAATCTCAAATAACTGACATCAAAACCTAAAACATCTCCTAGAGCATTCAAGGAATGCTAGGACACGAGTCAGAATCAGAAAGAGTATGGCTACACAGAGAAAAAAACTTATGTGCTACTTTGTTGGATGAAGAAAGTTAAAGGGAAATATTTCTATGAAACACTTTAACCCTTGTAAAACAAGAGGCATGCAATAATTCAATGAAACCAAGCTGCAATAAAATCAATTAAAAGTGACCTTTTCCATGCATAAAATATTTCAGAGCCAAAAAACCCCACACCATGAAAAGACATACAACTACATTATACCATATGCCTGACCAACTGTGACTTCCTGCTTTTAAAAGCTGCAATTTCAAATTACCATCTAGCAGGAACTGGCCAAACATATGCAGTTTCCTTCATTCAATCCCTCCTTAGGGCTGAACCCCTAGACTTCAGCAAGAATCAGCACAACTCTCAAGCATATGGACTCCAGAAAAGTCAGTGACTGGAGTAAGAGGGTAGAGAAAAATACCAAAATTCCAAGTCCAACACTAAGGACAGACACAGTAATACCTGCAACTTCAAGATAAAAATTAAGGAAAAGTTCGTGGAAAAAAAAATAGTCTGAGACTGGGTTATAGATTCTGTTTCTCCCTTGTGATTTTTCACCCTGATTCTGGAAATAGTCACCTGCTTGGCTGTAGGTACTGCTATAAAAATGTAATCTGAAGCATATTTCTAAGTACTTTAAGAAACATAGGGTTGGTGTCATGGGATGACTTTATTTGTGTCATTTAGCATAAAGCAAGTACTTTACTGTATTTTCAATATCTTTCACCTCTAAAATCTTCCTTTTCACATTCAATCTGAGCTAGACAGGCATTATGAAAGTCAGACTGTATTCAGAAACACCATATAGGCCAAGCAGTACAGAGTTGGGAAGAAGTTTGTGGTTAGAGCAACAGTTAAGAGAATCCAAACACTTAAAACATTAAGCAATGTATTCACCAATTTTCTAATAAGATAAGTTTCTGGTTGAAAACACAACAAACAAACCAGAAAATTGGCATTTTGGAAAGGTCAGTTGCTTGGTTTTCTATATTAGATTGAGAACAATCTCCTCCTAGTGAGAGAGAATGTTTGCATACTTGCATGTGCATATATGAATACATCAGCTCACAATCAAATAATGGATTAATGAAACCACCAGGTTTCTACTGGCCAGCTGCAAGCTGCTGCAGGCAGTCAAGAAAATAAAAGGATAGTCCCCAAGTGACTTCTCGAAAGCTTGGCCATTATCTTTATGTGGTTTCTGCCATAGCTGACTCATATTTACATAGAAACTTGCAGCAGTCACTACAGACATAACCACTACAAAGAATTAATCCCTCACAACCACTACTTGTCTCCTAGCATAGAAAACAAGTCTTGTAATCAACACTCTACACTTACACGAACACATATTCCCTCTTCTCTGTTTGCATTTTGACAGTAGTGAAAAAATTGCAACACACACTTTTTCCTACAATCTAAAGCAGGGATGTTCAGCCTGAGAAAAAAAAAATAGCTTGCAAGTGCCCAGTGCCAGCATAACCAGGGAAGACAGGACTCCTGCTCCACAGACTGCTGCCACAAATGGAAAAGTCTGAACACCACTAAACTACAGAAAACCTCACAGAAGTTTGTGCTAGCTGTATGAATATTCTGGTGTAGGAGTAGAAATGAGCCATGGTGGAGGGCTCACTGTTTTGGATAGAGTGCTTAGAAATACCTTCACAGTACTTACACAAGCACTGGTGCTTGATTTCCACACACCACTCAGTTGTTCACATAAATACAAAACCAAAGCTAATTGTAAACAGTTAATGTACATACAGCACACAAACTGCCTTCTGCACAAAAGAAGGAAAATATGCACAGGTAAATAACTGCTACTTCCTGGTTTTGCAAGACTTTAGCCTGATTTCAGTCTGCTGCATCAGAGAACCACACACACACCTGCAACTGAAGCCGCAGAGGAGGCACAGAGCTCCTCCACAGAGCATAACTTAACTCTATATAAGTTTGTCTCTAGTAAAGGCTAACTTTCCAAATCTGTGGGTAAAAGTCAGGAATAACCTCAGACATATTGGCAAAAATACACACTGTATCAGCTTTGAACTTCTGTACTTTCCAGACACCATGGTCATTTAGGATTTAACATAACAGGTGATGTAACATCCTTCATAAAACCAGCTGCAGAATCAAAGAGCTTGCAAAAAAAAAAAAAAAAAAAAAAAAAGAACTCAGAACTCTGCAGCCCCTTTGGCTCTGCCCTTCCATACACATATTATTATGCTGAAATTCAATAGCAGAGCACTCCTGTTGACAGCTCTTCACTGAAACTACCTGCCAGAAAAAAGTTAAATCACCATATTTTCAGCACTATAGTCTTAGTTTAGTTTAGCAACTGCCTTGACAACAGTCCAGAACTACCTTGTGCAGTTCACTTCATCTGTAAACCACTGAAACTGTAACGTGTTTAAACTAGGAACAGCATCTCTATCTATACTCCCTGTTGTATTAAGCAAAAATTTCTAAATCAATGACAATTTTTCTTCATCCTTCATGACTCTAGGTTTCTTCCACAAAATATATCGATCTTCTAGTTCAGAGAATTCCTGGAAGAATTGTTTCAGGCTGTCACCCATCCTTCTGGAGATGACTAAAGCTTTAGGACTGCCATTGGACAGGGAAAAAATAAAAAGCTTGAAGCAAAATGTGTCATTCAATTCAAAGCAGTGAATTTTACCCTCCACCCTACAGTGACATCATGAGAGAAGGAAAACAAACTCCCATCCTCAGAAATACTATTTAACTTACAGTAGAACAGAAAACTGCTCTGTTGATATCACATCACTATACAGATTAAGAGGTTTAGGGATATGCAACTAGGTTTCCTGCAGTGATTTCTGATTTCTTGATTTTTTCAAAAGTTTTTTAGTTTAGGTTTCCATTACAGGACAAGTATTCTCATTTTATAAATTGCTGACATTCAGGCAATTAGAGATCTTTACAATACTTTTCCACTACTGGAAAGGATGCAAAGGATATCAAGGATGAAAATATTTTTCAGGTATTAAATCTCTGTATGCAGTAAGGAAATTATGAAACATAATCAATTTGTGACTAAAATTGTCATCATTATCTTTATAAGATATCAAGAGAGGAAAAAACATGAAGTCATCCATTCACAAGACAGCATCAAATTGCTAGCTTACACATTTGAAAGTGTTTATTTTAATGAGAAGTTTGCCAGAGCTTTATAGCCTTATTGATTCTGTACAAGTGTGTGGTTTTTCAGATTTCTTTTTTTGTAACACTAATTCTAGGACAATTCTCACTCCCTTCTGCCACTTGAACTAGGTTAAATTCAACATTTAAATTTCTTCTAGCACAAAATTATTATAGAAGCAATTAAACTTTACGCAAGTGCAGATGTCACGCCTGTTCAAGGGCAGAGGTACTTGCTAATTATGGGGAAAAAAAGAATAATGACTAAAATTTCTTCTCAGGCCTTCACTGTCCATCTATGATTATTCCTCTCTGTTTACATGAGGGTGCAATTGCAAAACTACATAAACTGCTGTACAACTTAAGTGCTCCAGGTATTTATCAATCTGCTTTTATTTAGTGTAGAGGTTTGCATAAGACACAGTTGCATAACTCCTTCTCACCACAGGTATGTAATTTTTAAAGAACTTTATTTTAGAAAACTAGACAGAGAGGCCAAAACTAACGCAATCCTAGGACTAGCATGTCTGAAACCACACATATACAAAGTTTATGTTAACCTCCCACTGTCATGTTCTATGGTTAGTAACAACCTAAAGACAAGTCAAACAAAACAGAATTAATGTTGTTTTTGTTACCACCCTGCTGTGAAGCTTCCTCTTCACAATTCTTCTAAATTCACCAGCACAATACCTACTACTGGTTTTCCCTCCTTTTCTGGTCCTCTGCTGCATAAACAGAAGAAGTTATCTAAACAGGCTCCACTTGACAAACTAGCTTTTCCTACAATTGAGGAACCAACCCAGGAAGAAATAGAGGAATCAAATGAAATAAAATGACAAAGTTATTACCATGGAGTGGGCTGAATGCCAACACAGACAGATTGCAGTTATCTCAAGACATGACTTCCAAAAGACATGGCAAACAGGCTTTTTACCCTACACAAATCACTACTGTTAGAATTCCTCTAACACATTTTAAGAGACTGTATAAATTCTATAATCATAGAATCACAAACTCATTAAGATTAGAAAAGGTGTCTAAGATCATTGAGCCCAACCATTAAACTAGTACCACTGTGTTCATCATTTAAACCATGTTTCCCAGCTTCCACATCCACACAGTTTTGGATCACTTCCAGGCATAGTAGTTCCACCACTTCTCTGGGCAGCCTGTTTCCATACACCTGACCATCCTTTCCATGAAGAAATTTCTCCTACTATCAAATCTAAACCCCTCCTGGTGCAAGTTGAGGCTATGTCCTCTTGTCCTGTCACTTGTTACCAGGGAGAAGAGGCCAACCCTCACCTGGCTATACCCTCCTTTCAGGCAGTTGTAAAGAGGGATAAGGTCTCCCCTAACCTCCTTTTCTCCAGGCTGAACAACCCCAGCTCCCTCACCTGCTCCTCACAGGACTTGGGCTCCAGATCCTTCCATTCTGGTTCCATTGTCCTTCTCTGGACACGCTCCTATTTTGAGATAGACCAGAATGCCACTGGCCTCTTTGTTCACCTGGACACACTGCTGGATCATGTTCAGATGGATGCTGAGCAGCACCACCAGGTGCCCTTTTCAGCTGGGCAACTTTCCAGCCACTACATCATTTCAGGCATAGCAATTCAGATGGGGGATGGAAACACTGGGGGAGAAAAAACTACTCTATGCTGATGCTTCCTTTAATTAGTGAGATTTCAAGTCTTTCCAACCACTGATCATACAGGTGGCTCAGGGCTGGCTAGGTGAATACTGAACTCTCAATTTTATTCATGCACATTGGCTTTAGGAAGTGGAGCTGCTTTAGATTTTTATCAGAATAACAAAATACAGACCAAACTCCATTAATATTTAATATAAAGTTTTCATGTCAACAGGTTTTAGGGTTTCAGGGAAAGTGAGTAAAGTGCTGCTCAGTACTAACTGACTTTTCACTGCCAGTTCACTGAAAACTGACAGAAAAACCCCTCTCTAGAAAACTGTAACACATTTATGTCCACTATTACCAAAGAATTTCACAAGAAACGGAACCCCCAAAATATTGCATAATATGGAACTCTAATAAAACATAATAAACAAACAAAAATCCCTACAGTGTGGCAATAACATCTTTTCCATGACTGGTCAAAATTTTCACACTATCAGAACTAATCTTGAGAAAATCAGCTACCCCTTGATGATCTTTCTGGCTTTCAGAATTCCTCAAGTCCCTAAGACCTAAAAATCAAGAATTTTAGTCTGCATGTCCTGCCAATGTGCATTGTGGAAGATTCAGTGGACCCAGATCCTGAGGTGACATTGTGACTGACATTGTGCAAATCACAGATCTTCCTACAACAGTTTGAGCTGCTTGAACACGGACTCCTACAATGCTGTGAACAGCAGCATGATTGCAGGCACAGGTATTATGCAGAAAACAATTTAAGAACACAGCACAAGCATGTGTTCTCCTACATTGCTTTTTGCCCCTTGCATTCGCAGTCACCTCATTTTTCTGTGTCTGCCTCAACATTAGCGACATCAGCATTGCGTTAATTCACGTCTAACAAGTACCAAAAGCACAAGGTGAGACAACCCTGAGAACGTTTATGAGACTCCTCAGTAAGAGCCAGACACTCAAGTAACCAAACACCGTTCAAACCACAGGGGCAGCACAGCAAGAAGGCAGCAGTTTTTTAGGGGAGACAAATCTCAAGTCAGTCATCCCAAAACATCTCTGTTGTGAGCTGGCTGTCTTCACTGGTGGTTAGCACCTGATGGAGCGGAGTAGAAACTTCCTCAAGAGGCAGCGGACCTGATTTCTTTACCTGGTCCCTCCTCTGCAGCCAAGGCTGTAGGGGATAAGTTTGTATACTAAAGGTGCCCTGTGCTGGGACCTAGCCGAGTGACCTCTCCTGCTTCTTCTACCCCGGCTGCTGGTGAGGAGGCTAAAGATACCCAGAGCAGCGATGGAACACGGATCGGGAGATGCTGGGCAACCCTCCATGCACGGCACGTACCGGGGGTCACCCAAATGCGCCAGCAAGTGGCCGTGCCTGGAGAGCCGTGCTGGAGGTCGGGGTGTAAGTGAGGCGAGACGCTCTCCGCAGCCAGCATCCCACTGGAGGCGGGTGTGCGCGCTCCCCTTCCTCTCTCCGTGACACGGAGGAAAGTGCCCCAATGCTCTTGGGCATCGCCAGCCGCCGTCGCACCCCAGCGTCCCTTCCCAGGCCGAGGTGCGCACCCACGGGCACGCCAGCTCCGCGCTCCCACGGGCACCCACGGCCGCCCCCGCCCGCACTTACTGAGCGCCGCCACGGTGCCGGCCTCCAGCAACAGGCAGTCCTGGCGGCCGCGCGCCTCCAGCAGGGCGCTCGGCCCCGGCTCCTGCTTCCAGAGCAGCCGCAGCCCTTTGCTCAGAGCCATGGGAGCCGCCGGCCGCGGGGAGGAGAGCGCAGGGGTCCCGGTGGAGGGGCTGGCGAAGGAGCCGCCGTCTCGTCGGGCGCACGGCGCGGCGCTCGGGGGCCGCCGGCAGCCCCGCGGGAGCCTCTCCGGGCGCCCGTCCCCGGTCCTGGCCGCTTCTCCCGGGGAGGCGAGCCAGGAGGGCGGCCGTGCCCCGCTGCCGCTCGCCGGTCACCTCAGCAGGCCTCCGAGTGCCTCCGCGGCGGGGGCGCCCAGCGCCGGGCGAAGGAAGCGGAGCGGCCCCCGCGGGCGGACCCGCCGCTGAGGCCGCCTCCTCGGGGAGCCCCGGCTGCGGCCGGCGGGGCGGGAGCGACCTTCCCCTTTGCTCTCCGCCTTTCTCTTCCCACCCACGGTAAACTTTCCAGTTAACTTTGTCCCTCTGGCTCCGGCTCCTCCTCCTCCGGCACAGGTAGCAGCCGCCGGCGGGGCGCTGCCCCCCGCCCTGCCCGCGGGTGAGGGGAGGAGCGGCGGCCGCGCTGCCGAGCCCGGCGGGGCGCTGTGGGCCCCGGCCCGGCCGGGCCGCTCCCGGCCCAGCTGCTCCCGGCCCTGCTCGCCCCGGCCCGGCAGTGCCGCTCCCCACCCCCGCGGGTGGCGAAGGTCGCCGTCGAGCCGCCGGGAGCGCGGCCGGCCCGGCAGCGCCTTGAGGCGCCGGAGTTGTTCCCTCGGCCGGCGCGGCTGCTGCCCGGGGAGAAGTGCGCTCCTTCCCGCTTCCTGCGGGAGCGGCCGCCCGCGATCCCGGCGCCGCTCCCCGCTGGCAGGCAGCTCCCCTCGGGGCTGCTTTCCGACTGCTGTCCCGCGATATAAAGAGTTTCGGGCAAAGGCACAGTGCACGTGTTGCAGGGTTCCCATCACGATTCCCTGGTGAGTCTGTGCAGGGTGAGTGCTGGTTTTTTCCCCGGAGTTCACCGAGAAGGAGTGGATTGAGGAGGCAGGCACAGGTACGCCAGTGTGTTCGGATGAGAGAAAAATTCTCTGTAAGCTCGAGCAGAACGTGTAGTCCTATTCATACACGGGTAAACCACGCGGAATTCTATTTTTTTAACATCACGAATTACAGCTTGAATTAAGATGTAGAGAAAACTGCGAAATTCAAAGTGCCGAAACTACTGTCTGTTATTGTTGTCTCACGTTTAAGTTCAGAAGGTCGGTCGTGGCTGTGCGCTGCCAGGTGGAATGTCACAGTCCCTGCCTTCTTTGAACGTGATGGAAAAAAACTGAAAAGCAGATTACTGTCTTTCTATCACACACATCTGGTTTATTTATTTTATAAACAGCAGTAATTCCGAAAGGAGATTGACTTTATGTTTGTTTATGGTGCCTCCTTAAAAAAAGCATTTTGAAAGGGTCTGGTGTGGAAAGTGCTGTTGGTGTTTGCATGGGGCTTCCTCCCCGCCCCGATCCTAAACTTTGATTATAGTATGTAGGGTGAGATGAAAAGTACTGGGTAAAGCAAAATAAATGACCCAGATACTGTAGAAATTAAGTGACCAGGATGAAAAATGCAAGAGAGTACATAGCTCAAAGTTTGAGAGTTTTAGAGGATGTAGGAACATAGATTAACCATGCTCAATTTTAAACAGAAAAGGGATGCCTTTCTAACAGCTACCCACTGTGAATGGCAGACCAGAAATCAGTTTATGTCATTGACATCTTTCACTCTTTCTCTAGAGAAAAGTGCTCATTTGAGATGAAATACTTAAAAGTATCACTTATTCAGTGCTGCCCAAGAGAGTTGTATCACATTACCTTAAAAAGTTGCCCTGGATCATACACTTTTGTGTTTAAAAATAGCAGCAAAAACTCCATACTCTTTGTTTGTGTGTGTGTGTGTGTGTTGGCCTTTGAGGAATTATTCTTCACATTCCCCTTTAAACTCCATCATGAGAACAAGCTCTCACTGGGAGGATGTGTGTATGTCCCTCTCTTGCCTGTGTTTTAACTCCTTAGTAATTTTTGTCGTTAGTTCTTTTCACTGCAATTTCCAAGAACAGACAATTTAGGACTGTTAATAAAGAGGTTACTGTCAGATTTGTTGGGTAAAATACTTTAGAAGAAAGGATTGGTGCACCTGGAATAGTATATTTTAGCACCTCAAATCATTGTGACGAGATAAGGATGTGAGAGAAAAACTCAGATGAAGTGTGTATGACAAAACACTGCTTCACAGGTGGCTCTCTGATTGAGTCTGTTCTAAGCTCTTACAAAGAGATCTCTTCAGTGTGTTCCAGTTGCAGTACATCCACTCAAAAATCAGTCAGTCAGTTAATTAGGCTTTGTGTTAGAAACACAAGCCTGAGGAAGTAACAATCAGAATATGGTGAAGAGTAGCAGTAAATAAAACCATTCATTTTACAAAGCTCCTTCATAAAGAATGACATCCAAACTTAGGGCTCATATAGGAATCTTCCTCGGTATATTGGGAATGTGTGCAGAAGTGTTCTTTTGATAAGATCTTTTCATCTCACCAGACTGTCTGTGTTTCAGTGCATGGAAGTCCATTTTTGAGGGAGGTTGTTGAGATTGACAGATCATATTTTAGCAGACATTTGGAGTTGAGCTGTCTTGCTCTGGACCTTATGTATGTGAGTATCATGGAAGCATTAATTCCTGCAATCATTTGAGGAGTCTCTCAGGTGAACTCATTCCTTCTTGCACAGCACTTGTTTTCACCCAGGCCATACACCCTCACAACCTCCTCAGCAATTTTTCATTTCATCCTCCTTTCTCTTTGGAGTTTTCCTTCCTTTTAATCTCCTGCCTTGACAATTTCATCATCCTGGCTTCTTTGCCCCTCTTCACCCTTTGCTTCTTTGCTTCTTTATCACTCTTTCTACCTTTGAGCAGTCACAGATATTTTGCATTGCTTTCTGAATATTCCCACAGCTAAAAAGTGGGAGATCTGCTGCTGCCCCTGCAGCCTTCAGCTGGGAGAAGCAGCAGGTGGGTGGGCTCTCTCTGCTATTCAGCATGTATAGAATTGTCAGACTGTTTTGGAGAGTGGAATATTTCTTGTCTGCAGCAGTGTCCCTTTGCTTACCTTTTCTCTTTCCAGCTCCTTTTCCAGCTCCTGTCTTCATAGGGGCAGCGAGATCCTTCTCCCTGTGTATCAGAAGGGGAGGGATCCTGGAGGTCTGATGATGTCTGCTGGCTGTGGAAGTATGTGACATGCAGCTCAAACAGCAGTGGTATGTTAGGGGTAGCCTCCAAGGTAGAAGAACACAGCCTTCAGCTACTAAATCAAGTTCAGTTCCTGTTAACTCACCTGTGGTATAAATTGTGTTGAGGACAATGTCCACACTGTGTTTATGCATATTAATAAGTAATCAGCTGCTACCTCAGTGGTTAACTCAGTGTAATGTCTGAATACTTCTATCTTCTTCAAAGTCACTCCATTTGGTTTGAATTTCCAACCCCTTCTCCTCCCCAACTCCTTGTTTATCTTGGAAGCATTGCCATGCATCATAATGACTCCTGCTCCTAGGTTCTTTTGGTAATGGATGTTTCCACGGTCTGGATAACTGCCTCCCTGAAAAAGAGTCCTGCACGCTGCTCTTAGCAGGCGACATTGTTTCTCTGAAGACCATCTGAAGAGGAACAACAGGGATGTTGCAAGACAGAGTTTAGAAAAGCTGGATAGAGCAAGGAGTATTTGGCTTAGCTGTCTGCTCTGTCTGGAATAGCTGTGTGAACCCCTTATCCTGGACTTCGGGGTATAGAATGGGTGTCCCTGTAGTATCACTTGTCTGTCTTCATGTAATATCGAGTGAACTTGCAGTCTGGGGCTCTACAAAAAGCTTTGGTGATACACTGTAGAAACAAACAAAAGATACTTTTCTTTGTCCAATATTATGCTACTGAAATAGCTTTTTCAGTAACTTTTTGAAGCTCTGAGATTAAATATATGACGGCATTTCCTCAGAATTTTTGGCCACTTGCACATAGCCTCAGTGGTCACAAATTCCTCAGGAAATGTGTGTGCTTACAAGGTCATTGAAAACAGTTTGGGTTTTGCCTTTTATGACAAACTTTTGACTTTAGCAAGTAAAGAAGAAATAAGGGAAATATCTCAGCATATTTTTTCCTGCACATGGCATTCAAAACAAGTAACTGCTGCTAATATGCAAAAACGTCTACTGTGTTTCCACATTTTATATCTAACATTAGAATGAATTTTATTTACAGCTGACTTTGACACAGAGAAGCATTTATAACTTCTAGGCTAAAGTGCTCAAAATGTTGCTCTGAAAGTAACTCTGGGGTTTTAATGTCAACTCTTAACACTGTCGGTGAGAGAAGAGATTTCTATTCTAGCCGGTTACACTTCTCTTGGCCTAGTAAAGACCTTTTTGTGCAAAAGACATCTGGTACTTTGTTACCGAGACAGTCCAATATGGTTTGAGCTAGGCCACTCTTACTCACCAACATCAACTGCATTTCCTCAAAAATAACTGAAGAGCATGAGGAACATGAGGGATACATTAGTATGCTTTGTTTAGATTTTGACAAAGAATGTTTGACCTTGCCATGAGTGTAAGAGGAGAGATGCAGGGACATTTTCTTTGCTTCAGTTAGTGACAATATTTTCAAATTTCCACTCCTGTTTCCAACCTTTCCTGACAAGCTCCCCTTATTCCTTGCCATTTGGATCTGTGATCCTTACAACAGGAAAAAGAAATTTTAATGCTAATTAGTCTGTACCATATTACTCTTTAACCAGTTATTTGGAAGGGGAGGGTGAGTGCATGGGCTCAGACCTGAGCTTCTGGTTCAGCAGGAGCTAAACATATGCCTGACTTTAAGTATATCAGTAGCCTAAATCTTGCAGCTCCTTGCTTGGGTGAATAAACTTCCTTCTCAAGTGAATAAACAGCAGGTCTGGCTGCTCAAGGTGGTTGGACTGGAAGCAAACTAGCTTTAAGCTCAGACTGAGTCAGGGTCTATGTGGCTGCAGGCGGTAGCTCCAGATTGGCAGAAGATTGGGCTGTGAATACAAGCTCTGGAGGTGTAGCAGAAGTGGTTGAGGGATGCTCTAGTGGAGTGCTAACAGTTTTAGAAATGCTGCTAATGAAAAACTATGTTGCTGGGAGGTCAGTGGAATTTCTCACCTCCTCTTCCACCTATACTTTAACTCTGTGTGTGCTAAGTGAAAGAGGGCTCTCTGGAGAGGCAGATCGACTGCATTCACAGGCACTAGCCTTTTCTTTCTAAGAGACTATTTTCAGTAACAGCAGCTGTTTTAAAGCTTAACATTCTTCATCCCAAAACTATGTGCAGAAGAGCAGCATTAGTCAGATGACGTTTATTTAGGCAGTAATAGTGACCAGACAACCAGATAAAATTTTTATTCTTTCTTCCAGACTGGCATGCTTATGATTAGTTGTAGGTATCCTTTTCTTATATTCAAAGGACCAGGAAGCCACAGAGTTTTCCACTGCTTCTTGCCTCATTTTCTGGAACTCCTGATAGGAAAAACAAAATGCTTAATAAAATAGAAAATTTTAATTTAAAGTGGGCTGCTTAATATCTGCACAGGAAGAGCTGCAGGAAGTATGTTGGCAGTTTTTCCTCAGTGAGCACATGCCTCATCATCATCAAAAATTCTGCACCCCTCTTATCAACAGTGAAAGCAGAGTTTATTGGTTACTCCATACCAAGGGATGTAGATTTGATGAGGCAAAAGAAACACCTTCGTTTTGTCCATGAATCAGCTGTGAAGAAAACTCCAGGAAGGGGCAATCCCACATTGCTAGTTATGGCCTTCCAGCAGTACATAGTGGCAATCATTGTCACAGATGGTGTGACACTGGATTACTGGAAGAGACTGCCTGCAACAAAGTGATTCCTAACTTCAATCTTAAATAAGAATTTCACTATTCTGTTGATGCTCCATATCTCTAAGAAGGAAAACCAGAGTTTTCATGGTTGTTCAGAATCCTTTAAGTTTCATTGTCTGTTGGGATGTTGTAACTAGACAGAAAGAAACAGATGAATACAAAAGAGGACAGTGCAAGAACACAACAGAAAGCTGATTATGATTGAGACAATGGATCTGAAAGCGAAATAATTTAAAATAATAAGATCACCCCCTTATATTTATAGAGTATCCAAATCATACAAAAATCAGGAAAGTAAAGGACAATATGCAGTCAGGCAAGTGACAGCAGGACTTCAGATGTTCCTGGATAATTTTGGTGGTACACTCTATTTATTGAGGAAAATGTTAACGTTTGATCCCTCTTACTATTATTAATTTGTAAATGAATTCTGTTAATATAAAAATCTTTAGTTATTTTGTCCTATTTGGTAGCACAGACTATACTTGAAAAAACAAAGCAGCATACAGGGTAGATGAGATATTTAGAAATGGGGGGGTAGGAAGAGAGGGCAAAGAGAATGGCATTTCCATGTTCTGTTCATAACTAATGGATGTTAATTCTTTTAAAGCTTATTGAACTCTAGTTTGCTGTCAGTGGGATCAGACATTCAAGGGAGAGTATCTTTTATTAATTTTCTGTGTGTAAACATTATGGGAGTTGATTGAACATAATAGGACATGTTAACTGAGTTTATGTCCAGTACTGACTATTTACAGTTGTGGTATTTTATAACAGGATTTTGTTAATGAGATGAGCACATGTTCTGTGTTAACAGAAATGTGTATGTAAACCCAGTGGAGGCTTATATGTTAAAGCTCTCTCACATTCCAGTTCTGTTTTATTCTTGAATATAAACCACAAAGCTAAAGTAAAAGTAAAACTAAGGTGGTTTGGGGTTTTTTTTGGTTTTATTTTTTTGGTGAACAAAAGTGAATGTTGGACATAACCTGTCCATTTAAAAGTTTCAGATTTATTTAAGTATTTGAATGAAAAAAAAAAGGTTGAAAATAGTTTTCTGCTTGAAGAACACCTCTTTAATACAATCAAATCAGCCACCTCACAACCAGTACAACAATCCTACAACTACTGAGAAAAACCTTACATCTCTGGAATGAGTAGGTTAATTTCTCCAAAATCTGAAATACTGTCCAGAATCTCAGTTGGTACATCAAAATTCAGTGGGAAACATTCCCCAGGTTTAATGTTTGTGATTTTTTTGCTGCATCTTCCTTAAGATACAGAATTTCTAGCTCATGCCTTTGATAATGGACTACTGGTTGTCTGCCAGATATTAACCCACATAGCAAAAAGAGTCATTCAGTCACTGTCTAAAAGGAACACAAAATGTCTTGCATGCATAGATTCACTCTTCTATGATCAAATGTTCAACATTTTTTCCATTTGAGTTGTTTCCAGTGCAGCATATGTGGTGCTTTTAAAATGAAGTTAGGCTTCTTTCTCTCATTTCATTTTATAAACAGATGCTTTGTGGTGTTATGCCTCCCCATGCTTTAGAAAGCCCTGTCCATTAATTTTCAGATTTAGCAGAGGTTTCAGGCCAAAGAGCAAGGGGAGCAAGAGACAGTGTAATAACACATTCCTATGAAGGAAGAGAACACATTTGTTTACCTGAAAGGCTGGGGGTTTGGTCTTTTTTCAACTGCTTTTTGTAAAGTTTGAATGGCATAGGACAATAAATCTCAGGTGTTCCTCTGCTTCTCAGGAGCTTTATGGCAAGGTAACTTAGACTGAATAGTTTGAAAAGACAATGAATGTGAACTAGTTCAAATCACAGTAGTTAACAGAATTCCTCAGTATAGCACCAGTGTTGAACTGGAGAAGGTTAAATAAAACTAAAACGGTAAAATAGAGCAAACTGGCTAAGGAGTCAAACTCTTTCACAGCCCCATTTATGGTGAAGGCAGAGTGAATAGCATATGTTTTTCTTGAAAGGAAAGGAGGACTGTAGAATGAGGTGATACCTCTGCCAGTGCTGCTGTAAAGGGGTAGCTGACAAAGCACAGTGTGTGAATGAGGGGAACAGACCAGAAAAGAGAAGAACTGAGGGAATACCAAGGTTCCAAGTTATTTGGACAAACATTTTGGTATGTTATATTATTCCTAATGCACCAGTTAAATCCAGAGACTATGTGTATGTGCAAGTAAACATAATTTTTTTAACTCATTTGGAGACTACTATTCTTTTTTTTTTCCACTCCAAATATGTGTGTGTCTCTGTGTGTGTTTTTCTCAAAAGTTACCTGGGTGAAAGGGAGGTGAGAAACCATCTTTCTCTGTAGGCTGTGCTCAATTCCTAGGACATTTTCTCACTTTCATCCACTATTACAGACACCCCAGCAGCACCAGTGACCCGGGAATGCTGCTGTGCGTGGGAAGGGGTGAGCACAGAGGGTGGGCAGGCCAAAATACTATCAGCAGTTTGGCGGGGCAGGGCCGTGTAGTGGAAGGACCTTGTGTGGGTGTGGCTGGAAAAGCTCAGCAAAGCTGTGGCTTTGGGAGAAAGTCAGCTCATGTCACCCCTCTGAAGCCAAGAGTAAGAACCCTTCTTGTGTCACAGACCCTGTCCACTAGAATTCATCTTGTGCAATGTGTTTGCTGCTGTTGTTACCTCTACATCAGTAGCTCTTTGGAATGCCTTTCTTGCTGCCCTCCCATCACTCTTCCTCTTCTCTGTCCCTCCCCCTGTTTCATTCTCTGATGCTTTTTGCCCAGTTGGTCCACTGATGGTTAGATTCTGACCCTGATACCTAGAGCTATTGCAATTACTTCCCGTGTCTTTTAAAAAGGTGGGTGCAGTGACAGATTTCCTCTGCTGAGAGTACAGAGTAGCTATCTTGAATAATATTCCCTGCATATTTTTGTGGGAGTTCAGCAGAATTCTCTCTTTACTTATTCCAGAAATTTGAAATAGACTTTGTCAGGTCTTGGAGATTTATTGCAAACTACATGGAATGGCCAGAACCACTGCAGATCTTTTCCACATGGAAACACTGATGCAGAGAGTTCATAGTCTGCCTGAAAAAAAGCAGAGATGCTCTGTGAGTTTAAAAATGCCTCTGGGAAGTCAGATTAACTAATCTCCATTTAATTGTAGAAGCTGCTGCTCAGAATGGATGAGTCAGGATACAACATATTGCAGAGAAGTCTTTATGACTACTTTTCAGCAAACTGCTGCTTGAAGAAGCACATCTATACGTGTTGATAAAGGTGATTACATGACATTTTATTTATCTGCACTTGAACTAACAGCCTAATGCTGGCTATTGAGTTGAATTTAGTGGTGGCTGGAGTCCCATAGGAGAAAAATCTAAGGTATCCTGAGACAGATTTCTCAGTGTTTCCTTGCCATGCCAGATGTCAGCTACACTCACACTCAACACCTCCTCTCTGCCCTCAGGCCAGCAGCTATCTAGCACAGCCTCTTTGGCAAAGCACAGGGCAGAACCACTTTGCTTTGTAAGATCTTAGCTGGCTGCAGAGGGTCAGCTGAGGTGTCATTGCATACTGGGCCTGAGACGGAACCAGACAGTGACAGTGCACATCTGTCCTGCCCTTCTCCATGCTGCAGAGCTCATCAGCAGACTTGTGTGCCCCACACACACCCAGACCCAGCCAGTGGACCTGAGCTGATTCCTGTTCTCTGGCTCCATCCCAGCAGTGAGAAACAGCCCAGGGCCTAGCTGCAGGTGTCTGCTCGGGCTCCCTTGCAAACACCCACTACAGTGTTTATTTGTGGGTTGGGTTTTGGATTTTTTTCCATGTGACAATAAAATCCCCTTCAGAAAGGGCTGTTTTATTTCACTATTTTAAAATGGCTTAAGACCACCAGTCATTTTTATGAGATTCTAACACTAGATAATTACAATATGAACTCCTTGCTCAGAGGGGAGCTGTGCCAGACGGCACCTACAAACAGCTTTCCTGAACTCCACCCTTACTCTACGAGCAGCCCCTCAATCCCCTGTGAAACCACTGCAGTCCCTGCAAGTTGTCCTTTTTCAGTGATAATTTTACAGCACATTTGAATAGATCCCAAATCCTGCAGCCATCCTGCAGGCTAATCTTGTAGTATTGCAGTCTGTGGACAGCAACCTCCTCTTACTGATTGTGAATTTGGTTTATATTTGGAAGACTTTCATGAACAGTTGCATTGTGGATTTATTTGTTTTTGGATGTTGTTTCCTTTCTGTCAAGCATTAAGACTGTGGTTGTAAGCAGCAGATAGACTGGCACAAGTTGTTACTGTTGCTAAACAAGCATAAACATGCTCAAAGTAGGGAAGAAGTGTTCTAGACTTACCTCCTTCCCAGAGGTTTGGAACAAAGTCCTTGCTTTAAGTTTAGTAGGTCCAATTTGTAACCAGGTAGAAAAGTGTCACTACTTAAACAGGGAAGACACGTGAAGAGTCTTCTTGTTCCTCAGTTCTCTCTGCTGGCATAACCAGTCTGGAATGGTGCAGTCCTGGTGAGTGCAGTCAGATGGGAATCTTCTGGGGCAGTGTGTCAAGCCCAGCAAATCCATCCCAGCAGCAAGAAGCCTGGTTTATATTTTCATACTATATTACAACAGATGCTATGTTTAAGTTTTCACTTCTCTCCCAGCTGTTGAATTTTTAAACAAAATCTTTACTGAGCTTAAAAATACAACTCAACTAGTCAGGAACTAGTCAACAGTTAGAAAAATTACCCTCACCCCTGTTTAGCCCTTACTTTTGAGGCAGCTTTTCCTTTTTGCAAGAGTTTAACTTGATGAGTCACTGGATACACCAAACTTGACAAGATTCTGTGTCTGGCTTGGAATTTGATTAAAAATAATAAAATATAGATAGATGAACATTGGATAAACAGCATCACTCTCTCATTTTGGGTTTTGTTTCCAGTTTGCCATTGGACATTATAGTGACATGTTTAAAAACCCCAACCAAACACAAAGTTTGGATTCTCATATTTTTAGAGACTTTAAGAAAAGTCAGTAGATATTTCAGATTCATAGTACAGCTGTGAGTGCTGATAGTATTGTAAGGGCGTGCTGTGCTTACCAAAGCCCTCCTGACACTCTTATACAATGGCAAGAACATACCAGCAATGACCCCCTCCTGCCCTACAGCAGATACAGGGGCTCAGAGATGCCAACAAAGTGAATGTAGTGCAATGTATGTCAGAAGTGCAAAAAATTTTGACGGGTCCAGAAAGGTCTTGATGAGCACAAAATGCACAAGGATCATATGGGAGCAGGGAGATACTCTTCCTCCAAAATATGAAGCAGAAAAGTGAACATAATGAAATCTTTTCATTTAATAGGATTAAGAGTTCAACTTCTATCTAGATTTACAAATATTACAAAGAGGTTGTGTTTCTTGAACTGTGTCTGAAATGGCAATATTATTTGCAAATTATTTTACATATTTATTATTCCAAATAATCAAAAGGAAGAGAGCATGTTCTTTACAATCCTCATTCTATAAACTTCAGTCTGCTGTCCCACTATTTTTGTGTCTCCTGTGAGTGACCAAGCTCATTAGTCATTGAGGCATCACACAATCACACAGGTGGGTGTGGGGGGATGCTCTGACAAGCAATTTAATAGGGACAGGTCAATAACTAAGGTCAAGTAACTAAAATACAATTCAAAAGAAACCAAACCACTTAATACTGTTTTTTTAAAAAGTCCCCACAATCTTCCTATATTTTCTGTTATTTTAAAAATCCTACTGTTTGTTGTTCTTCTAAGATAACCTCCAACAAACCTCTTGGAGCTAGCAACTTAATTACATCTTTAGAATTACATACTTTTTAGGAGAAAAGTTCATCAAATATTTGTGGTTTTTGGGAATGACATTTCACAAGACTAAAAACCAGCAAAGAGTAACAATTTTAGATTTAGATCTACTGAGATTTAATTGCAACAGAAGGCAACATGAATTAAAAGTGACCTTGAATTGACAAATGTGTCCTATGACAAGTTAACAAATTATATTATGACAAATTAACAAATATATTTTAAAAATGAATAGTTGTTGAAGATGGTAGGTACAAAAGGAAAACTAAGGGTAGCAGAAGTCTGTGTTAACAGAAAATAATAAATATTACATGCAATCTTGCTTCAGCCCCAACAGAAAACTGTGTCGTACAAAAATGTATTTTAACAGAATACAGCCACAGGTTAGAATAAGGCAAGAACAGTATTTAGTAAAAATAAGAAAGCTGGCTTCAGATAGACAGGATCAGTTCAAAGAAACTAATAAATCCTATTGTGAAACAAACAGTTTTAAAATCTGTAAATGAGAAGAACCTAGAGTTCAGAAAGTTCAGCAGGAAGACAGTAAGAATACTAGCTGGAATCTAGAGTAACACAAAAAATTAGGATGGTTTAAGGAAATCTGGCCAATCAGAAAAGATTAAAAGGCCCAGAAGATTAAAAATAGGCAAACACGTTCTTTATAAGACAAGGAAATTAAGCCAGTTTAAATTCAGTATCCCAAAAATACTGCAAAATCTCAGAGTCACAACTCATGTGCAAAGAGCCATGGGAGAGGGGAAAAAAAAGGGAAAAACAGCTAATCCAAGTTTGTGACTCAGATGTTCTTTAAAACAGCATGGGTGTAGCTGACATGGCCACGCGACAGAATGGGCGGATTGGTCACCAGCCAGTCAATATATTCTATAAGGTTGTTTTTGTTAGTGTTGTTTAGACAGGAAAAAAGGGTTTTTTCTGCTCAAGTGATTAACTTAGATGTTAGCATTAATTTTATCAGAAGAGTTATAGGAAAGTATGTAAAAAAAACCACTGACCAAAGACCCCCTGCCCCTTGCCAACTAACTGGCCTCTGCCTGGTGCGTGCACACGCTTTCGCTTTCATGGGAAGCCCTACAAAAGGCAGAAGCAGCAGTGGCAGGACACTCGCCTAGTGCATGCTTTCCTTGCTGCTGGACTGCACGTCCTGAGGCTGTGGAGGGAGTAATTTTGGCCAATCCAGACTGGCAGAGTGTCTGGTGTATGTCAAACTCAGCCACAGCACGAGAGATGCATCTCTTCCTTTGTGAGAATTTTCTTTACAAGGCTGTTAATCTGAATTCCTTCTAAGAGCCTGAACTAGACTAATTTCAGAAGCAGTAAAATTGATGTATTATTTAATTAGGATTTACAGAGTTGAGTGTATATTATGGTAGTACTTTCCCAATTACCTTGTCACAGAAAACAGGACTTGCTCAGGAGTGTAAAAATTTCCATACTCATGTAAAGTTAGGGCTTATTGAAGAACTCTCTAATTGCAGTCAATAGTACACCTCCAAAACCACTCCCTATAGCAGAGTCTGCTGCTGCAGTTTACTCTCATGTTGGATTGCAAACAAGAAATGCAGGTATCCTTCCTCTCTGTACAGCTACATTTTTATTTTTTAAAAATGGATGTAGTTGCAGTAATGGAATAAGCAATTAAAAGTATAAAGTTAAATCCAACAGCTTGGGCAGTTGATGCCTTTTATGAAGTCACTGGGCTAATGCCAGTGTTTGGCTCTCCCTGGAAGGAAAACATAAGCCAGGAAACAGTACTAAGGCTTGTTGATGCTGCAGACACTATTTATTCAGCTATGACAAACAAAACACAGGAGAGCACTGCTCAAGCCTTGCACTAACTTGCTATTTCTGTTTTATGACTACATCTTTAGTGTGCACATTTTCTCTTGCCCCCAACTCATGCAATTAAACTATGCCACTATTCATGTCTAATTTAAAAAGTATCAAAGACAATCAAATTTCTATTCTGGGTCAACACCATGCTGACACAAAACCAGGAACACACAGTAGCACTGTGCTCTACTTATTTGCAGTCAGGAGGGTTCCATCAGCCACGAGCTGGACTGACCTGAATAAAGAAAGCTTACAACATATGCATAGCCTTTGCTGGTTTGCAGTCACTAGCACTATTATACCATCCAGTTGGGATGCCTGCTTTCTGGAAGACACATGGATGCTTCCTCATTCATCTGGCCTGTGTGTAAGCTGGTGAAAAGCTACAGGGAGGATTTGCCTCATACTGCATTCACCCTGTTAAAAACCAACATGATGATTAAAAAAAAAAAAAGATAAAATAGTCTGGTGGATATACATAAATATTTATTATCAGTTTAACTTCATTTTACTAGAAATCTTTAAACAGTTTTTCTTTTTTCTTTTTTTTTTTGCCAAAGTGTTGCACTGGCACAGTTGCTACTGTCATAGCTTCCCTGCACTGGAAATGCAGAGCTTACACTTAAGATTCCAAAACAATCTATTCAAGATAAAGAGCTTTCAACTTAGTGCATATGGAGCTATTTAAGGATTGGTAAAAAGAACCCCTTCCCCCTCCCAAATGAAGAGTCTGTTACAAAGAGATTTCATTACCAAAAAGTGAATATACAAATGCTAAAAAAATGCTGGCTTGAAAAAGTGATTTCAGAATTTACTGTACACATTGTAACAATTTATTATATAAGCTGCTTCTACATGCAAGCAGATCTTACATTTGGTGTAAAACATTTATACACATTCTTTACAATTTGTACATATTTAAATGGCTGTATCAAACAACACTGCACTATGGAATTTTGGAAGCAAACTAAAACTGGGAGGAGAAAAAGACAAGGTTTATAAAAGGTGAACAAAACTTGTGACAATGAGAAGCATCTAGACTTAGGCCTAGTCTGGCTTGGTTTGGTTTCAGGTTATTCAGGCAGACCCAGATTTTCCTTCTAGCACAGAAAAGTAACACCAATGCAAAACAGAGTAAGGCAATTATTGAACTGGCAGACTGTACCCGTCACTTAGAATGGCTTATTGGTAAAATGCCTTTTTAGTTTTTTTTTTTTAAACTAAAGTATTTATTTTCTAGGCACATTTTAGTAGCAACTGTGTTTTGGCTTTCCTGCTTGCCTATGGCAAGAAATGAATTACTGTACTTGGTGCCCATTGTGAACACGGTGGTGGCTTTTTTTGGTTTGATTCTGTGAAAAGCCAAGGCCTCAAATGGTATTTCAGTAGTATGGAAGAGGATACTGAGTCACTTGATAAAAGACGATGATCAAAGAACAGAGTTTGTGTAATAACTAATGATGTTATTCAGTACCTTTGTCACCTCTGAGTTTGCATTAGAAGGCAACAAAAAGTCAACCTGAACCAATAGCACACCATACTACTACACGAAGACCTGAGCTGAGTTGGAATTTGGGGATGTCTACTAGCTGGGGTTAGATGTGGCATTGTCCCCTCTGCTGAAACACTACAAACTGTCAGAGGGGAAGCTGGCCCTGTACAGCACTGAGAAACACCAGTGCCTTATGGCATAACATTGGGGGTGTCAAAGTGCTGGTATAGAAAACTGTTTTTCACACTTTCCTGAATGGCTCGTTCCTTGTTTGTACTTTGTCTTCTTACACAGTGCATAGTGAAAAAGTGAGCCTGACATAAGCTCTGAGGTGGTGTGCCACAAGAACAAGATTTAGTTAGAAGGAAAAAGAAGAGAGGGAAGAATGATTTATATTTACCAGAAGTCATACTGGGAGCAGAATGCCATGGCTGCATATGGGAAACAAAACTTAAGAACAAAGCATTCATTCAGGAGATTATCACAACCATGTGCAGAAACATACATGAGTATAATTCCTCCTGGTTACTGAATTGCTGCAGAGCTCAACTTAATATAATGAGTATTAGGTCATTTTCTTAAGTTTGTCTGCTTTCCCATTTAAAAAAAAAAGCTACAAATGCACCACTCTAGTGTTGATCCAGAGTTTTTGGAATAACAATTGATAGACAAGTCTTCGTGAAGTCCATGGCAATATATCAGTTTGATAATTTAGATCCCTATAACTGACAGCATTACCTAGCTGTTTTTATTTAAATAATGATAAAAATGGGAGAGCTTTCAAGACAGGAGAGCCTTATTTTATGATTTAAGCTGATAAAGTAAAATTTGAAATAATACTTTTTTTTACAACTGATTTTTGTTGGTTTGGGGTTTTTTGGGATTTTTTTTTTTTTTGCAAAGGCTAACAAGTTTTCATTAGCATTGCCCCCACATCAGAAAAGCACTTTGGAGTTGTTCTGTATTGTTGAATACTCCTTATTCTCTACATCACAGGAAAGCGGCTGAGTGCCTGCCTCAGCTTCTGTGCAATCTGAAACAAAGAAACAGAAGGCATTTATTTTAATATGTAGTCACTTTACACTGTGCAGAAATATGATGAAAATCTGCAGGCATTTGTGTATGCAGGATTCTCAAAACATTCCGTTATAAAGACTTCTCATATATACACTTTCTGCCTTGTTAATTTGGTACTTTCACTGCTCCAGTTGTGTTGGAGAAAGCATTGTAGGCAGGGCTGTTATTCTGTCTGTCTAGCACTGCACTGCACCAGAGAGCTACAGGAACAAAGCCAGATTTTCCAGGAAGCTCACCTCCCTGCTGAAGCAAGGCTGAAACATCAGAACAGAGCTCCTGTGCACTCCCCACAGTTCTCATGGTAGCCACGACCCCACATGTGAACATGTACTGGGGGAGAGAGCATTGGTAGAAGAAAACTGGTGAGGCTGCAACCAGAAGGACTGAAATAGACTGGACAAGAGGCTGAATGATGGTAAGGGGCAAGCTAAGCCTAACCCCACCAGATGTGTCAAGGAAAGTCAGCAAAGTGACCTAATGGGGGACCTACAGTTGTCACCCACTAAAGATACCTCTGAAGCTCCACTGGCAACTTTTATGGCTGTGAAGGGGCACCTGTTACTTATGAGACTCCTTTTAGTGACAGAGGTCAGGTTGCAGCATATTCAAACTCAAATGTTTTACCAGCATAACACTTTAGAAACCTTGTTCTTGGTTTGTTTTTAAAAAAATCGCAAAGGATACATGCATGAGAACACTGTTAAATGAGAACTACAGTGGTAGGGAGAGTGCTCAGATTTAAAATATTTAATGTCACCTGAAATGTTCCTGTCCCTCCTGCCCCACACTTGTATACATCAGGCTTTAAATCACAAAAGCTTCCCTTCTCACTCCTATGCTATGGGAGGAAAGTTTTGTTGAAATGTTTTATTGTTCTGTTCAGTACAGCAGGCCTTGCTTACTACACATCAGAGAGCTAAAATTCTTTGTAAGCCTAGTACAGGCATTGGGGGGAAGAAAAAAGTCAAGCTATCAACAATATGGTGTCTGAGCAGTGGTTCTTAGTTCTACTGGGTTTATCCTAACAATCATGTACATAAGACAGTATCTATGGGAAAATATTATTTTAACTCATTCTTTCAGTTCTCAGGGTTTTTTACAATTCCTTTTACAATTTTTTGTACAATTCTTCAAATGTCTGCTCTGTGGGAGCATGGATTAAACCCTGTATTTCCTATAAAAGCAGCAGCACAGTACATGCCAAGCAAACAGTGCTAAGCCCTGTCCCTTACCGTTTCATAGAACTGTGCCTGCTGCTCCAGATAGAGACGAATGACGCTGTTGTAGTCATAGATCCGGTTACTGTGGAAGTGATTCATCTCAGCTGCAATCAGACCCAGGAGACATATTATTTAACAGAAGCATTTATAATTAGGAACAGTTTCACTCAGTTCAAGTTAGTTACTCTGCAGCAAGCTCAGTGTCCAGCCCTGCCAGCAGGGCAGGACTGTTCTCATGCTTCCACAACCTGTTCTGCTTGCAGCACTCAAGTTATAGTGGAACTGTGTGTCAGATTGGTAGGGGGTCAATTACACACCAACCTGGGCACTTCCTGGACAAAGCCAGGTTCTTGTATTACAATAATCAGGTGCACAAAGATTCGATACAAAATACAAGCAGGATTTTCTTCTACTGAGGTAACTGTTCCTTCCTGAAGGGTTTCCAACACAATTTTGGCTTGGACATTCAGATTTCTAAGGGTACAGATATCAAGTTGTAAGCCATAGCTGTAAACACTTAGCTCAACAAAAAAGAATAAAAAAGATACAACCAGTATTGTGTGACTCCTTCTTGACTTACACTGTTTCAATAGATACCTGAGAAACAGCATTACTGAATCTGTAACACCTTACATCAGTTTCTACATCTCAGATCACAGCTTATGGCTCAAAGAAGTTCTTAAATATATTTTGGGATATCAATGGAGGGAGAAGAAATATGCTACATTGTAAAACTCATCCTAGAAGTCTCTTCCACAATTACCACACACAAAACACAATCCTGTTGCGTCACTGTGACTAAGAGGAAGGAAATGAGTTTTCTTGGTTGTTTTTAAAATCAATTTTGTGTGCTACTCTGACTTTGTCACATAATATATCGAGTACTCCTGGCTTTAAATCATCTATAAATGGTGCAACCCCCTCAGTAATGAGTAATCTCATTGAAGTCAGTAACAGGATGCACTTAATGGCTTGATATCCTGCAGGATTGAGCCCTGACTCCTCACTTCTCCAGTTTTTCTAGTGTGGTGTGCTGTACCTTATATTTACAACACCTCTAACCTAAAGAGGAAAAAGATAATTCAAAACCATCCAGGAAATAAAGGTCTTATCCAAAAGAACATGAATCTCATCTAGGAGATGGATTATGTCTAACTAAACTAAAAGTCAGAAAAACGCTTCTGCTAATGATGACCTGCTTCTTGCACCAGAGTCCATGCTTTTAATTTGAGACATTATCACTTCCAAATCAAAGAATCAGTCTGGGGAAGTTGTTTTGGGGTGTTTAAATTGCATTTTCAAAATATGTGTCTTTTGCAATAGCAATGTGAGATTTAAAAAAAAAGGGAGAGGCAAAATAACTGCAATTTAGAAAAATCTAAGCAGGTCACAAAAAAGCCCCCACAAATAATCCAAGCCCAGGTTTTATTCCTGGTAGCAAAAGATTTTCTTTCAAAGTATACTGCTTAACAGAAGTCCTTCAGAGTTGTACAACACTGCCATTTAGCTCAAAATTTGGTTTACCTTGTAGTGCATAAGCCATGGTGCTCACACGTTTCACCATGTTCTGTTTGTCTTGTGGCGTTATTTTACTGGTTGCAACTAACTTGTCACTTTCCTTCACTCGTTCTATTGCTCCCTGTAGAAACCAAATGTAGAAAGGTTAAAAGAGTAGTCAGCTTAGGGGTGTTCACAGTAATCTAAAATGCCACTAGCTACATTTTGAGTTTGCATTCAGTACACATATGTACACAAAATGATTGATTCTGCCTTCTCACATTTTCATCCAAAGTCTGTTATTTGACTTTATTGATTCCAAGAGTCCTTGCAAAAAGCTACTTCAAACACAGGCATGATCAGAATCATAAGCAAACTGAGTTTGGTACAGGCAGTAATACACAAGGATATATACAAAAAGGACAAATGGACCAAGTTTCAAATTACAGATGACCAATAAAACTGACATCCAAAAGCTTGCAGAACCTTCTTTGCACATTTTACAAGAGAAGGCAACATAACACTGTTTTTCAAGAGACTACAACTGAATGAACGTATAGCCATTGATTCAGTAAAATCCTCGAGTCACATAAATAACGAGCATAAAAAGATATGCCTCCCCTACACAAGGTATTTGTGCCAAACAACATGCAAGAGAATCTATTTACATGTCTCTTGCCAGTAGGCTTATGTTTCAAGTTTTAAAAACATTTCTTCTCCTTTTATGGTATTTTTCCCCAATGATTCTGTGGGATGAGGGACTGTAAAAGTCCTGAAGAAAGAATACACAAATCTGATATGCTTTTATCTTTGTTGCTCTCAGAAGTATATTCTTATGTTTTTGTTCTATACATTTAACACTTCAAGTGATCAAAAAAAAACCCAACCCCACATATTTGTGCACTTGTTTTAATACTTCATAATATTTAGTTTCCTTAAATACATTGCAGCAGACACATGACCATAAGGAAAATTCTATGACCAAAAAAAAAAGGCAGAATATCCAAAAGTATACACCGTGGCTTTTGTATTACAAAGAACAAAATTGCTGGGTTTTGTTGCTGGTATTTAGTTTGTTTGTTTTTTCTTCCCCTCAGAAATGTCAGAGATTAGCTCTGGTCTCTGGTTTTTGATATTAAAGAAACTTCTATGCAGTGCATGATTATTTATCACATATCAGCAAGCCAGCCACACACATGTACACAAGTACACTTTAGTATTTTCCTACAATACTTGTATGGTTTTATTATCAACTATCACATAAGGCTCAAATATTACAAATTTACGCTACTGCTATTCACCCCACTGGGACATGAAGTCAACCTGAAGAAAATCATGAACCTTCTACTGCTCTACTACAGCAGAAAGTTGTGATATTATTGAGATAAAGTCTTGTTTTCCTTCCCTCTAAGTACTTCTTATTTCAAAAATCAACACACTAGTTTCACAGAAACTTCCAGTCTTTTAGCAAAAGGGGCCAGGCCACTGCACAAATGCAGGGTACCATACCACCACTTCTGCTGCTGTCCCCACTGCCCAGCCCTTAAAAAGAAAGGCTCTTCACATACCTTATGAGCTGCTATGATGTCAGGGAAGCAACCAAGAAATCCCTTATATTCATGATTTGTTTCCATCAAAAAGTGAAGATCTTTCTTTGGCTAATAAACAAAGCATAAGCGTAAGTAAAAATATCTATGGCAAATTAACATCACAGAAAAGAAAGCATGATGCCAAGAAGGGGCAAAGAGGAAAAAAGGGAAGGAAACAATAAAGAAAACCCAAACCAAAATATTGTTTATGCAAATTTTTCATATATGAAAAAGCTTTAAAAAAATATATAAGCTTTTTAGAGCAAGGCACTGAGCATCATTGTGCAGATGCCTCTGTTCTTTGTTTCATTTAACACTAGCTCATAAAGTGATGGGGTTTTGCCTTTTCCCCAAAGAAGAGTTTCCAGTGCAGTCTCTCCTGACATATACAAATATGTACATGCACAGGTGCATCTCCTCAGTTGTCAACATGGAAAGGAGTCTTAAGAAACTTCAGACTCAGCCTTGAGATAAAGAGGCTCTGCATTTTGGAGACTTTAAGCATAACATGCTAAACATCAATGTATGTCTTGAATACCAATCAAGGTTTATTTAAGCCAGATTTTTACTGAAGCAGGCAACTGCATGTCAAGGCAATGCAGCAGGTTCAGTACACAGGTATTCCCCCACATGAAGCAACAGCAAAATCTGCATCCTATAGACATTTGGGGAATGCAGAGGGAAGTCAGAAACTGTCCTTGATTAAATATCATTCTTTTGTATCAATATGAAGACAGTTCACAGACATCACAAGATGAACACGTTTAAAGAGCAAACAATCATTCTAGTATTTTAGAAACCAGAACGTGGGCTTTCTGACCAACAGAAATACCCTCTCATCACATCCCCCCTGAGCTGACACAGAGTAGAAAAGAAGATGAAAATGCATTTAAAAGTGTTAATAGCAATTTAATTGGTCTATAGCACTAGCAGCTATGTTTTAATCAAAGAGGAAAAAAGAAAAGTCAGAAGTAATCCAAATAAGTGATATATTTGTACACACTACGCCACTGCACTTGTAATACTCCTACCTGATCTGCTACAAGACTGGCAATTTCTTCGTAAGTTTTCCCTGCTTCTGTTATTGCTCCATTGAGATCAGATTCTCCTAGAAGTAAACATCAGTGTTCAAATTACAGTAAGTCAATTACAACAAGAAACTTGCCTTGATTCAAGGCAAATTTATAAAATAGCTTATTTACAATAATAAATGGCTAGCCATCCTTTTATAACCAGCAGAAATAAAGAATTTTAAAAACATTAAAGGAGGAAAATTGAAGGTCTTGTAGAAAATTAATGTTCTACCACAGTACTAGCACTACTTACTTCCACATTTAATAATTTTATGCAGTTTAAATACACAATAAATCTACCAGGATGGAAAGGAAGGAAGAATGAGGAGGGTTACAAAAGATGGACTGACAAAGCTGATGTGCTGCTAGCCCTGAGCTCTCTGACAGTCCTGGACCATAACAGTTCAAAGGTCAGAGAAGCAAAAGGAGGCTCAAGTAACTTTTTTTCTGGACAACAAGATTTCTGATCCTTTAGGGAACTCTTAGACAATATTTTCAAGCTCTGTAAAAATCACTGGTTTTCAGAGTGAGTTTCTAACCTTCATCCTCATATGAAACAGATCAAAGCACCCTACAATCTATGCTTAACAATACAGACATCACCATAAATCCTAAGCTAGACAACAGCACAAGCACTCATAACACTGTGTTACTAATAGGACAGGCTATGTGGGACAAAGATGGAAACAAGCCTTACATTCTTGTATGTTTCATGCAACTTCACCTTCCCATCCATGTTAGCTTGTCCAAAGCACGTAGTCAACAGTACAGAAAGCAAATTGAGGTAGAGAGTAGAAAGGCGAAGGTATAGTTTGCAGATATCAAAGTTCAGTTTAAGAAAAAAGAGTTTTCTTATGCTTTCAGACATGTCTTGATATTAGGCAGTGGTTAGTCTTTTATTAACTTTTTGATTTTATTCTATATTAATCAGTGACTTAATTGAAAAGTACCATAGATTTCATTAATGATTAATCTGAGCATTAAAGTATTTTGTTTTGCTACAACATATGGTCTAATCTACATTAGAGATTTATTACATAGGATTCCTTCATTTCAGCATGTCCTAAAGGAAACAAGGTAATGACTGAATGTTGCTTCAGTTCTATCGATTGATTCCTCCTTTCCATTAGGTTTCATAAAAAGCTGTGAGGCAAAGTGACCGATCCTAAGAACTAATCAGTCCAGTGACACAAACACTGCTAAACAAATCATTATTTTTCTCCTATTTGGGCCTGTTAGGATAAAATTAAAATAAAACCAACACCAATTCCCAGTGTGAGACTCAAGAGGTACGCAATTCATAACATATCTTCACCTTTTTGTAAAACAATAAAAAAAATTGGAGGGTGATCAATTTTATTATTTCAGTCTTAAGACTTAAATATTTTCAGTATTTCAGAATTGTTTTTTCTGCTCAGAAGCAACCTTGAAGTAACTGCTGCTTAGGCAACTGACTCCTAGATTTTGGGATAAAACCTGGTGTGGCTTCAGAGTCAGAAGCTATGTTGGTCTAGATGATGCTGTTCATTTTATAATGCCATGAAATATGGTAACTTTCCGTATCTGACAAAAAAAAAAAAAAAAAAAAAAAAAAAAAAAAAAAAAAAAAAAAAAAGAGGAAGAGTATGTATGTATATTTAAGATGAGCAACAAAATCCTCCCCTTCTGTACTCACTCAAGGAACCTCCATAGATCAGAGTTTCAAAGGATCTAGACAAGCACTCCCAAAACCAATCATCTTTTATTTTCAGGAATCTCAGCTTCTGAACCAATGCAAAGCTGGGAATTGCCTTCTTAACCCCGTCTGTGAAAGCTGAGTTGGGTCCCAGTGCAAGGATACATCAGGATGTCAGGGGTGCTTTAATCAATGGAGTAGCAGAAAGCCTCAAATGTTGCTAACATTTATAGCAAAATTATGTTAGTGTTTAGTACATATATCCCCAGAAGAAACAGAGGGGACCTAAAAGCATTGACTGAAGGTAACTATAAAAAGAGCAGTTAAAATGGGCAGTAATATTCCACAGATATTTCAACCCAACCAGGGTTGAAAGGAGAAACAGATATTTTCATTGATTTACAGTCTACATACTGTCATAAGGAGATGAAGAAAGATGTACAACTATGAGAAGCCTTTTGGAGATGTTTAATAGAACATCCCTTAGCAGTTCAACTCCTTGGTAAATGCCAGTGATAATCATTTCAGAAGGAATACACCACACATATTGGGGGAACTAATACTCCAGGTCTTGACTGGGACAGATGATTTTTTTTTTGTCAAGAAGTATTTTTGTTTTCTTTTCTTTCAAAGGTCATTTTAATATAATTCAGTAAGAAAAATCACAAAATTTGATTTACTAGCAGCAAATACTTGCAGCAAAGCTTTTCTTGATAAGTACACCTCAAACTGATGTCCAGCACACAAGCAGCTTGTAAAGCAGGATTTGCCTGTTGCTAGCTGACAGGATATTGAAACTTGTGTCTAACTGCCTAACAGAATTCCTGAGGGGTGATGTAGGATTAGGAGATCTTACCACGACTGAATGGCATACCAGTCATTCACATTTCCTTAATACAGGAGAAAGACTCCTCCAGATTTGGTGCCGCAAAAGAGAAGCCACGCTATTTAAGGCTGTGTTAACCTTAGAGTATCCTACGGCACAGTAACATAGGCAACACATTGCCAGGCTGCAGGACACTTCTAGGCATGTTCTGGTACTGTCCAATATGCATTTTTGGACCAGGATGATGTTTGCAAAGTGCAGATTCTTGGAACCAACTGTACAGTTCATAAGCCCATAGCCAAGTTAAATCAGAACCTCTCAGTGTGTCCTTAATAGTTTTAAAGGTACCCTTGCCTCTGCAAATACTGGGGACAGATCCCTAACACACTGGGGCTGGCAGTAAATAGGTAAGGCCCATTCTGTAGCATGAGAAAAAGAGCTAGAGTAAGTCAAATTAACAAGTGTATCTTGGCTGGTGCAATCTTAAATATTTTAGGCTAGAAATTCGAAGAGAAGGCAGAAGACATCACTACACATAAAGCTTTGCAGAGCAAGCAGGCATCACTGATGAAAGTGGTACGGGTAATAGATACATCCCATCCTAACTATGCAAAGGAACCAACTAACAGTAAACACACTATGTCAGAAGTCAGCTACCAGTAACTAGAAATGTTTCTGTAATCAAATCAGTCACTGCAATCTTCAGTGGCCTATATGCTTAAACTTTCAGAACACTAGTATTACAAGAAATCAAAAAAAAAAAACCCAAACAAATTTAAAAAAAAAAAAACAAAACAAAACAAAAACCAAGGATGAAGAGATTCAGCTCCCAACAGAAACTGAACTGAGTGTCCTTAAGCATGGCTGAATAAAGCATTCCTCTTACTGATAGTCCAGAAAAATCATACACCATACTCAGCCTAGCTACTACTCCATTGGAAGCAATGTGTCTGTCCTCTTTTATATACTGAGATCTGGAACGCTGTGCCCTATCAGTTTAAATCCAGGTGCTTATGTCTTTTTCAGAGACTGCTTAATCCACAGTCCTGTTCCTGATGGAATGATCAGGTGAATCCATACATGAGCAGCAGGCAGGACAGAGTGAGAGAAGCAGTGATGAAGCCATTTAAAGCTACATCTGCATCTTACTTGCTATCACTTCCTGGGAACTCAAATTAAAAAGCAAAGAATCCCATATATTATTAATGTGGGAATAATACAAGGGTACAAGTTATTGAGTAAAACATGTGGAATCAAGGCAAAGGCATCTGTAGGAAGGGGACTTTTCTCAACAAGATACAGGTGTAACCAGCTGTGACTGGGAAAAAAACCAAAGACAGACATGCTTGCCTTATTCCCAAACTGTCATGGTATCAATTTTTTCATACCATTCAAAGATGCTGGAAATCAAATCAAAGCTTTAATTTCTAAAGCTGATCTGCAATTTTGTATCCTAGCTTCATGACATACTGTTTTCCCTTTACCCTGGCAAAAGAATGTGCTAGAGCCCAAGCAATTTTCAGTTTTCTCAAGACTTCTTGCTACAGGTTTTATCCAGGCAGGATTTACAGTTTTCTAACCCATGCTAAGAATACATAACCATGCAAATCCTCTATTTTATTCTCACATCCAAAAGTGACTTTTTATGCAATATGCTATGCTCAATTCCAACTAAGCAGTCATCCTGTTGAAGTACAGGGCACAGATGAGAAAAAGCTATGGGGACAATGCCTATTTCCAGTACTTTCAGCAGCAGAGAATCTGTGTTTCAGAAGGTTGCATTTTAGTACATCATTTATGGGGCAAAATGTTTTAATATTATAAAGCAAGAGTATGCTATAACATTTAAGGTTTTAGAAGACAGTAATTTTGCTATCAAGTATAGAAAGAACAAAACCTCAAACACCTTTGAAAGGAGAATCTCAGGGAAAACTGATTCAACAGGCACACTCTGTATATGAGGAAATATTTTCCAGTTGTCTGGAAAACATCAATAGAGCTTAACATATTTTAAACTTGGTATAAAGACAACATTTTAGGAAAACTTTGAGCAATTGATGCCCTCCTTTTCCCTCCCACAGCTTTCATACCTAACACAACAGGCTCTTTTTTAGGGCTCTTGAAGGAGAAGCAAAAGTGAAGGACAAGGAAAGGCTATAGTAGCTGACCCTCCAGCCCACATAGTGGATTATAAAACATTGTAGTAAGTTTTCCATCACTGTGTGGAGTTGTTGTATCACGAAGTCACACAATAGTTCTGTGACAGCTATTTTCAAGGCCCCATTTTTCTCTCCTTTCCCTTTGATATCACAAAAATGCCACAGCATGTTTGGTCACTTAGGCCAGTGACCAGATTATATATTAAGAGATCAAACTAAACTCTTCCATCACTACCAACCCACAAGATTATACAGTGAGAGAAGACAAGATTGCAAACTAGAACATAAAAACCCCATAACATACACAAAAGAAAGGTTTTAGAATTTTTTCTAGAACCCTCAAAGAGGAAAGCATAGAGATCTTCAGGAAAAAAAAAAAAGTAGCATGATGTAATTAAAATACCTCTTTTTAAGCAAAGTACAAATGAAGCTATAGAAGTACCTTGGTATCCACTAGTGCTGAAGACCAGTGCCAAGCTCTGCAATGCTTTTCCTATCTTCTGGTATTCCTTGGGTAATGCTGAAAGTGGAAAAAGGATGAGGAAAAGAGGGGAAACAAAAGCAAAAAACCAACATGGGTAAGTGAGACTAAATCTGCAGCATTTCCAAAACTTGATGAAGCAGATGTCAAAACCAACTAGGTATTACATTTTCTCTAGTGACATATTTACAGTCCTATTCTTTACCCCCTCCCCTGCTACACATGTTCCAAAACTGGATAAAGCAATTGCAATCTGGATTCTTGAAAGGTACAAACAGTTGGGGAAGCAGTGTGTGAATGCTATTTAAAAAAATGAAATCTCATTGCATTTCTAGCTCAGTCCTCCTATGCATACAGTGAGATTTTTTTCCCCTCCCCCTCATGGGGGAAGGAAGAGGGGGAAGTGCTGAAGTGTGATATCAAGAATAAGTCTCATTAATATTTTAAGAGAGGAGATTATTATACAGACCCATAATACCTAAACTATTCTCAAATAAAGAATTTTATATTTAAAGGCACTAGAAACCAAGATTACCTAGGTAGAAAAATTACACAAGTATCTGAATAATAAAATTGTTTTTTTATAATCTATTTATTGAACATGCATGCATACATTACTTCATCACAATTACATCAATCAGCTGTGATTTATGAGTGCATTCATTATTAACACTTTGAACAGCACCACTCCAGAGGCCTAAAAAGCAATCTGAAAAGCAAAAGAAACTTTTTATATGCTGCCTATGCTAGCAGAAAAAAAACCCAAGTAGATATGGGTTTTGTTATCAAATATTTGTATTCAGAGGGTACACTGTCCAAGCAAATAGAAGGTTTTTAGCTGTTCTAGCATCCCACAGTATCTGATTTTTACAGAACACCTTTGTGTGGTATAAAAATCCACCGCAAAACCCCCAAATCAACCTCCCACTCCATCTGCCTAATTTTATTGCTTATCTTTGATCAAGCTCTTCTCCAGAAGTTAGACTATTTATGATAACTGCTCTGTCTTACACTCTGAGTACAATTTAGAGTACTAGAGTTCTGTTATCAGCCATTACACTGATACTGAATCTCCAGTGGAAGCTTTAGTGAAGAATGTTTGGTTTCTTTTCACATGCATTTAAGACGTTTCCACTGTCAGTTATTTTAAATCTCACTGAATGGAAGGCATGTAACTATTGCTCAGGAAGTGCCAAAAATACTTCCGATTAAAAGTCAAGTCTAGAGCTGACAGGGAACTTAAAACCTAAGAGACCTCTAAAATTTTGCATGTTCCAGTTTACCAGTCTCTTTTTTCTTTTTGTATTCAGTATGATTGTCTGGAAAAGTTTAAAAAGTTTAAAAAAATTAAAAATTTTTAAATTTTAAGATTTTAAAGAACACAATCACAACTGTATTGCTGCATCTATGCTACTTAATAGTTGTAAGTATTAGAAGGGTCATTTGGTATCTAAAGCCACTAGTGTTGTAAGTTCAGGAAGACTTTGGCAGTTAAAAAAATACTGAATTTCTAGAGTAAGCACAAGTCACAGCCAGCCCTTGGTTTGATCATTGCTTCTGTAACTGCAAAGCAATGTCTAGTCTCTGTACCATGATCTGTACCATGTTAGAGCTCTGTCATCTGTTAGACTATTTTTGTCCAGCAGGAGGGTCAGAGGTGTGTAGAAGGAAACCCTTTTATTCAAAGTTGAGAAATGTAAATAATTTAAAGTTTACATCCTATAGATACTAAAGTCTAATGTAATCACTTCCATGAGAGATGGAGCTTCTATACTTCCCATTCTCTCTGGTCAGCCCCAAATATTCAGCTGTAGTGTTTGATTAGTAAGAGGCAAAAACATAACTCAGAGAACTTCAAGTTCTGGGGACAAGGTTTCGGGGTTTTTTTGTGGGAGTTTAAAGGAAAGTAAAAAAAATTAAGGTGATTCAAGGAGATGTATGTGATAGGTCTTTGGTTGCCAGACACTACAGCCTGCCCTGAAGTGTTTCTTATTATGATCCTCAGCTGTAGTACCTGCTTCCTTTCAATAGCTGCCTTGTGGTGGCCACAAACACTGAACACTGCTGTGGACTAGGAAATTAGAGCCCAGGCAGAGTCATAGGGACCTGGTGTGAAGTTCTGCAACCCTAAA